>NC_140518.1:35272765-35790265 GCF_964339955.1 Pipistrellus hanaki | reverse complement strand
CACCTGCCAGCTATGAGAGTGAGTTATTCTGAAAGCTGATCCTCCACCCTTCATTCATATGAAGCGGAGATGAGCCGCCCCACTGAGCCCTGCCCTGACTGTAGATTCATAAGCAAAACTGTTACTGGTTTAAGCTCTTAACTTCTGAGGTAGTTTGGAAACCATTAGTAGATAACTGATGCAAATAAGTTAGAGAATATGCCTAGGGTCACAGTGCTAGTCAGTTTAAGAGCTGGGACTCAGAGCCCTGTTTTTCTGGCCATTAACCTTGTGCCCTTATCATGATGCCCAACTGTGAAATGCTCACCTCAGTGCCTGGGTCACTGTAAGTGATCAGTAAAATATCGCCTCCCCACTTCCTCTTCTCCCCTATAGGCTCATAGGAGGGCACGGGTCTGTAACCCAGTCCGTGTGGCCAGGATGGCCACATTCTATCCGAGATGCTTCCCCCTGCAAAACCTACCAGCATCTTTTTGACTCTGAGAAGCAAATAATCCCAAGTTTAAACAATGCTGTTTCTTTATCTCAACATTATTGAATGCGGAAAACATTTGCAGTTGGTGTCCCCTGAAGGGCTACCCAGACCTCCATAGCTGCAGTTGCAGGAAAATTAAATTCCAGGCGCTGCTAGTAGGTTTGGAGCAGTGAGATGCACCCCCTTCCCCAGGACCCTCAAATGGCTCTTTAGTCTACAAAGAAATTCCCAACAAAGAATTTTCCTCCATCTTCTCCTACAGGGTCTACTGAGCTAAGAAGACATTTATCAACAGCAGACGAGAACAGCTTGGGGTGGGATCCTCAAGCTTATGAGCAGGTGTGATCCACTGGGGTTGCTCAGAGCATCCTGTTCTGAGCCCTGACCCTCTGGACCTCTCTTTGGTGCTTTGACTTTTTGCTTGGAAAGGGCTTGGTTGGGACAGCGTGCTGAGTAGAGGCACCAGATGGGCATGGGAAGCAGACATGCGTCTCCTGCCACTTCATTTGCAGTGACTGCAAGCCAGTCCTTAGGAGGTTGCCTGTCTGAACCCTGCATCTGCCTTTAGCCCAGGCAACCTGGATGCAAGGCATTGATGTACTCACCTATTCACTGTCTATCACACTTATCCATCCAAGTGTCCACCCACCTATTTTCTTTCCCATCTATCCATTGAAGACAGGATAGCAGCGGAGTGTAATCATGGGCTCTGGATTCCCTTGCCTGGGAATGACAGGAGCCTTCACTACCTACTACCCAGTCATCTTCGCCTGTCCATGCCTCAGGTCTCCATTTGTAAAGTGGAAAAACATGGCATTCCTACTGCCTTGCAGGGTCCCTAGGAGACTCCAGTGGCCGAATATGCAATGCACTTGCCCCGCAAGTGGTGAGTGCTCTGCACATGTCAGTCTTGTTGTTGGTTGTCCTTGGTTGTTGCTGGCGTGTGTTGGGGGAAGCACAGCAGATGGTCTTCATCAGTTTGAAGCAAAGGTACTAAGGAAACATGAAGTTTACTCTTGTATTCCCAGGGGACTCGAGTTCCCCAGGAAACCAAATGCTTCCATCATTGCTGTTTACCTGTCCATTAACGATGCACTGAGTGCCAGGTGTGTGTGCTCATATATGTTATATCATTTATGTAATCCCCCAAGTCCCTTGGAGGGATGCTGTGAATCATTCATTCCTCCCATGGAGGAAAAACCTCAGGCTCAGAGAGGAGAGTTTATTTTCCTACTTTGCATGGTGAAAGCGGGGGTCACACTGGGATCTGCCCACGTCCACACCATCTCAGGCTCCTTTTGGAAGTGACCCCAGCACTGCCTGGGAGGCCACAACGTTGGCTCAAGTCTGAGGACGTCTCACAGGGCCCTGACCAGGACTCCATCAGCTTTAAAAACTGCTGCAAAGCCACTCTGAGCCACATGCTCTCCGGGAGCCTTTCAATCAAGGGCCTTCTTCCCGAGACTTTACCGGCTCTGTCGGTTGGACTGAAGGAAACTGCCGGCTTCATCAGCCTCCAAGAGTGCACTCTCTACCTCACCTGAACTATCAAAGGGGACTTTCACATTTGAATAGCAACTTCAACCGCCTGCTTCATTCTGTAAGAAAGAAAAGTGTCCAGTCAGAAACAGGCGATTTCATCAGCACTTTTCAGTTTCAAATGCGTTTTGTAAACGGGTGGCTCCTTTTGGTGGTTAGAGTACACATGCAGTGTCCAGGAGCTGTCTGGGTTATGGCAGACTCCTTGATAGTGGATGAGCCCTTGTTTTGGGGGGTGGGGTGGAGAGTAGGTAAGGACAGTGTTCTGCTTCCTGAGTGGCGAGCATGATGGGCAGCTTTGGGCTAGGCATGGTAGGGCCTCTGGGCACATATGCAAGAATCCGTTTCTGGACCTTCTGCTTTCATGGGTGATCTTGACAAGCTGAGAGGCTCTCAACCTGGCCCTGAAGTTGGCGGAGTGGGCATCTAAGTGAAAGCTGGGAAGCTGTCAGCACTACAAAGTGGGAGCAGGTGTCTTTGGTTTATTCGGCGACAGTGAGGTTGTCCCTGGCGGAATCAGAGAGGAAGGTCACGGACGTGTCTGATGTCTCAGAGCAGAGCCACATGTGAGGGGTTAGCACACCGTTCCTGTAAAGGCCCAGGGAGCCCCAGCTTTGCCGGTCAGAGGGCATCTGCCGCTGTGGCGGGAAAGTAGATGCAAATGTTATGGAAATGAATGAGTGGGGCTGCGTTCCAATAAAACTTCATCAGACCCTTTATGGATGCCAACATTTAATTTTTATAAAATGTTCACGTCCTGAAATTTCATTCTTCTTTCGATTTTTTTCTGTCAACACTTGAATAATGTGGGAACAATTTTCATGGTCAAAAGCAGGTGGTGTGCTGGACATGACCCACAGGTAGTAGCTTGCAGACCCCAGATCTAAACAGTGAAGGGCCTTCCAGTGCCCCGGGCTGGATGGTGCCAACAGACCATGGCCAGCGCAGCTTCCGCAGGGCGCAGCAGGAGGGGCACAGGGTGGCAGTGGAGGGCAGCTTTGGGCCCAGGCCCGGGCCAGGGCCAGGGTCAGGGCCACCAGTTCGAGAGAGAGAGAGAGAGAGAGAGAGAGAGAGAGAGAGAGGTGTTTGTGGTGTAAACCAACAGAGTGTCCCCCAAAATGTAGACACACTTTAATAGCTGATTCTGTTACATTTTGTAAAAGGAAATGTATTTTAATAAACACGACCTTTATAATTATTCAAAGTGTGTGCCCATTTTGGGGACACCCTGTACTTTCTGAAATGAGACATGTTTCTGCTCAACAAAACATTTTCTGGGTCCGCTGGGCTGTAGGAAACCTCAGATGCTGGAGATGGGCTTTTAAATAAGAACAAAAGGAGCACAGCTCCTTTTCAGCCCTAAGGTAAGCCAGATGCCAAGCATCCAAATAACGACTCCACCTCCCCCAAGTCTCTATCCTTATGAGATCCTAAGACATCATGGACCAACTCCTAGGCGTCCTGCCGAGTGTGGTGGAAATCCGGGCCCCCTCTCCAAATCCCCAGGAGCCCTTCCGGAGCCCCGGTGTCTCCTCCTTCACACCTGGACTCTCCTAGTGTGCACCTGCCTCCTGTACCTCCCCAGCTCACACGGGAAGCACAGCTCCACGTACCCCGGTTGCCCTTGACCTGAGGAGCTCCCCCCGGCAGGGCTGGCTGAAATTTTGGGCTTAAATATCCTTTGGCCATCTTTGCCTCTAGGTCTTTTTCTTGACCACTTGTCCTTTACACACCCTCTTCTCACCCAGCCCCTCTCCACCCCAAGTTCTGTTCTATAGCACAGCAGGTAGGAACATAGAACCCCAAAATAAATGTCAGAACTGTGGGTGAGCCCACAGAGACAGCCACTGGTTCTATCTTCCGAGTGGAGAGAGGATGGGAAGGAGCAGGCTGTGGATGTGTGAGGAGTCCTTTTTAGCAGAGAACGGAGGGGTGGACATTTGGGCAGAGGGGCAGCTTGAGTGAGGCTGCTAAGATCCAAGGAAGGAGTCTGTTCTCAAGGCTGGATTTCATCGGTCTATGGATTAAACTCGTATTTTCTTTGCTGCCCCAAAAGAAAAGCTGTATTTAGGTTCCTAATCTTTGTTTCCTTGGGCCCTGGCAGTATCTGGAATCAATGGCTTTTAAACATTAATTTCCTGGAAGTGCCAGAAACAATTAAAAAAGGAAAATATTTTATTTAACTAGATTTGTAAATTAATGGTGAATGTTTGCAAAATAAAACATTGGAATTGAGCATTCATGAATGTTTCTGCAGCTACTACTTGCAAAACAACTCTTGAGATGTATTCCCAAAAGGAATGTCAAAGGCCAGCTTGCCTGTGTGGCATTTGCGGTAACCTCCTGGCATTCATCTCCTTCTCTCTAGCTGTCTTGCTTGCTGTTTGGGGTGGTGGTGGTGGTGGGGGGGGGGGGTGTCCATGTGGTCCTGGAGAAATGGATTCAGCCCCTAGTTCTAGTTCTGCACTTAGCAGGCCGACGATAACGAATGCACCTCGTCCCTCTGGTCACAGTTCAGGTGTGAGCACCTGAGAGGAACTGGTCCAATCAGAGCAAATGTCAGTATTCCTCCTGGGCAGGTTGGGACAATAGCATTCTCTCTTCTTCTGTATAGGACACTATGGACAACCCTCCACCCCCCACCTCTCCCCAGACTGCTGCAGCCCCAGGGAAGCTAGACTGAGATGACACTGAGACCAGAAAGCAGAGAAAATGGTGCTTGATGCTGCAGTGAACCACTGGATCAAGCTGTGCCTGAAGCCCACATACCTCAGATTTCTCATTTCGATGAGAGAATAAATGTGCTTTATTGTTTAAGCCAGGTGGAATTAGCTTTTCCATTTGCAACTGACACAATTCTCCAGACTGAACAGGATTGATGTTCACCTTCTGTAGAGACTTGAGTACCTGACCTCAGCATCTGACGACTCAACTGATGGTGCCCATAGTATCCCAATTTCAGTTACACCAGGAACATCCTGGACCCATTAAAGTATATTTACTCTTTGCATGAAAAGAGAGATTGGCAGTGCAGAGAATCAAAAGAGAATCGAAAGCAAGAGGGAAGGTTTCTCTTCTGCAGTGATGAGAATTCAGAAGAACAGCAGCTGCAGTGTTTTTATTGGGAGTTAGAATTAGAGCCAAACACACAACTTCCCTGCTGGGCGGTGCCAGGCCGGGCTGACAGAGTGCGTGCAGCTGGCTTCATAAGCCTGCGCTGCCTTAATGAGGGACACAGGTTTCCGGGAACTAACTCTCCACGGGCCTGGAGAGGGCAGCCATTCTTTCTCTTCTTCTGAGTCTAAAAGCAGTGTGTGTGTACTCTAGGAATTTGTTTTTTAATTAGAAAAGTATACACACAAAAAAGTAGCAAACATCCAAATTCCCCTCCTCTGCTGTTATTATTATTTTTTTTTCATTGTCATCCTTTCAATCATTTGGGGTATGCATTTTATGTCATAAGCATGTTGCTGCCCCCAAAATGTCTTTGTAATCGGTTTGCATGGCTGCATAATATCTCATTAGAGGGACTTTTCTATACACAACCACCATTTTTTTGTTGTTGTTGTTGTTGAACATGGAACAATTTCTCTGTTCTTGTTTTCTATTCTCAATTATGTTGTGATGAACTTCTTTGAGCCAAGTCTCTGTCCATATCTCCCACGATACTCTTAGGCTAGAGTCCCAGAAGGACAATCGCCAGGTCAGAAGACCTGAATATTTCTGAGGTTATTAATACGTTTTGCCAAATTGCTCCCACTAGCCATGCATGAGCGCTTATAATGGCAACGATTCAAAGTGTATCAGCGCTGCGGTCAGAGGCGGGCGAACCAGTCAAAATCAATTAGAGTCAAGAGGTGAGTCATGGATTGAGCATCAGCTGTGCTGGCGCTGTGATGGGGGCCACCAGACGGTCTCCACCGGCAGGTCACAGGCCGAATACCTGCAGGGCAGAGGGGCTCTGTCTCAGAACAGAAGCATAACATGGCCCAATCTCATCAAGCTTTTCCAAAGCCATTCCCTAATACCCCTCCTCCTCATTCTGCCTCCCCCTCTGGTCCTTCCCTATGTCCCCCAAATTCCTTTAGATTGCCAACAGCACTTGTTTCCTTAGTGGCGGGCCCCAGTAATCTCTAGCACCTTGTTCATAACACTGACTACTTCTGATTGTCCAAAGTGCCTACCCATCCTAACCCATGTGTGCCCCAGGACCCCTCCACCCCAGACTGCCCTTTCCAGCTGGCCCGGCTTTCTTGGAGTGCAATTGGACAAGTCCCAGACCTATCATGAGTCTAACGGACCCCACCCCAAGACACTCTGAGCAGCAGCCCAGCCAGCATAGTGGGCCCATGCCACCAAGGGGCACCAGCAGGAGAGAATAGGAGCCATGAAGCAGCCCTTGTCTTTCTTGCATGCAGGCTCTATGGCCTGGGTTATAGCCTTGGGGTAGGGGTTGGGGGGGGGAGGGGGGTGGCAATGACATACTCCTAAGACTTCAGTGTCCCTTTCCGCCATTGTCAGTAATGGTGGTCTGAGTCTCTTTGGTTTGCTCTCCCACGTCCCCAGGGGTCCTCAAACTTTTTAAAGTGGGGGCCAGATAACGGTCCCTCAGAGAGCTGGAGGGCCGGACTATATGAACTACTAATTCCTACTATAACACCTTGGCTGCGCTCACTGCCCAAAAAACCTGGCGGGCAGGATCAGACTCCCCTGGGGGCTGCATGTGGCCCGCGGGCCGTAGTTTGAAGACCCCTGCTTTAAGAGCTCTTGTGATTACATTGGGTCCACCTGGATCATGCAATATTCAGCTGATGATCATCCTTATTTTTCCTTTGTTGTGTGACTTAACACAGTCACAGGTCCCAGAGATGAGGATACGGGCATCTTTGGTGGGGGAGGGGAACATGATTCTGCCCAACGTCGGGGGTAACTACAGGAGGGGGGGGGGTGGGGAAGAAACATCAAAGAGTTGAGCTGGTAGACTCAGTTGAAAACTATGGTTAACCAGACCAGAGAGAAGCTTGACGAAGTTTGGGAGGGCTGTGCCACAGGGGATGATGATTTTAGGTAGAAGAATGCAGGGTTCTAGGGACCTAGTTCAACTCCCTCCAACTGCGGTCAAGTCATGGTAAGTAACAGACCAGGCAAGGGCTTACCCACCTTATCTCTTCTGGAATCCTCTTGGCATTGCTGCTTGGACATGAACCCCTAGAATCACTTACCAGGGACAGGGAATGGGTGGCATGGGGAAGGGGTTGAGGTGCTCCTAGTGCCCTGAGTAAAAGTTTAGCAATTCAACACCCGGGACTTAGCCTATTGTCCCCATCCATGTGGTGCCCCCGAGGGGCTTGGGCAGAAGTAGAAGACTGGGCAATGGCAGAAGGTATGGGGGCTATGGGAGGGGGCTTCACACCACAATGCTCCAGCTTACCAAAAGGTGCCCCTGGTGCTAGTCTTGGGCAATTGTCTCCTGCCTGGTGCCAGTCTCTCTCCCACATGATCACTTATATCCCCAGTTGTTACTTCACGAGATCATCTTAGGACGTCTCTTCCATGGCACAAAGCAGGGTGTTGAAGGAATAAGAATTTAATTACATGTTGGTGTGACTGGTGCTGCAAAACCAGGCACTGTTAGGGCCAGCAGGGCCCACAGTACATCATTGGGAGTTAAATGGGTCTCATGTCCCTATCCTCCACCAGGGCCCATCACCTCTGATTGTGGCTTTGTTCCTCAATGAGTGAAAGAAATCAGACACTGCTCACTTGTGTTGACACATGGCTTCTTTCCAGGAGTTGAAGGACAGATCCAGCCCCAGGGCAGGTTTTCGTAGACAGGAAGCAGAGCAGAGGAAAGTGCTCTCCACGGGGGGCCAGGGTCTGGCTGTCCTCACCCAGGTGCCATCAGCAGGGTGGCCGCAGAGACCCAGGCAGAAGTCAGAATTTCCAGGCAGAGCTCTGGCAGGAGCCCCGCTGGGATTTAGCTGGAGAACAGAACAACTTTGCATGATGGATGTGAGAGCCATAAAGAGCAAACTGTGAAGTGCTGTGCAAATAGCTCTCCTGCCCTGGCCTCACCTCTCCAGGGTGGCTGCAGCCTGGAGAGGGGAGGGGGAGGAGCCCAGGAGCCTCTGAACTTGAACTGCTTGCTCTGCCTTCCCAGGGGACCACGCTGGCACCCTCACTGGGGGGCAGAGAATTCGGGTCCAGGCAGAAAGGAGCAGTAACTGAACAGGGAAATCAGCTCGTCCTTGTCCTCAGGGAAGCCAGCTCACAGGGGTCTCCTTACTCCTGGAGACAAGCCTCCCTCCCCACCAGCCCCCGAACCTTTAAAGGACTGGAAGTTAGGAAATGAGGCCTCGGCCCCACACTGGAAACGGCCTGGCCCGTTTGCAGTATGTTCCCTCCAAGTGGCTAAATCATTTGAGATTTCTTACCATCTCAAGGGAAGGCTGGAGGGGTTTTGATGTTCTCCCTGCGGTTTTCCAGCATGCGTCTCTTCTCATCAATAAAAGATCGGGTTTACTCACTGTGGGAAGCCGGAAGTGAAAAACAGGTGCAGCAATATCATATTTCTCCTTAATTACTGTTTATGAAGAAAAAAAAAGCACATGCGTGTAAAAATTAATTATTCCATATTGTTAGACCGGGATGAACTACTTACTAATTTTAACTGTGGCTTTTATGGAGAGGCTGTTGCTCAACATCTTATTAATGTGAGTAAATATTAACCAGCAGTTCCTACAGCTCCTCACTAACCCCCTCTCCCCCACCCCAAGCCCCTGGGGGCATTCTCCTGGGGAAGACGGGAGGACCCTTCACTCCTCACAGCATGGAGTCAGGCCTGAGTGTACGAAGCTCCCTCCACAGAAGACAAGCCTTGTGATTTCAAGGCTGTTTTCCTCCCTCTGCCATCCGTCAGACAAGGTGCCTTGGGACTCATGTAGAAAAGCAAGAAATGCTCTTCTATTATTCATGCCTATTTCCACACCCGACACTTTGCCCTCTCAGTTGGCAGCCTCCTTCTCTCGGGTTCATCCCAAATAAAAGGCACCTATGGGCGGCCAGTGGCCCACTTGGACCAGTTTGCATGCAGGAGATTTCCCCAAGGCCCCAACTAGTGCATCTTATCAGCTCAGATAATAGGGAGACTGTGCCTGAAGACATGGAGCCAGGACACCGAGGAGGAGAGAGAAGAGGGTGAGTGTGTGTCTCAGCATGTTCTCAGCAGAATCCACATGGTGGGGGTAAGCCTTACCAACCCATTTTGAGTTATAGGGAGAAGAGTTGGGGGCCACCAAGAGCCTTTCAGCTGACGGTCTGGAGGTCTGGAGCTGTTGAAGGTCATGTTCAGTCTCTACCTATTGTTGCAGAGCAAAACATCCCACATGTAGTGACTTAAGACAACAACCAGTTTATTGTATCTCACAATCCCATGGGTGTGGAATGAGGGCAAGGCTCAGCTGGGAGAGTCTTCGGCTCCACATGAGTCAGTCCAGTGTGTCCTAGACAGCTTCCCTCCCATGAGACTCCTGGCTGGGGAATGGCCATGTCCACTGAAAAATAAAACCAACTAGATGTCTCGTCACCAAAAAAGACTTATTCAGGAAAAAGAAAGGGTTGCAACCCCAGTGTATGCAGACATGGCAACCACGTGCACACTCTGGCCTGCTGGCCTGATGGAGGGGCAGTTATGGAAGGGAAAAGGAAATTAAGGAAAGGGGAAGTTAGAACCACGGAACAGAGACTTCTTCCTGCAGGGTTCTCATGATCATGAAGAGCACAAGAAGTCCTCCCATAGATCTAGCTTCTCTCATTCTTTCAGTTCCAGTTCATCTTTCTCAGCTGGGAGGCTGGACTCAGCGGTGTCAGCCAGTCGGCCTTGATGTGGCCTCTTTTGAATGGTAGCCCCAGGCACCTGAAGAGAAGGTTCTAGAGGACTTTTCTGATCTAGCCTCATAGTCCTCAGACATCACTTCTATCTCATATGTTGGTCAGAAGATCACTAAATCCAGGCAGGATTTAAGAGGAAGAGAATTAGCCCGGCCAGTGTGGCTCAGAAGTTGTATTGGTCTATGAACTAGGATGTCATGGTTTGATTCCTGGTCAGGGCCCATGCCCGGATTGCAGGCTTGATCTCCAGTGGGGAACCTGCAGGAGGCAGCTGATCAGTGATTCTCTTTCATCATTGATGTTTCTCTCTCTCTCCCTCTCTCTTCCTCTCTGAAATCAATCAAAACATATTTTTTTTAAAAAAAAGAGGAAGAGAATTAAACTCCACCTTTCATGGGAGGAGCAGCAAAGACCTGGTAACCATGTTTAATCTTCCCCAGCACATGATTCGGCTCAGGGCTAGTAGAGGCAGCTAGCGGTGACAGAGTTTCATAGCCTGATGGCCTGGGGTTCAGATGGCTCTTTTACTCAGAGTTTGGTTAATGTCTGGTCATTATCATTGATCTTCATTTTCCTTCTCTCCATACATACATACACACACACACACACACACACACACACACACACACAGACAAATAGCTCCTACCTTTTAGGATTATTGGAGGGTCAGTAAGGTCACATACCAAAAGCTCAGGCCAGGGTGGGCCACCCAGAAGGTCCACCATCTATGGATCTCTTGCCATAAAGATGACTGTGCAATGAGAACAATAATGTGTGATGAGGTTGTGTGGGCTCGGTCTCATCTGTGGGTCATAAAAAAAAAAGTCAGTGTCATTATAAAAATAGAAAAGGACAAAACAGCCCTAACCGGTTTGGTTCAGTGGATAGAACGTCGGCCTGCAGACTCAAGGGTCCCGGGTTCGATTCCAATCAAGGGCATGTAACTTGGTTTCGGGCACATTCCCAGTAGGGGGTATGCAGATGGCAGCTGATCGATGTTTCTCTCTCATCAATGTTTCTAACTCTCTATCCCCCTCCCTTCCTCTCCATAAAAAATTATATATATATATATATATATATATATATATATATGAAAAGGACAATACAGAATAAAACACCAAGTTGCATCCTGTGTAATAGAGGCTAATATAGTTTTTCAAAACTCATTTCAGTGTTATATATTTATCTGTATGTACTGTTTCATGGTGTGAAATGTATTGTTTTTTTAAAAAAAAATTTTTTTTACTGAGGTGCATGGTCAAACACCTTGGAGAGCCACTGATAAATGAATGTGAAGTGTTTTGCCACCTGCAGTTCCCTATCACTCAAAAGTACAATCCTCCCTATGTCGTGTGAAGCCGGAAACCCTGGCTGGTGCGATGAGGAGCAGCGTAGTAACTGTGTAGAGTCAACCGGGATCCTGGCCTCAGGGAGATTTGACTGTCAAAACCAACAGAGAAAAAGTGTCAGTTGGGTCCAGCGTGTATCTGATGCCAGCTCTGAATGTCATATGTAGTGCTGAGATTGATGGGCAGGAAGCAGCAGCTTAAAACCCCTCTCATCCTCTCTGCTCTCATTCCCGAGTGTCTACAGGGTAATGAGCGGCCTTCTCTCTCTGGACATGAAAATAAGGACAGAGAAGGAGGAGCGGAGTTGGATATGGATTTGAGGGAAAAGGAGGACCAAAGACCATCCAAGTGGACATGTGCTACCCTGTCAGGGAAGAGTTCTGCCTTTGCTCAAAGAACTGCTCCATACTGATTTCAGCCACGGGGTTCCCATGGGAGCTGCTAGATGACTCCAGGCCCAATGATGCAGAAATGGCGTTGGTTGAACTGCAGTGGCCAATCAGAGCTGGGGTTTTGCTTTAGTTTTTAGTTCGGGGCCAGAGAAAACTCATGTCAACCCCCCTTGTATGGTGGTAAAGAGGTAAAACTGGAGAGCTGTGAGTGTTCAAATTTCCCCGATGGAGGAAGCCTGTCTACAGGGAGAGAGACCAAGCCGGCATGCAGAGGGCAGCATGGGGAGAAAGCAGAGGTGCCTTGTTGGAGTTCCCGGGTGCACTTACACATGAAGCCCGGCTGGATCCCCACTTTGCCTGCAGCCAGCTGTTCAACCTCATGGTCCATGGGTCAATGCACCCCCTTTGTCTATGCTCATCTGAGGCAGGTTTCTGTCCTTTGCATCTAAGGGTCTTCCCTATACGACTTTAAAAGAAATGCAAGTTGGTGGGGCAGGAAGGGTCACTGTGAACACAGTCATTGTTCCTGGGTCTGCATCCCCCTGGGAACAGAAGCTGCCCCCCCCCCCCCCGTGGCTACCCACTCCCCCCATCTCTCTTCCTGCTGAGTACACACCCCTGAACCAGGTGCAGCATCAAGGAGAGAGACACCAGCCAACACACACACTGGCTTGGCAGTTCCCACACTGCCTCCCAACAGGAAGTCAAGGGCAGCCAGCCTTCCCCCATGTGGGTCCTCCAGCCCCCTCCGTAGTTAAGTGCCACGATCTCCACTATGCCAGGGGCTGCCACACCAGGAGCCTTGGATGAAATGATTTGTCTCCCTCCAACACAGCTGCTCTCTGGTTCCTGCCTGACAAATGCGGTTCATTAGGGCTGACAGAGACGAATGTCCTTGTTTATGGAAGCCAGCTAAGTGCTGTTCTCAGGGAGCCAGTGGGCTTGGATCTGAAGCAAGGTGTGCATCGGTTGGCTACCTAACACCCTCTCTCAGCCTCAGGCTACAGTGGGGGGACACCAAAGCCAAGTACATGCCACTTGCCAAGGGTAGATCCCAGGATCTGCACGGTTGAGGTATCGTAAAATTTGGCAGCTGGTGGCAGCGTCTGTCACCACCATCGGAGAGTCAGCTTAGTCTATCAAGGTGGCTGCCCTGTGTTATACCTGTAGGACACTCATGAGCCAACAGACACATCTGGGCTACTAATATCGATAAGCTACTCCTGTAAACTGTGTAAGGCGAGGGTTGAAAATGCAAGGGCTATTTTTGTTATCTGCTGTAACAAAAATACCATAGACTGGATGGCTTAAACAACAGACATTTCTTTCTCACCATCTGGAGGCCAGGCCGTCCAGGTTTGGGGTGCTGGCAGGTCTGGTGTCTGGTGAGGACCCACTTGCTGGTTTGCAGACAGCTTTGTGTCCTTGCCTAGCAAAGAAAGCGGGAGCTCTAAGTTGCTCACTCCTCCCATGGGGCTCCACCCTCATGCCTCATCTAAACCAAATCTAATGCCATCCCACCCAGGGTTAGGATTTAGCATATGGACTTCGGGGAACATGCTGTCTAGAACAGGGGTGATGGCTGTCTCCTGGAGGAAGAAGACTCAGAAACATGATCTGAACAGAACATAGCTAGTGTACTTCAGTGGCAACTCCCATGAAAACCTGTACCAATCTTACTACTGCCTTCGTTCCTGTCCTTCTGACCACTTATTTCAGTCAACAATCCCGTTGCTCTGAGAGACCTCAAAAACTAAAGCCATGATTCTCAGCCTGGCTGGGGCACAGTCACCTACAGCTGTGGCTTTCCAAGTTTTGGACCATCATTCAAAGTAATACACATATTTTGCATCACAACCCAGGTGCCCATGTGAACATGCACAGGTGTGCACTGTGCACTGACACCCACACTCACACATGCATGCATGCATGAACATACAATTTCAAGGAAACTTTACCAAACAACATTGATGTTTTCTATTCAATGTTACGTTTTAGAAATTGCTAGTTGTATTCTGAATAATTGATTTCCATGATTGCTAATGGGTCATAATCGTGGGTTAAACAACAACAGCATCCCTGACCAATGGCGCTTGCTGAAGGTCCTCCTTAACCTTGTTGGGCAAGGCCTCCTGAGGAGGGGGCGTGTAAATTGAGACTTACAGGAGGAGGATTCTTAGGCAGAAGGTGTGGAAGAAACAGCATTTGGGGCTGATCAAACAACACAGGCGAATGCCAGGAGGGGAGAGTGGGAGGGAGCAGCATCTGGCACCTGAGAAGCTGTAAGTTCAGCTCATCTGGAGCACAAATGTTGGGGAAGAGGGTGAGGGAGGGGCCGAGAGTCAGGTGGGGAGTCTTGTAAGGAACATAAATGAGGGCAATGAAAAGTCTTAAGGGCTGCTGAGCAAAAGATTAAGGCCCTCTGCTATGTGGAGAGTGGATGTGGGTACAGCAGACAGGGTGGGGGAGTGAGATGCAAGGCTGGCTGCAGGGAGCCTGGTTATCAGGGCCATCGGAGAATGTGGTGTGAATGACAAGCAGGTGCCTCCTGTGGGAGGACAGAGGAGGAGAGGGAGCCTTCCCCCAGCAGGCAGGACCCCAGCCACTGCGGTGGCAGCCCTGGAGGCCTCAGGAAATGGCAGAGGCATAGGAAGGAGGCAGCGATGATGCCAACAGAGAGAATGGCACATTCAAGAAAACTTTCCAGGGGCTGGGTGGCCTTGAGGGTTTCTTTGTCTATAAGACTCTGGGCTTCTGACCCAGCTCTGTTCACTTTTGCTCTCTCCTGGCCTCTTACTTCAAACTTGTTTGTGCTTGTCCAGGACTGAGCTAACATGCAGAGGTGGGGTGGGGGGCAGGGTGAGAGATGGCGAGGTGGGGCAGGGGGCAGGGTGAGAGATGGAGAGGTGGTATAGGGGGCAGGCTGAGAGCCTGAATTAGAGAGAGGAAGACAGGTCTTCAAGGTAGAGCTCGCCTCCCCTGGCTCCAAAGCAGGGAGGCAGAGGGATGGAGGAGCAAAGAGCCTTTCAGATACAAAAAGCATCAGCAAGTCATGTGCTCTGTTGGGGAGAGAGGGAGAGTCAGGCAGCACAGCTGGCCAGTGGCAGGAGAGCACACCTGTCTCATGTTTGGTCCCCACCCAGGTGGGCCCTATAATAAACCCAAGTGGCCACAGCCCTGTGCTTAGCTCCCTCTGGCTTAACCCGAAGCCCTCTGCCTTTTTCCTTCAGTGTAGTGAGCTCATCTGAAGGCCTCCTCACCCCAAACAGAGAGCCCTGTCTCTGTCCAGCAGCTATGCCTGGACCAGGGTCAGTTTCATTCAGGGAGAAGAAGGTAACGTTGAGGCAGCTGACAAAGGTTAGGCAGTGGGCAAGTAGAGGAGCCAGGATGTGAAACCATGGCTGCCTCGGTCCTGGGCATGCTGGGCAAAAGGACACAGGAGGCAGTCAAGGGTAAGAATGCACCAGGGGCCACTCTTCACCTTCAGTGCTGAGCTGCGAACCATCAAGCTGGTGCAAGGATTGAGGCGGTTACTTGTGGCTCCACCAAGTTTGAGAAAGTAAATTCTTAATCAAAGGGCAGGAGGTGTGGTTTGCAGGAGCAGGCCCAGCCCCCCTGGTTCTCACTTCCGGTGCACAAATCTCCCTCCCTCCTCTCCTGCCCTGGAGTTTTCTTCCTTATCGCTCTATTTTTTTTTTCTTCTGTTTAAAATTAATTCCACAACACGGGATAACCTTCCCCCACAAGGTTGGAGTTAATCAGGCTGAATTTATTAAGATCTTTACAATTAAATGAGCTCATACAGGGAGGAGGAAAGTTACCTTATTATCCCAGTTTAAGAGCTTGATTCATTTTAGCCCCTAACTTATTTTTGACCCCCGGTGACTTCCATTGCAGTTGCCAATGACTTTAGAGGGCAGAGGACCATTCTCCGTGTCGCACTCCTGACGTGGGGAGAAGTATGCTCAGACCAGTGAGTCATCGCATAGGGAGAAGCATGACGGGGGTTGGGGGGAATGTGTGTGGTTCAGCATGGAAGGGACCTGTCTTAGTTCCACAGGCAGATCCTGGGACGGAGAAAGGACATTATGAAGCAATGATTTCCTGCCAAGAGCTCATCACATGGGGTCACGGTTAGCCTCACTGGATCTGGTCCCCTCTTGTCCCTCTCCAGCTCTTCTCTCCTCTTAGCAGGGACCTCTTGCTGCCACCTACAAGACCACACAGATCCCGATTGGTGGGGCTGTACGTAGCTCTGAGAACGGGACTCAGCCCAGGAATAGCCTGGTCATATCCTGACCTAGACACCTGTGTGGTGTCTGAATGTCCAGTCGTGATAATCCACCCACCCCACATGTGGAATGCTAAGGCCTGGGATTTCCCTGCTTTGGTCTTGCCAGCCTTGCTCACCAACACCCATGACCTACAACCCACAGGGTTCAGCTTGATGATCATTGGTGAGGTTGATGCCTTTTTGAATTTTTGAATTTTATCACTTTCCCTCAGCTGCCTCATGGATAGGCTCTATTTCCTTGTTGGAGGCACAGCTCTCTGAAGTTGATGCCTGTTATGGGTTGAATGATGTTCTCCACCCCTCTCCCCCCAAAAAAGTATTCAAGCCCTAATTCACAGTACCTATGGATAAGACATTATCTATAATAATAATAATAAAAGCATAATATGCTAATTAGACCAGCTGTCTGAATGTCCTTCTGGACTACCTTCTGAATGAAGCCAGGGTTGTGAGGGAAGCCCGGGTCTCTGGTGCCTGCTGGCAGCCAGGGAAAGGAAGGCCTACTCTTGCATGAATTTCGTACATCTGGCCTCTAGTTTGGAAATAAGGTTTTTGAAGAGGTACTCAAATTAAAATATGGTCATTAGGGAGGGCTCTAATCCAATATGGCCAGTGCCTTATAAGAAGAGTCACAGAAAGAGAAATACCCAGGGAGAATGCCATGTAATGACAAAGGGCAGAGATTGGGGTGATGCCTCTACAAGCTAAGCATTGCCAGGGTTTCCAGCAGCCCCAGAAACTGGGAGAGAGGCATGGAACAGATTCCCCCTCCAAGCTCTCCAAAAGAAACCAACCTTGTTGATAGACACCTTGACTTTGTTCCTCTAACTCAGTGGTTGGCAAACTGCGGCTCTGTTGACTAATGAGCTTGCCGACCACTGCTCTAACCTCCAGAGCTGTGCAAGAATAAGTGTCTGCTGTTTCAGCCTCCTAGGAAACTAAAACAGGGCCAAGATGCCCACCAGTGCTCCTAGTGAGCCTCTGATTTCTATTACCCATGCTCTCCAGCAACCATGTTCTGCCACATTCCTTCTGGATGCTTCTGATGGCTCCTCCTTTTCCATGCAGATTTCCAATTACCAGCACAATCTCAGGGGGCTTCTCTGGTCCTAGGTGCTGAACCCCTACAGTTAAGCCCCAGATGGCACTGCCCTGTCTAAAATAACACACACAGAAAGTAGACCATTAGCTTCCTATCTTTGGGGGAGGGAGGAGGGGCTTATTGTTCCTGCGTACAGATGGTCTGCTAGCCAGTATTTAAAGCAATCAAACCCCCTTCCAATTGTTGGCCCACAGTTTGATCCTCTCTAAGCCCCTTGAGCCATAGGCAGGGCAACAAAACACAATCTAGGCAGCTTACTCAGATAAATGTTTGGATCCCGGGCCAGCTTATGCTGAGCATCATGAACGTTAGCTTCTGCCCTGTCCCCTCACCGCCTCAAAGTTTCATCAGGCAGCGAGACTGAGGAGTACATAACAAAAAATTACAGTCATGTAACCAGATGTTGTACAACCTACATTGGCTTTGATGGGTACACCCAGAAACGCATCCTTAGCTACTCAGGATCCATTAACCGTGGTATGTAACTCACCTTTTTCCCCCCCTTCATAACCTCATTACTTATCTAGGGCACAACTCCACTCTCCCTGCTGCAATTACTCTCTGGATCTTTTCCCCCAGTCGAGCCAACTAGACCACACTTACTGTTAGCTTCATATGTATGATTCTTTTCTCTCTTCATTAAAATGTGACTACCCCAGGGAATGACTCCAGGGGCAAGATGATCAGGAAGTCTTAGAAAAAAACAGTGCAATCACTTTGTGATGTTTTAACCTGATTTATTGAAGGAGGTATTCTTTTACCATTGAATTTCCTGAACACTTTCACTGGAAATCAATGTGTACGTGTATGTTTATTTCTGGATTTTTCTATTCTGTTTCATTGATATACATAGGTTTCTCCTTGTTCACTATAGTTTGATAGTCTTGAAATCAGTTAATGTGTATTCTTCACCATTGTTTGTTTTCAAATTTATTTTGGCTATTTTAGTCCTTTTCCATATAAAATTATACATATCTATACTAATAAAAGGGTAATATGCTAATTAGATTGGGAGACCTTCCGGATGTCCTTACAGACAAAGCCATGGTGGCAGGGCTAAGGCAGAGGTAGTTAGGGGCAATCAGGCCAAGAGCAAAGGGAAGTTGCGGACAATCAGGCCAGCAGGCAGAGTGGTTAGAGGCGATCAGGCAGGCAGGCAGGCAGGCAGGTGAACAGTTAGGAGCCAGAGGTCCCGCATGCACGAATTTTGTGCACTGGTCCATTGGTAAACTTTATAATCTACTTGTTAATTTTTTACCAAAATGCCTCCTATTTTTTACTTTATTAAAGAAAGTTTTTGTTTATTATTATTCACAGTATTACAGATGTCTCCTATTCCCCGGCTTTCCCCACCTCTACCCAGCCCCTGCCACACCCCAGGCCTTAACTACATTATTGTCTGTGTCCATGGGTTATGCATATGTGCATCTATGTTCTTTGGTTCATCTCTTTTCATCCCCCACCTCTCTCCCCTCTGCCATCTGTCAGTCTGTTCCATGTATTCATGCCTCTGGACCTATTTTGTTCATCAGTTTATTTTGTTCATTAGATTACACATAAGCATGAGATCATGTGATATTTATATTTCTCTGACTGGCTTATTTTGCTTAACATAATAATCTCCAGGTGCATTCATACTGTTGCAAGGGGTAAGAGATCCTTCTTTTTTACAGCCACATAGTATTCCATTGTGTAAATATACCACAGCTTTTTTGTTTTAAATTCTCACCTGAGGATATGTTTTTCATGGATTCGAGAGAGAGAGAGAGAGAAAGGAGAGAGAGAGAGAGAGAGAGAGAGAGAGAGAGAGAGAGAGAGAGAGAGAGAGAGACATCTCTAATGGTTGCCTCCTACATGTGCCCCAGTTGGGGAATGAACCCATGACCTGGTTATGTGCCCCTGACTGGGAATTGAACCCTTGACCCTTTGGTGTACAGGAGGACGCTCTAACCAATTGAACCACACTGGCCAGGGCTGTACCACAGATTTGTATCCACTTATCTACTGATGGGCACTTGGGCTGTTTCCAGATCTTAAAAAGCTATTTTAAATAACACTGCTCTGAACATAAGGTTGCATATATTCTTTCTGATTTTTTGGGGGATTCTTAGGATATATTCCCAGAAGTGGGATCACTGGGTCAAATGGAAATTCCATTTCTAATTTTTTGAGGAAACTCATATTTTTTTAATATTTTGATTTAAGATTGATCAATTTGTGCAATATTGACATCTTAAGAATATTGAAACTTTGATTCATGAATATGGTATAACTCTCCATTCATTTTGGTTTATTTACTGTCTCTCAGCAATATTTTGTAGATGTTAGTGTATTCGATCACCAAGGTTGTTGAAGTTGCTTATTAATATTTTGAAGAATTGTGAGATTTTTTTTAAATAGACAAATAATGTCATCTGTTAATATGGAATTGTAGTTCTTCCTTTCTGATCTATAAGCTTTTCATTTCTTTATCTTATCTTTTGCATTGATAGAACTTCTAGAACAATATTAAATAGGAGTGGGGAAGGAAGACATCCTTTCTAATTCCTAATCTTTGAGGGAAAGCATTTGGCCTTTATTATATTGGGCATGATGTTAGCTGTCAGTTTTTCATAGTTGTCTTTTATTAGGTTGTGAACCTTTTTCTATTCTTAAATTGAGGAGGGCACTTTAAAATATCACATAGATAATGAATATTGCTAAGTGCTTTTCAGCATTTATTGAGATAACTATATGATTTTTATTTTCCAGCCTGTTGTTATCATGTCTGACATTGGTTGGGTTTTGACTGAATCTTGAATTCCTGGGCTGATCCTCATTTGATCATGTCATATTATCCTTTTACTAGATTTTTAAAATTCAGTTTTCTACTATTTTAAAAAGATTTTTGCATCTATGTGCAGGAGGGACATTGGTCTATAGATTTTTTTTCTCTCATAATTTCTTTATCTGGCTTAAGTATTAGAGTAATGCTGTTATAAAATGAGTTGCAAAGTCTTCCCTTCCCTTTTATTTTCTGGAAGAGAGTTTAGGTTCATAATATTCTCTGATTCTCATGTTCAGGTCATTTATATCCTACTGATTTTCTGTCTGCATGTTCTATTGATTACTGAGAGAGTGGTGAGGTTTCCAATTATAATTGTGGATTTGCCTATTTCTCTGTACATTTCTATCAATTTTTGCTTTATTTATTTGAAGTTCTGTTGGTAAGTACATCCACATTAAATTTTTTTAAAATTATGTAGTGTCTCTCTTTATCCATGGAACTGTTCCTTGTTCTGTAGTCTACTTAGTTCTATATTAATATAGCCACTCTAGCTTTCTTTTGATTCATTTTCATATGATTCATATTTTTTATTCTTTTCCTTTTACTCTATGATTTTACCTTTAAACTGTGCTTTCCTGTAGATAACATAGAGATTGATTTTGCTTTTAATTAATCACATATGACATTTTTTTTTTAGTTGAGTTTTTTAGGCCATTAATTGAATATAATTCAATTACTGACCTAGTCGTACTTAATGTCCATATTTAAATATACAACTTTGCTAGTTGTTCTCCTTTGTTCTTCTTTCACTCCCCCCCCCCCCCCCCCGAAACACCTGATTTTATCCTATAAACATCTTGCTTTAAAATTCCAGTTCAGCCTAAAACAAACATGTGGAGCTCCAGGATGAGTAGCAGGAGGCAGGCGTGAAGGAAGAAGGAGTTTATGGAGGTCTTTGTTTCCCAGGTGATCTTTCACCAGCTAAGCAGCTCGAACAGGCCTATCTTCATATAACAAGCTTGACCCTGATCCACCCGTGATAGAATCAATAACCTTTTGTAAAGAATCTTCAGCGCTTGTAATTTTCTGTGGCTGTGACCTGGTGAATGAAGGAGAAGAATCTATTTTCCTCCACCAATGGCCTTGACACCTGCAGAAATAACCCGTGGAAGGCTGGGTGCTGATGGCAGGCGCCGACACACACTAGAAGGGCTGCGCTCTCACTTAAATATTACCCCAGGCTTAGGAGAAGATAAATCTGAAGGGGAAGAGCGTTCTTATTAATATTGCTGGATGTTTGCTATTTTCTATATCTGGTTTTTGTTCACCTTGTTCTCTTTTGGATCCGTTGGATATTTTTTGTAATTTTCTTTTATCTCCACGACTGCTTCATTTATTATATCTCTTTTTCACTTTAGTGATTACGCTGGGGTTTATATTATACACTTTTAGCTTACTACAGTTTCTATATAATATATTATTTTGTATATAGTGTAAGAACCTTAGAAGAATATGTTTTCATTTACTCACTCTCATTTTTGATGCTATAGGTTACATGTATTACTTCTATTTATGCTACTAGTATAAACCTCATATACATTATGGCTTTCTTCTTTAGATAGTCAATTATATTTTAAAGCAGTTTAAAAATCAGTTTTATATTTTATCCACATTTTTACACTGTTTTAAAATAGACTTTTATTGATTTCAGGGAGAAAGGGAGAGGGAAAGAGAGTGAGAAACAACAATGATGAGAGTTTCATTGATTGGCTGCCTCCCACATGCCCCCTAGTGGGGATCTAACCATTAACCTAGGCACCCTGACCAGGAATCAAACAGTGACCTCCTGGTTCATAGGTCAATGCTCAACGACTGAGCCATGCCAACTGGGCTTGCATTTTTACACTTTTTGATGTACTTTATTTCTTTGTGTAGATCTAAATTTCCATCTTGTATTACCATCATTCTGCTGAAAGAGTTTTGTTTAATATTTCTTGTAGTGCAGGTCTGCTAGCTAATACTTGTAGCAATGTATGCTTTCAGATTTTGTTTGTATGAACGTTTTCTATTTTACCTTCATTTCTCAAAGATATTTTTGTTTTATATGGAATTCTAGGTTAACATTTTTTTTTCTTTTGGTACTTGAAAAGTGTCACTCCATTCCTTTTATTCTGGCTTTCGTTATTTCTTCCAAGGAGTCTGCTGAATTCTCATGTTTGTTTTTCTGTGTGTAATGTTTCTTTTTTTCTCTGGCTACCTTCAAGATTTTCTTTTTATCTTTCATGTTTAGGTTTTCAAAAGTTTGACTATGATATTTCTAAATGTGTGTGCATGAGTGTGTGTGTGTGTGTGTGTGTGTGTGTCTGAGTGTGTCTCTGTGTGTAGTAATTTATCCTCCTTGATGTTCTCTGAACTTCTAGGATCTATGGCTTTCTGTGCTTCATTAATTTTGGAAAATTACAGTGTTTCCCCGAAAATAAGACATCCTCCGAAAATAAGACCTACTTACAAGTTTCCTTCTGAGTGAAATATAAGGCATCCCCCGAAAATAAGGCCCCCCCAGGCTCTGTCTCAGAATGCTATTGCTAAACATGAGAAATTTGGTCCACTGATTCTGAAAGAAATGGAGTCACAAGAAATTCACCAGGAAATTCAGGAATTGTATTGTTATGATGATGTTCCAGAAGATGATGACATGATTGTCATTGAATAAATGAATAAATTCTTAATACTGTAGGATTCACAGTTTGTCTGGTTTGTGTTGACAACTACAGTACTACCGTACCGTATACAGGTAATAAATTTCCTTTATTTTCATTTAACAATAAATGTGTACCATATTCTTCTTCATGGAAAAATAAGACATCCCCTGAAAATAAGACCTAGCGCATCTTTGGGAGCAAAAATTAATATAAGACACTGTCTTATTTTCGGGGAAACAGGGTATTAGCCATATCCCTTCAAATATATCTTCTCCCGCTCTCTCTCTCTCTCTCTCTCTCTCTCTCTCTCTCTCTCTCTCTCTCTTTCTCTCTCCCCACCCCCATGGGCTCTAATTACATATATGTTAGACATTTTTATGTTGTTTTACAGCTTTTAGGTGCTCTCTTTTGTCTTTCCCTTTATGTTTAGTTTGGACAATTTCCATTGACTTGCATTCAGGTTCACCAATTCTTCCTCAGCTGCATCTACTGCACTAATAAGTCTATTAAAGAATTCTTCATCTCTGGTAACATATTTTTATTTTTATAGCATTTTAATTTTTCTACTTTTAGAACAATATCTATTTCTTGACTGAAACTCTCCACTGGTTCACATATCTTCTCCACCTTTTCCTAGATGCTTTATCACATTAATCATAGTTATTTGCAAGTCCCGGGCTGATATTTTCATCATCAGTATCATTTCGGAGTCTGGTTCTGTTGATTACTTTATATCTTGAGAATGGATTATTTATTCCTTTTCTTTTTTGTAGGTCTCCCAATTTTATTTCATGTCAGGCAATGTGTGTAGAACTGTAGAGGCTGAAGCCAATGATATTTTACCCCTGGAAATAGGCACGCTTCTTCTGTTGGAATCTTAATGTGGGAGTTCAGTCTAATGAGGGGTTGAGGGTTTTTGTTGCTAGCTTTCCTTTCAGAGCACCACAGGCTTCCAATTCCTCCAGAGGAGGTCTGCTATTATCTGTGCTAAGCATCAGGCCTGGAGTACCAGGCAGTTTTTGGTCTTCCTATTTTATACCCATAGCTTCCTGCAGCTTCTGTACACCTGCACCACAGAAGGAATCTTTCTCCATGGTCTTGCACCTATTCCAACAGTAGACTGCTGTGCTACTCTCTGTGAGGCATATGATGCCTCCTGTCCAGCTTCAACCTTAGACAATCCTGTATCTGGGCCTCAGGGATGAGGCTTTACCAACAGTTCTGCTCCTCCTCTCTGTGGCAATCAAATACTGCCTTGTGTTCATGGTTGGCAGTAGAGAACCTATGCCTTGTGTCAGACCAAGAGCCTGGGCCTGGGAGTGTTGGCTTTTGCTTCTGCTGCTCCCCCATAATCAGGGTTTCACTTGTACCCCCTAAATAGAGTGTCTCTGCTTAAGATTTTGAAGGAGTGTTCTATATCACTTCTCCCATGGGCTTACGATTTTTGTTTCGTGAGAGAAAAGTCTGACACTTGTGCCTATGGTCCAGCTGTCATTGAACATCACCAGCATGCCTGCAACACTGACTTGGGCCCTCTCCAGTTTCCTACCCTCCTTCTTGTCTTTCCATGAGAACGGTGCAGGGGCCTGTTAGAAAAAGCTTGCAAGTGAAAACAAGCTTCCCTGTGTCAGAGGCTCTCAATATGCTATCCTGCCATGCAAGCCAACCTTCAGTCTTTAAGAATGCATTATAATTTTAGCTGATTTCTTTCTATCTACTTCTAAGGCGGCCACATCTTTCCCCCATGCATCTTAAAAGATGAAACAATGCATGTGACCCATCACTCTTTGCAATTCCCTTCACTTGGCTGCTTATGAGCTCAGCTCTCTGATGGGTTCCAAAAAAGTTATGGTTTTATTCATAATCTGGCTTTTCCTCCTAATGAGAATGGGAGTGACATTTCTGGAGGGAATTTCTAGGTTCAAATTGGAAGTAAAGCTCCCTAAACACATTAAGTCTAAAGTGGTTTGGGGATATTCAAGTGAACATGTGCAGGAGGCAGCTGACTACACTGAGTGGCCAGATTATTATGGTCTCTGAACACATAATAATCCGGCCACTCAGTGTACTTATGGATAAGGGAAAGCTTGCAAATCTTGATATGTCAAAGGACCAGGAAATAGTGGTCCCCAGCCTCTGGCTACTAAGTCCTCTGCTTCTTTCTAACTACCTACAGTAGTTATACATGGAATGCAGTTCTTATACATGGAAATACCTTATTTTAAAATCCCAACTCTGTAGTCAGTCTACACTGAGTGGCCAGATTACTATGCATTCAGAGATCATAATAATCTGGCCACTCAGTGAATATGGGTCTGGGAAGCAAATAAAGAGGTTGGAATTTGTGCCAGTTTATCTATTGCTGTGTAACAAACCACCCAAAACATAATATCCTAAAAAACTGTGTGTGTCTTTTTTTTAGGTCATGAATCTGCAATTTAGACAGAGTTTGGTAAGGAAGACGTGCCCCTGTTCTATGTAGTATCAGCTAGGTTTGCTTACCTGAGGGCTGGAAGAGTTGCCTTCGATGTGGCTCACTCACTGACGTAGCTGGCAAGTGCACTCTGGCTGCCATCTGGACTTCAGCAAGGTCTGAGGGTGGAGGTCTCAGTCCCTTTCCATTGAAGCATCTCCTCTTAGGTCTTTTCACCGAATGTTGTGCTTCCTCACAGCATGGAGATGAGTTCCAAGAGCAAGTATCTCAACAGCATGGAAATTTTTATGACCTACCCTTGGAAGTCACATGGCAACAAAACCTCCCAGATTTAAGAAGAGGGAACATGGACCTACCTCGTAATGGGAAGCATATCAAAATCAAATTCTAAGGAGGGCATGTAGGATGGGAGATGATGGCAAACTATTTTTGGAGAAAATGACCTACCTGATGACAAAGATTTAGAAACGGGCTGGTGAAGATTGGACATTGTCCATTGGAAAATTTTGAAATAGAAAGTTGTGGATAGACTGAGAGGATTCTGAATCCATCTGTTCTCTTCTTTCTTAAAGGTTACATTAAACCCCAAAAGATTGAAATAAATGTAGAAGATAGAGGAACAACTTGTTCCGAGAGTTAGAACCTCCACTGTTTATTTCTTTTTTTAAAAAAAGAAAACATTTTTATTGACTTTTTTACAGAGAGGAAGAAAGAGAGAGAGACAATTAGAAACATCAATGAGAGAGAAACATCAATCAGCTGCCTCCTGCACACACCCTACTGGGGATGTGCCTGCAACCAAGGTACATGCCCTTGACCGGAATCGAACCTGGGACCTTTCAGTCCGCAGGCCATTACTCTATCCACTGAGCCAAACCTATTTCGGCCTCCATTGTTTATTTCTGGAGTGAGTTTGAAAAATTAAAAAACCCCTCTAACCTTATTCTTTTCCTCTGTAAGATGGAGATAGTAGTTCCTACATCTCAGAATTACTATAGCATCATAGGAGATAATCTATATTGTCTTAGTTTAAAGATAATAAATTTTACAATTAAAAGTCTTAGCCTAGAGCTTGAAATGTAGAAAGAGAATAACTTATGCCATTTGTGTATAATAGCATAGTCTAACACAGAGGAATCCTGACTCAAATGGGCTGCCATTAACTTCTGTTGGCTAGTGGTCTGAGCTTCCAAATAAAGTCCCACAATTTTAAGCATTGAATAAACTCATCTGAGTACATATTTCTTGACTAATACTCTAACTTGGCATTTTGTGAGCATTTTCTATGCTTCAGCCTTGAAGTTTATCCTCTCACTGGTAATTAAGAGAACGTGGTGAGAAAATGGATGCTCAGAGAAAAAAAACGTGCCCACAGATCCATGGCCAGGAAAGGGTGGAGCAGGAACACAAAGATACCTGTCAGATAGGCAGTCTGACTCGGTTGGCAAACCTCCCCCTAATCTAGGAGGGCTTGCTGGGAAGAACGAAGACAAGCTACCCCTGGAGGCTGGCCCTGAAGAGTCCCACCTGTCATTCATTATCTATCATAATGCTGTAGGTTTGGAGCCTCAACTGAGAAATGCAAGATTATACCGTTATCACTTCTATTAATAATGATCAAAAGTATCCAGCAATGTTTAATGAGATTCTTTGGAAAGACAATTACCACAGCATAGAAAGCTGAGAATAATTCATTACATGCTAATGATAAAAGCAGGATCTGCTTTAATAGAAACTTTATAACTTCCAGCCTTAAAATGTTGGACTCTGCCCTTTTTCCTTTCTTGCTGTGAGAGTCTCTGAGAAACAGAAAAGGTTGTGTGGCTGCACCTGTTAGGTTAGAGTACGGTGAAGAGAGGAGTAATGGGGGGGGGGTATATTTGTGATTCCCTGTTTATAAAACATGAACACAGTCGCTTCATTCTCTCATAGCTCTTGCAATCTCGGGCCAACACTTTGTGTATAGTTCTGTCCCATTCTCTGTTGTTGTCCTGTTTGTGCAAGGAGTGGTATAGAGCAGTGCGCAGAGCCTGGGACTTGAGGTCAGGAGATATGGTTGTAATCACATACCTGCCAGTAAACCCTTAGGAGACCCAGTTTCCTGTTCTCATACCAGAACTCCAAGAGTGATGATGAGGGTCCATTGTGTCGACAAGGGGACACCAATGTGCTCTTTTGAATTGGGATGTGCTATTCAGAGGTTATCCCAGAGAGCTGGGTCTTTCATGGGGTAGGGAGGAGCAGGCAGCAACCAAAAGCCCAATGCCAGCAGACACTGCCTCTGTGCTGCTCTGTCTCCCTGCAGTCCCACAGGCACTTGGCAGTTGGCATGGGGCTGAGTGCCAGGCCCTGTGTCAGCCAAAGGCCTGCAGTGGGGTGAGCTGGGGAGGTGTCTGTGACAGATGCTGAAGCTAGTGAACTGGTAGGGACATCCTCACAGTGGCAATGGCTCTCATGGTCAAAGAGATTTGCAGTGTGGCTTGCAAAAGTCCTGGCCAGGGAAATGAGCGGGGCATATGTGAATATACACAAGCTGGACCTCTGGCTTCACCATAGGGGAGCTTTAGCCACAGGAGTGGAACCAGGAAGGAGCATGCTGGGATGCCCCGGTCTGATTGCTGCATTGAGATGCACACCTGGGGCCAAGGCCTGGCTTATCTATGTATTCACACAGTGAGTGATCACCTGTCACTTTCTTCCCTGAACCCATCTTCTCATTTGTAAATTGGGTTTTACATCAAATTCCTAAAATATACAAAGGAGAAAATGCAATCATGAATGGAAAAGTGCCTTGAAAGACAGAACACACTGCAGTCCTAAGGGGCTGATTGAGTGCAAAGGCGGTCCAGTCACCATGGTGTAGCGGACACCTCCTGGGTTGTCAGCCCACTCTCTTAGCTCTCCTTGCTCACAGCAGCTGCTTTGTATGACAGCACATTGTTGCTGTTGCCTTGGCCCTCGACGATCTCCATTCAGCCTATACCAGCTACAGTCCTTTCCACAGTGTCCACTAACTTGGGTTGCTTATAGCTCAGGATGGGCCACTGAAGCTGACCAATCAGGCCCCTTCCTAAGGAATTTGGAAGGCATTCTATCCTGGTTCTGACTATGCTAAAAAAAAAAAAAAAAAAAAAAAAAAAAGAAAGCAGAATTTATCTCAGGAGTTAAAAGAGACCTGTGTGCTGTCCTGTGGTCCGGGGGAGAAGAGAAACCAGGCGTCTGGGAGAGAGAGAAATGAGACCAGTGGACAGAGAGGAGCACAGAGGGAAGATGGAGGCAGAGTCCAGGCAGCTAGTGTTCCAGCTCCCTCTGGGTTTGGAGACCCAGGGGCCCCCTACCTGTAGGTTCTGAGCATTTCCCTTGTCCTCTGATGGACCTTCTATACTCAGGCTCCGGGGGATCTTCGTTTATTGCAAGGAAAGTCCTACCGATCCTATAGGGCCAGACCACGAATAACACTACCCATTATGTGCCAGGCCTTGCCATAGGCATTTGCTTTTAAATTTCTTTTAAATGTATTAATCAATGTTTGACATATGAATTGATGTATGTAAAGTTCACTAACCTTAAGCACACAGCTGGGTGGGTTTTTATGTAGGTGTAACCCATGCAACCACCGACCTGATCAAGACATAAGCATTCCCAGCCCCACGTACATTTGTACCATTTGCCAGCCAATCACAGGTGATTCCTGAGCCCCTTCAATGAATTAATCATTATTCTGACTTTATAGGCATTTTGTAAATATTTCTACATTATCGTTCTGGTGCTTTTTTATTTAAGAACATAATTATAAGATTTTATTTTTCAGAAACACACAAAAATAATATTATACCTCTGAATTCAATGGCCAGGTTTAATAAAATGGTAACATTTTGCCATATTTGCTTTTTCTCTAATCATTAATGTCATGTGTCTAGGTGTGCATTTACTTTAAAAAAAAGAAAAGAATTTTGATCAGTTTCTTCTGTCTGAAGATCCATGTATTTCATCCATGACAGAATACTCTCACCCACTCCCTCTTTCTTGTATGTTGGTTTTCTCCCTAACCTTTGCTGTGACTTAGAGCACACATTGGGAAGTACAAAACAGAAAAACAGAGCTCATAATTTATCACAAATGCACCGCACATTAATCACTCATGCGCCCCCACCCAGATGAGGAAATAGAACATTGCCGGCACCCACCCACCTGTCTCCTCTCCACTGAAATTAATCACTATCGTGACTCTTACAGTAACGACTTCCTGGATTCTTCTTACAGTTTTTTCACCCAAAGATGTATTGCTAAATGCCAAGGTTTAATTTTTTCTGTTCTGTATTGTCTTCATTTTCATTTTCCTAAACATTATTTATTCTAACAACCTGTGATTCTGTACGATCAATAAACCCAGGCGCATTAATATTTTTTCCCCAGTTAACTTCTGCTTCCCCCACCCCACTGTTAGTATGCTAATACTTTCTTCAGTGGTATTCCATTTTCTTAAGTGAACTTCTAATTTTAGAATAGTTTTAGATTTACAGAACGATTGGGCAGGTAGTACAGAGAGTTCCCTTATACCTTACACTCAGTTTCTGCTATTATTGGCATCTTTCATTAGTATGGTACATTTGTTTCAATGCACAAACTGATATTAACACATCATTATCACTGAAGTTCACACTTAGTTCAGATTATATTAGTTGTGTTTTGTTTTTTTGTTTTTTAACCAAATTTTCTTTATCTCTTCTGAGATCCCATCAAGATATTGCCTTACTTTTGATCATGTTTCATTCGCTCCTCTAGGCTATGACAGTTTCCAGATTTTCCTTGTTTGTGATTGACCTTCACAGTCTTGAAGAGTATTAATCAGAAATGTTGCAAAATATCCCTCAGTTTCAATTTGTCTGATGTTTTTCTCATAATTAGACTGGAATTATGGGTTGGGAGGAGGGAGACCACAGACGTAAAGTGCAGTTCTCATCACATCCTTCCGAGAGCACATACTATCAACATGGCATGTCACTGCCAGTGTTGACCTTGACCACCTGGCTTCAGGTAGTGTTTGTCAGGTTTCTTTGCTGTAACTATTTTTCCCTCTTGCCTTCATTATTGTACTTTTTGGAAGGAAGTCACTATGCACAGTCCAGAGGTAAGGATTTGAGGGCAGAATCTCTGCATAATTCTTTTGCATAAGACATTTGTCTCTTCTATGCCATTTATTTAGTTAGTTATTCAATATTTTTTTAGATCAGTATGGATTCATGAATATTTAGTTTATGCTTTGGGCTTAACTCAATACAGCTTTATTTATTTTGTGACCCAGAATATTCCAGCTTTGGCCTTTGGGAGTTGTTTTTAGGTGATTCTTTTATCCCTTGACATGTTCCCATCTTTGTATGTATGTGTGTGCATGCACATGAATGCATGCATATACATGTGCAAGTGTGTTGAGCACTTATTCTCTGGCACTACAAGATGCTCCAGGCTCATCCTATATGTTTCCCAACAACTTCTAGAATCAACCATTTCTCCAGAGTCCTGGCTTCTATGAGAATGGTAATATTGTAGAAACCAAGATTTTCATGCTAGGTGTGTCAATTGCTATTGGGATGTAGTTGCTTCTAGATCTTCTCAGCTGACAAGACAATAGAATATGTTTATGTATGGTAACCTACATATATATCCATGTCTAGACATATTTCTATTTGTAAACTTCTCTCTTTGTATTAATCTAAACATGAGTTCGTACTGATGCCTACAACTCTCATCCATTGCCACGTGGATATTCTAGCCTCGTCCCCATGTTTATTTGTAACCTCCCACTCACACTGAGCAATATTGTTCCCACCATCCACCTCCATTGGAAACAACTTTATCAGATAGAGTCCTTATATAGTTTCTTTTGCCTTTAGTCTGACAGAATCCATTCTTTCCCAAGGTTATGCTGACTTAGGTCAGCATCTTTTCCCCATTTTCTTTTGTAATATGATTTGACTAGAGGCCCAGTGCACAAAATTCATGCACTTAGAGGGGAAGGAAGGGGTGGTCCCTCAGCCCTTCCTGTGCCCTCTTGCAGTTCCGGGAGCCATCAGTCAGATATCCTTAGTGCTGCCGCAAAAGTGGGAGAGGCTTCTGCCACAGCCACCACTGCACTTACCAGCCATGAGCCCAGCTCAAGGCTTCTGGCTGAGCAGCGCTCACCATGTGGAAGTGCACTGACTACCAGGGGGCAGTTCCTGCATTGAGCGTCTGCCTCTTGGTAGTCAGTGCACATCATAGCAACTGGTCATTCTGCCATTCGGTTGATTTGCATATTAGCATTTTATTATATAGGATTCTCTTGTCATCTTCTGCATTTCATCCTGGGATCTCCTGAACTCCTAAATCTTTTGTTACACTTTGCATACATTAAGGTTCACTCTTTGTGCTATAAAATCCTATGCATATTGACAAGCACATAGTGTCATATGTTCATCATTAAAGTATCATACAGAATAATCTTACTGCCTTGAAAAGAAATCCTTTTCACTTATTCAACCCAACCCCTTCCCAACACCCTGGCAACCACTGATCGTTTCACTATCTGTAATTTTGTCTTTTCTAGAATGTTATATGATTGAAATCATATAGTATATAGCCTTTTCAGACTGGTTTCTTCAACTAAACAATATGCATTTAGAATTCATCAATGTCCTTTCATGGCATGGGAACTCATTCCTTTGTTGACCCAGTCTCTCACCTATTAAAGAGCATCTTGGTTGTTTACAGTTCAGGGAGGTCATGAATGAAGCTGCTACAAGAATTCATGTTTGTAGCATCTTCATGACAGAAAAAGTCATGTGGGTGTCATGCACCCCTCCTAGGTGTGGAGAGGACTTCTCCTTTCTGTGAATTCCTTCCCCAAACTCACAACCCCTGTCTTATCATGGAAACAAAATCAGACAAACAAAAAATTAAAAGACATTCTACAAAAGACTCAACCAGGACTCTTCAAACTATCAAGGTCACCAAACAGCAAGGGAAGTCTAAGACACTGGGAAAGACAAGAGATTTCTGTATGGACACACATTTTCTTAAACCAGTTGGGTAAATGCCTAGCAGGGTGATTGTTATGTTGAATAAATGCTTTATTTTGGAATAATTTTATATTTACCAAAAAGTTTCAAAGGAAGTCCAGAGAGTTCTCACATACTCTCTGCCTGGTTTCCTCTACCATTCACATCTTTCACAATGATGGCACATTTGTCAAGACTAAGAAATTACCATGGGCACATTATTATTTTTAACTAAACCCTAGATTCTGTTTGGGTTTCACCAATTTTTTCTTTCGTGTCCTTTTTTCTGTTCCAGGATACTCACCCAGGGCCTGACATTGCATTTGGCCATCATGGCTCCTTGGGCAGCGCTTGTCTCTGTTTCTTAGACTTTATCTCTTTGTGTTTGATTGACCTCGCAGAGTCCCGAAAGGTAGTGTTTGCCTTGGTTTTCCCCTGTCAACTTGCTCTTTCCCCCGTTTCCTACCCTGTTTTTAGGGAGCCAGTCCCTAAATCCAGTCCCTAAATCCATTTGATGAGGATTAGGGTAACGAAACCTAGAGAAAGGATGATATCTAATTATATTACTTAGAATTCTCCTGCAAACAAAATTTTCCTTTTACTGCTTTATTTAGTTGTTCAAGTACTTGCTTACATCAGTATGGACCTGTGTATACTTATTTTATACTGGGATTTTCAATTGATACTATAATTTATTACGTTGCTCAACTTGTCCCAGCCCTGGTCCTTAAATGCTTTTCTAGGTTGGCTCCCGCACTCTTGGATATGTCCCATCATTTGCTTTCTGAGCACTTCCTGACTCTCTGAGCACTGTAAAGTGCTCCAGGCTCTCCTTGCACATCTGCTCCAAGTCTAGAATAGCCATTTCTCCAAGGAGCCATGGTTCTTTTAATCGGAGGATACTTACCTAGAAAGCAAGATCTGAGCCCTGGGTGTTCTCATTGAAACTGGGTGGTGGTGGTGGTGGTGGGGAGGTCACTGCGTCTAGGCCCTCCCAGCAGACAGAACTAAGAACATGAATGTATACTAAACCATGTACTTATACATACCTACGATTATTTCTGCATCTGTCCACCTGCATATAAAGTAAACTGAACACGAATTCAGACTGTCTTACTCTAGTCCAGGATTAAGTGTTCCTTCTAGCCTCACTGCCTTGCTTATTTGTAGCTTTTTCTGACAGGGAAAAAGCTGGCTACCACAATCTGTCTTTTATTAACATATTTATTCAACCTTGGGATACATGTAAAGCAGTTTCAGAATTGTTCAATTTTACTCCTGGAAGGAAAACATTTACCAATCAGGGTGCAATGCTTATTCATAGTTCTCTTCATCTTTAGCCTTACAGTTTTCAGTCAAAACCGTTTTCCGAAATGTATTAGGTCGGCTCTTCCTTCGGCTCCTTTTATTTCAGTTATGCCAGACATTGTAGTACAGTTAGGTTCATTTGTTCTAGTCTGCATTCAATTCTGGGGTCCACTGTGACATTCCAGTTGATTTAAAAAAAAATGTTGTGCACATTGATGCTCATTGCTTGTGATGCAAAGCATTATGGGCTTTGGCGAAGGCATTGGGGTTATGTGTCCTCTGCCCCTGTTATGGACGAAATGGTTATTTCTATCTGTATGTGGACTTATACAGAGCTTCCGCTTCTGTGTGGTCTTTTGTGTCTTATTCCCTTCATATAAAATTGCTTGTAAATTTCATCCATGCTGCTGTCTGTAACTACAGTTACATCCTATCATTATCTACAATGATTCACTATTTGAATAAATCACTATTTATCCACTCTAATTATGGTGGCCATTTGGGCTATGTCCAGTGTGAGGCTAGTAAGGAAAATGCAGCTCTGGACACTTTTTGTGTTCATCTCCTGATGAATGTATGTGAGCAGCACTGCGGCATTGTTGAGCTCACACACTTACAATTAGTGAGACCTATGTAATTGTATTATCATCTCCATTATTTTTTTTTTTTTAAATGTCAAATGAGAACCAGCAATCAGGAGGAGAAAATCGCCAAAAACATAAACATGCTTTTGTTTTTGCTTTTTGGGTAGAAAATCAAATATAATGAAATGAAAGAAATATATTATCTGTGAAAGGCAAAACAGATGGAAAACACTGAATAAGGACCTTTTCAAATATATTAAAATACTCAATAATATTTACCTTTTATTATAGCTAACTTTATTTTTCTGTTCTACTTTCTTTTTTTTTTTTATGGACATTAATAATGAAAATAACATCCATCTCTATAGAAAAAAAAACTTGCCTAGAATGAAGAGTCAAATAAGCAAATTGAAAGGATATACTCTGCTCTAGAAAAAGTAAAAATAAAATTACTAAAATGAAGATGTATCATATTAATGTTTCTGGATTTCAAAAGTAAAGAAAAAAATTCAGTGGGTACTCAGGCCAAAAATCCCAGTCACCAATAAAAGAGGAAACTTCAATTTTGCTCAGCATATTCAGTGCAGTTTCCACCAGGAGATGCTATGCCAATAAGAACCATCAAATCTCAAGAGCTTAGAACCAGGATGTTTGTTTCCTGCTCACATATTAGGTGGGGCATCTCAGGGTCAACTGCCTGTCCTCTGGATTTTGTTTTCATTCTAGTCTTTTCTTCATCCAGTATCCAGGCTGCAGGGGCAGCCCCTACTCGGAAGAGTCCATTCTCATAGAAGAGATAAAAGAGCAGAACACACATGATGGCACTTCAATCTTTTGCTCAGAAGGGGCAGATGGCTCTAAAAGTAACATTTAATTGGCTAAACTGAGTCGCATGACCAATGTGAGGGGGACATATATCCCACCTAAGGTGAGACACATGAATGAGGTAAGGATGTGTGATCCTCATACAGGGAGGGCAACCACTATTTGGCAACTAATGCTAATATACTCTTCCCCGTGTCACCTATGAACAATTTATTTCCTGCTAAGCTGTCATCTCAGAAAAAAAAGAAGAGAAGATTATCTTTAAGTACGTAATAATTCCTAGAATGTAATTACCACAAGTTCTTCTTGAAAAAAAAAAAAAAAAAGACAAATGTTAAGCAATGTTTCCATTTAAATTGTGGAGCTGAGACTAGAAACACTGAGAAATATAGTTGACAGCACACAAAATAAATGTTATAAACTATGACAATGCAATAATAATAATAATAATATAAATTGAATAATTTAGACAAATAATGGGAAGCAAAGTGGGAGAGAAGTAAGTATGGAGATTTCCTCATCTTTCATACCTACGGCCAAATGAAATGGCTTGGAGAGATAAAGCAAATAGTGGATATATAAATATGTAACTGGAAGGTATAAAGATGACTGTTAAAAGTATTCAATAACAAGGTGGTCATTAAAACTGGAAAATGCGATGCAATGAGAAGAGGTAGGGACATGAACTATATTCAATTTCTCGTGGCTCATCATAGAGAATCAACAGAAACCCTCGAAAAATGACAACTTTGGGTTTAAACATTGTCTTGGCCTGGCTTTCTACAAAGCCCAAGTTTTGACAAAGGCTTATGGAGTATAATTTATCAGGGACTTCAATCCCAGGGAGTAGGAGATTGGCACAGGGAAGAAGGAAAGCTAACAGGGTTTAGAGTCAGGCTGAGTCTTTATAGTGTCTGTGACCATTTCACCTCCAGCTACAGCACTCAAGGGAGCCTCGCAAACTGCGAAGTCTGGGCTGACTTGTCTACCTACCCCTCAAATTCTTATGTTAAAGTCTTACCCCCAGTGCATTAGGATGTGACTGTATTTAGAGACAAGGCCTTTAAAATGAAGTCATATTAGTGGGTCCTAATCCAACATGACTTTAGAAGAAGAGGGGATTAGGGCACAGACAGACCCAGGAATGACTGTGCGAAGACACAGCAAGAACGCAACCACTTGCAAGCCAAGGAGAACTACTTCAGCAGGAGCAAAACCTGCAGATACCTTGATCTTGGTCTTCCCAGAGCTATGGGAAAATAAATGTCTATTGTTTAAGCCACTCAGTCTGGGGTATGTTTTATGGCAGCCCAGGCAGGGTAGTACACCGTGTCCCAGGACAGTCTGTCCAGGAAGAGAAAGTGGAAAGACTTTATCCACAAACTCTCATCTCTCATTGGTGGATGGCTCCCTCCATGGGATTTATGAACCCCTGCATTTGTGCGTTGCACTTTTGTGGATGCTACACAGGGTCTCCCGATGTCCCATGTATCAGCCTGGATAGGAAAGACCTGGGAAGGCAAGAGGTACAAGACATTGTCAGGTTGTACCTGCCAATGGAGAAAGAGACAGGTGAGGTCTAGAGGACCTGAAGTGATGCATCGAAGATGGCCGAAACAAGTGCCAGCTGTGAAGTTAAGAATGCAACAGTTAAAGAAAATAAAAACAAGTTCTAAACCTTTGAAATTATCAGAAGGAAAACATCTGAAAGAAAATACATAAAACAGGCTCTATAACTCAACATTCTAAAAACAAACAAACAAAAAGGAGCATTTGAAGTGAAAAGAACATAAAAAAGATGACAAGACAAAGAACAAGCATGAATGTCTTATTTGTAACTGCAAATGAGATAAACACTCTGATTAAAGAAAACGTCTGCATTTCAGATTGCTTCAAAAGCAACAGCAAGTGATATGCAACAGACAAGAGCATCTAAAACCAAGAACCAAAGGCAGATAAAAAAATATAAGGATGGTTGAGCCCATAGTTGGCAAATGCAGCAAAAGGAAAGCAGAAGTCAAAGTCCTGATATCAGAGAAGATAGAATTTAGGGCAAAAAAAGTTAAACAAGAGACTATGATGAGCCTTTTATACTATAAAGTTTACAGTCCTCAGTGACACACTTTAAATATTTTAAAATCAAAACATGGCAATAAAAGTTATAAAAGAAAAATGCAGAAAGTAAAAGGAAAACAGAAAGTCAATTCATTTCTAAGTCTGTGATGGCTCAAATATGATAGATGAAAATAAGTGGTCCTAAAAATAATGTAGTGGCTAATCAAGTAAAACTAACCAACTATAAAGAATTAAACTATATAACTACATCACAACAATGGTTAGCCTCCGGCCTGAAATGCCTGTTGAAACATTTGTCAAATGGTCATATAGGATTAGATCACAGATAACCCTCAGGATTCCAAAGAGCAAAAATTATCCAGAAGACACGCCCTGTCTGCTCTCTGATAACATCAGAGAAGTACAATAAAGTATAACCACAACACAATCTGTCACCTAAAAACAAACAAATCAAGACCTCAAAAACTCTCACTGCACTGTCAGGAAATGCAAAGCAAAATTGCAGACTATTTTAAAAATCAGAACATTACCATACCATGTGTCTAATCTCATGGACTACAATTCGAACAAAGCTCAGAATGAAAGTCCTGATCTTAAATACTCCCATTACTCATTTGAGAAATGAAAATTAATGATCGGAGGGCTCAGGTCCCAAAGTTAGGAAAAACAAGAACAAAATTAGCTTAAGTAAAGTAAGAGAAGGAACTGCCAAAGATAAGGACAGAAAGTAATGAATTATAAAAGTAGAACTAATAAATAAATGTAAGGGCTGGTGCTTCAGGGGAACAAAGAATAAAGTAAGTAAGCCACTAGCTAACCTAATTAAGAAAAGAAAAATCACAAATATGTTAAATTAGACACAAGAGTAGAAGAAATCTCCAAATATAAAATGGGGCTATAAAAATAACAGTGGAGCCCTGGCTGGTTTGGCTCAATAGTTAGAGCACAGTCTGATTACTAAAGGGTCTCTGGTTCAGTTCCCAGTCAAGGGCATGTATCTGGGTTGCAGGTCCCATCCCTCCCCTGCATTCCACCCCACAGAAGCCCTGTATGTCTCTGAACGAGTCACCGTCCTGCTTGGAGCCTCCACTCCCCCATCTCTAAGTGCAAGCCTATAGAACAAAGGCTGTGAAGGTCTCCCCAGCTTTAGGATTTGATTAAACCCCATGAATATGGAAAGGCTGTGCTCCTACAGGTTTTCCAGCTGAGAGCCTGCAGGTGATTTGTCATTTAATTACTCCGTGAGAAGTTGGCAGCCCGGCCTTCTCCGGGGCCCAGAGGATGATCCCGCAAAGATCAGCGTGGCTCGCATCCTACACGGCTGAAAAACACAGGCGTCAGAGCCCAACCCAGTGCTGTGTCTGACAAAAGCAGAAAAGACTCGTTCAATTCATTCCTCCATCCCCCATATGTATTTGGATCAGGCATCTACGGTGGGTCTTACTGGGAGTTGGGGTGGCCAGAATCGGCACAGCCCTGACCAGCAAGGTCACAATCTAGCAGGGGTAGAACTAGCTGCTGACAAAAATACCGAGTATTTAGGAACAAAAGAAAGATAAGGGATAAAACCCAAACTGTAGGCTCCAGGCTGAAAGGAAAGGGTCTGGGGTACTAGGTAGGGGTAGAGCACAGAAGGTTTCTTAGAGAAGGTGGGATTGTGACTAGCTCCTTGGGGGTAGAAAGCCTCTGGGCCTACAGGGACTGGCTAAGGGGAAGGCATGAGCCAAATCAGAGACTGGGAGTCTGGGGACAGGAAACCCACTCGAACAAAAGGCATGGAGGGGAAGGCCATTTTCATCACTCCAGAGGGTTCCTTTGTGTCCACTCTCAGTCAATCCAACCCCAAAGCAACCCCTGACCTGCTTTCCATCACCCAGAGACACTGGCCTAGTCCAGAGTTCTGAATACATGGAACCACACTGTACTCTTCTGTGTTTGGCTTATTTCATTTGGCATGTTATTTTTTTATATTTATCCTTATTGCAATGCATCTCAGTAGATTTTAAAAAGTTATTGCTGAGTAACATTTCATTGCAAGGCTATACAACCGTTCGTCCATTCTCTTGACGGTGGGCATCTGGGCTGACCATCATGAAAAAAGCTATGAATCTGTCTTGTAAAAGGCTTTCTGTGGACATGCGTTTTTATTTCTCCTGGATAAATACCTATGAGTAAAATATCAGGTCCAATGGCCAGTTTTCCAAAGTGGCTCCTGGCCCTTCCTAGCTGGGAATGTCTCTGTGCTTCCAAAGTGACTGCACAGACACACTCTGAAAGCAATGGTCCCTGCATCTGGGCTGCTCTCGTCAGGCACCAATGGCTAAACCCTGGGAAAATGTCAAAACAGCTCTACAACAGGTCTCTTTGCAACCCGCACGTCCAGCTGTAGTGCTTAGCCCCAAAGCTCCGCCTGAATGCGGCTCACTCCAGGAATATTCCAAGTGACTGGGGTTGCATCCTGGAAGACAGGGCAGTTCAAGTGCAGCCAGTCAGCTCTGAGCAGACACTTTCGTGAAGGCCTGACGACCCTGAAGCTTTGGTGAACTGGCCAGCGAGTGGGGGATGTCTCTTCTGCCTGAATTTTCAAGGATCTCATTTTATGTCTCATGTTTATCTGGTTCTTACCCAGAGTCTCAGAGGCGGAAGTCCCTCAGAGGCCATCTCTAGTTCACAACCGGAGACTTCAAAATGGAGGAAGTGGGGGTTTGGAGGGAAGAATGGCGCCGTCCACGGTCACCCAGGGCGTTTCCGGCCAGGCTGGGGCCTCCTGTCCTCCTGCCCTTTCCAAGCGGCCCCTCGGGTTGTTCCTCTGCTGTGGAGTCCAACTCCTCCCAATTTACTCGCCCATGGCTTAGTATCTGTGTAAGACTTGAACCCAGACATGTTCCTAATCACAGCTCATTTACTGCACATTGGTGCTTCTGTCCTTACCTAAAAGCAAGGTCAGGAGGCGAAGGGAGAACTCTAAAGGCACCTCTGATTACCACTGACTCCCTTGACTGTGGTCCTTCAGTGAGGGCCAGCTCTGGAGTCACCTAGATCTCTCTTACTCCCATCCCAGAGGAGATCCCAGCAGTCTGGGCTCCTTCCAGTCCCTGATAGAAATGGAAGCAGGCGTGTAGCCCTAAAGTCCCAGGGCTGGTGCCCAGAACCTAGCCCCTCCGTGTCCTCTAGGAACAATAAACCATTTTGCCTGTGACCTGGAGCACAGGTGGGTTCCTGAAGAGCCAGCCCCAAGATGAGTCCCAGTGCCCGGTGCAGCTCACCTGTCCCTCATGAGTGTGTCCTTCTGCGGGTGGCTGAGGCAGGGCCTGCTGAGCTGCTCCTGAAGCCAGGGCCAGAGGATGTACATTTCTTCCCAGCATCCCCTGGGGCCTCCAGGCATGAACTTGGCTTTAGTTACCCTGCAGGAGGGAGGGCAGGAGTAGAGTGGCCGGATGCTCTGTTCTGGACATGTGCCTCCCAGGAGGAGGGTGTCCAGCATGGGATCACCTCCCAGGCCAGAGCCTCATTCATCTATCCCGCCTGCTACTTCCATCCTGTCCTTCTTCTTCCTGCACCCATCAGGATGGCATCCAATGGCAGTTAGAGTGGAAGGTGGGGTTGCTTCTTCACCATTCTTGGGTGGCTTTGTCTCCTCACTTCAGGAACTTCCTTCTAGGTCAGTGACTCCCTCAATAGCCTTGGCTAAGTCCCCACCCTGCTCTCAGCCCCAGTTCCACTTTGTTCCATGTAACCTAATGGGATGTGGGAGGCTTCAGTGAGGCCACGTGTGTGATTGGTGAAGCTTCTGACCTTCATGAGGGATCCTTACTGGAGAAGAAGTGGCCAGGGTGGGGTCAATGGTTAGAAGAGCATGGGACAGCTGTTTCCAAGGTTATAGGTTGCAGTCACGAAAGGGCCAATTTGATTGAGGAAAGCCACATACTGTGACCACAAATAGTGCAGTTCAGCCAGACTGCACTCCAACCCTGGCCCCGCCAAGCCCTGACCCAGGCGCTGGAACAGCTGTCCTAGTCATCAGCACCAGGGACTCACAGGTGCTTTCTCCAATCTACCCAGCCCGGAATGTCCCTGTGGGTCATATCTATGATGTCCCAGAGTCTCCCTCCCAAAGCGATTTTATTTTATGCTTTAAGTGAAACCTTGTCATACATTAGAGCCAGGGAATTACACCCTTGGCTGAGCAGCCTCTGTGCTGAAAGCAGGCCAGGTGATGTGATGAGCTGAGTCCAAGAACAGCATCAGTGCAGCTGCTCATGAAAGTCACATGAACCCTGGCAGCTGTCACCTAGACCAATCCTTGGGCTGCAACAGTATCTCATGCCCCAGGGGAGCTGGACATGGCTGGCCCCAAAAAGGTGAACTCTTTAAACTCCGGCTTCTCTGTTCATGGGAGGGGGAGTCATAAGAAGCCATTATCAACTGCAATGGTGGCTGTTCGAGCTAGACATCCAAAAGTGTTGGATCTTCCTGACCCACCACCTTTGGGGTTGCTCCTCAGGAGGGCTCTGCAGTCCCTGGCCAGTGACATTGCCAACATAATTATAAATGTTCATAGCTAATGGTTAGACATTGACCTTCTAAGGTGGAGATTTGTATCTGATTATTTTGGGGGCTTTTCAAGTCTAAAAGTTGTCATTGAAGTGTGGGATTCATAAATTATAAATGATGAGGAGATGGATGGATGGATGGATGGATGGATAGATGGATGGATGGATGAATGGAGCAGAAGAGTAGCAATTAGAGGCAAGAGAAACATTGAGAAAGACCCAGCATTAAAAACCACAGGCAGAGGTGGCTGTTGCGGTGAAGAAGTGGGGAGAGGATATTTCAAAAGCCTAACTGGTTCATTCCCAACCTTCTGTGCAGAGAAGAAAGACTCCTGACAATGGATAGAGGAAGAGGCTGAAACTGTGAGGCCGGCCACCTTGGGGCCTCAGATGATTTTTCTCAACCTAGAGTTCAGTTTATTGAGTCCTTAACAGGAAAGAAGTGCTTTCAGCATTGCCTGTGTTTCTCTTGTGCCTGCATGTTTGCTTCTAAGAGAGGTGGTAGGATTCAGAGAACCATGGTCTGGGGTCAGAGTAAGATGGGGTCAGAGCAATAATCTGACCCAGGTGCTTGAATGTTCAGTGGGATAATTGAGGCCAAGCATTTGTTACTCAATAAAGGGATGTGTAAAGAGGATTCAGGAAATAATGAGAAGCGTGTGGGCTGAGAGCCAGAAAACCCGTGTGTGTGTGTGTGTGTGTGTGTGTGTGTGTGTGTGTGTGTGTGTGTGTATACAGGCATGTTTTGACATAACATTGAGAAAGACCCAACATTAAAAACCACAGGCAGATGCGTCAAAGGTGGAGGTGGTGAAACAAACATATTGCCAAAGATATTGCAAAATCTATGTTCTCTCAGTGACTTGTTTTCACTTTCTGGATTCTAATTCCAGAAATTATTTCATGATAGAAAGTCATAAGATCATTCCCAGTAAACTCAAGTCCTCTATTGATTTTCCCCCCTCCTCTTCCACAGGGGCTGTGTGTGGACTACAGTGTGATGAAACATTTAGCTAAGGAAGCAGAAAACAAGAAACAACCCCAATTCCCAAGGCAATAAAATCACCATCAATTCACCAGAACACTTACGTTTATTCTCACCACATATAAAGACAAGTTATTAAGGATCTGTGGTGAGTCTCAATGGGGAAGAGCCTAGCTGACAATTTCATCTCCCGGAATTTAGGGAAAAAGATCAGAGAAACTGCAGCCTCTCCTCATCACCTTTCCCTTCCCTGCCCACCCAGGAGTGTTCACCACCTGATGGGGAAAGGGAGGTTGCACCAACCCCATAATGCATCTGAGACCTTGCTTTTCTACTTCTCACCTGTTAGCCTTACCTCCAGATCAAAGTTGTGTGTGTGTGTGTGTGTGTGTGTGTGTGTGTATAAATTTATTGGGGGAAAGGTACACAGATTACAGATAGACTGTTAAAATGCCTCACTGTGATCACATCCATATAAACTCTATCCAGCTTGACAAATAGAACACTATCAGCCCTTTAGAAACTCACTCAGTCTTTCTCAGAGGGCACCATTGTCCTGACAGCCAACATCAGAAACTAGTTTTGCCTAATTTTGAATTTTATATACATGCAATCATACATAGTTTTCCTGTGTATTGCTTTTTATACAACATTGTTCATAAGATTCATTCATGTTACTGTGAGTTTCCGTTGATTGTATATTTTCATTGTTGTCTAATATTCCATGCTATGCATATACTACAGTTTATTTACTCATTCTGCTTTGATGGGCATTAGAGTTGTTTCCAACTTTTGCCTATCACAAGTAATATTGGCATGGACATTCTCATGCCTAATTGTTTAGACATAGCTGGACATTTCTCTTGGTCACATGCCCAGGACTAGAATTACTGGTTATAGTGTATCCATCTTTTCAACTTTGGTAAGTATCGCCAAACTTTTTTTCTGAAAAGTAAAAATTTAAATTCCTATGAGCAGCATTAGAGCATCCAGTAACTCCATATTTTTGTCAGTACTTAAAGTCTTTCTTATTCTAGTCTGTAGAATGCACAATGGGCTTAATATGTTTCTCTGGTTACTGATGACTTTGAATAATTTTTAGTTTATTGATCATTTAAATACTTTCTGTTGTAAACTACCTGTTCAAATATTTTGCCTAGTTTTCTGTGACCTTTTTCTCTTATTTAGAGTTGTTTTTAGTATACTCTATATTAGTCCTCTGTCAGTTATATGTGTTGAAAACATCTCTTTCCACATCAGTTTGCTTTTTCACTTTCTCAATGGTGTCATTTAATAAGTGAAGTTCTTAATTTTAAGGTAGTCTAATTTATTAATCATTTTTAAGCTTGGTGCTCTTACATCCTGTTTGAGAAATCTTTATCTACTCCTAAGATTATGAAGATAGTTCTCTTCATTGTGGTTAGAAGCTTTATTTCTTTACCTTTTATATTTACATATGTAATCCAGATAGAATTAATTTTTATGTAGGACATGAGGGAGGAGTGAACACTCATTTTCCCATATGGCTATCCAGTAGCTGATCTATCATAAGTTACTCAGAAGACTATCCTTTCCCCGCTGCTGCTCAGCGCCATCTTTGTCATAAATCAGTCATGTGTGCACACACACACACACACATACAGGTAAATCACTTTTGGGTTCTTTATTGCTTAGCCTTGTACGAAAACCGTACTCTCTTAATTACTGTACCTTTACTTAAAAAAATCATGAAATCTGATAGTACAAATTTTATTTTTTACATTTTTAGCTTATAAATTTTATGTAAATTTTGAAATTGTGTTATCAATTTCTCCATATTCACAGCAACTTCTGGGATTTTTACTGATGTTATGTTGAATCTTTAAATCAACTTGTAGAAAACTGATGTATTTATGATATCAAGTCTTCCAGTTCACAAACATGCTAAATCCTCTCATTTATTTATGTATTTTTTTGACTTATCTCAATAATGTTATATCATTTTCCAGGTGAAGTTCTCAAAAATCTTCTGTTATATTTATATTGAAGTACTTGTAGTTTTATGCTATTCTAAGTGGTAGACTTTAAAAATGTTTGTGTTCTGTTTGTGGCTAGCATATAGAAATATAATATGTTTTATATGTCAATCTTATATTCAGTGACTTGTCTAAATTCATGTGTTTACCAGTACCCTAACAATTTATTTGTAGATTCTTTTCAATTATTTTCTATGTGTGTGCAATCATGTCATAGATGAACGTAGAAGTTTAATATTTTTATTTATACTCTTATACATTTAAAAATATTTTCTTATCTTATTGCACTGGTAAGGACCTCTAATACAATGCAGAATAGATTTCTGATAGTAAAATTTTCCCAAACTCTAGGGAAAAGCTGCTAATATTCTGTCATTTAGAATAATATTTGCTATAGGGTTATCAGACTAAGAAAGACTTGATTCTTAAATTTCTATAAAATTTAAATCATAAATGGATATTGAATTTTATACGCAATGTTGCCTTTACTGATATGATTATATAATTTTTCTCTTGTATTCTGTTCATGTGGCAGTTTGAAACTGGGCTTTAATCACCTAAAGCCTGATCTATTTCTTTCTGCCATTAGCCATTCAATCTGACCCTCCAGAGGTCATGACTAAACACCTGGGGTGTATTTATAAGGACCCTTCTCTTTGATGTAAACTGAATTTCAATGTTTGTTCCCCAAATAGCAAATGATAGATTGAGAACCACTGCAAGTTCTCAATCTATCATTTGCTGTTTTAGACAACACTTTGATGAGCTTTCTTTTGCTTTTATCTTTTCCACAAAACTAATTTTTAGAACAGTTTTGTGTTCTTAGCAAAATTAAGAGGAAGGTACAGAGACTTCCCATATACCCTTGCCCCCACACATGCACAGCCTCCCTTATGACCAAGATCTCCCACTAGGATGGTGCATTTGTTACATGATGAACCCACTTTAACACACTATGATCACCCGAAGCCCATAGTGTACATGAGGGCTCCCTGTTGGAGTTGTACCTTCTGTGGGTTTGAACAAATGTATATTGACATGAACCCACCATTATAATATCCTACAGAGTATTAACTGCCCTGAAAATCCTCTGTGCTTCTCTTACTCATCCTACCCCCACGCCTAGCAACATTGACTATCTTTTTTTGCACATGTGACTTTCACTTATCTTCTTAGTATAAACTCTCAAATGTGAGATGTGCCAATTCAAAGTATGACTCTCTGGAAAGTCTCAATTTTCTCTGTCCAATAGTTTGCAGAGGTACTCTTTGATAGACCACATCCAAGATTCCTGCACATTCTACCAAGAGGGCTCCAGAGAACCCGGTGCCAGGACTAAGGGCATGGTTTCAGGGTTTAGAGGAAGCCTAAGAAGGGGCTAGGCTCAGCGTCACAGGGATAAGCAGGCCCATCTCCTGGGTCAGAAGAGCACAGGGTTAAATACCAACATGATACAGGCTTCCCCCTCCTTCCTTTCTACACAAGCCCCCAAAGTCTAGCTGAGATACCAACAGCAGAGTAAGTTCATTCATAGAATAATCAGGTGTCAAATTTAGTTCTGGTGTTCCCGACAGGGCGATTTTTCCTAACAGCATCAGCTGATTTAGTTTTTAGGCGGCTGCCTGGGCACAAACATTTAAGCGTGTGCGCATGAATAATTTAAAAGGAGAATCCAGCATGGCTAGCAGGAATCAGCTCTTCATCAGAGTCCCTGATGATGGGTCCTCTTTCCCATGCCCTTCACAGACTCGGGAGAGGTCGTCAGCATTTGGCCTGTGGTTGCAGGAAAAGATGAGCATCTAAAGCAGCCTATGACGTATGGAGGCAAATGGAATCGCCTCAGCTGGTATTTTATCTTCATAACCTGCCATCAGAATGCTAGAGGCTACAGGATTGACTCAGTGGGGTTTCATATGCTCATAAGATATCTCCTAGCCCCATGATAGCCTGGTCTTGGTTTATGGAAAGGTTCCTGGCCACAAGATTCACCCACAGGCACAGATTCAATGGGCACCATTCACAGACACAGTGCAATGCAATGGTGCAACCTTGTGTATACATGCCTGAAAATAAGTCGAAGCATTTTCAGGCCTGTATACATGCCTGCCCTCCAACCCAATAGCGGAATCTTATGGCTGGGAATCCATGTGGCTTCCCTCTGCTTTTACCACCTGCCAGCCTTCCAGAACCATAAACCCCTTCTTATGCTTTTCCTAACTGTCCCAACCATGTGACCCCGGAGCACACAGGCAATACTCTCATGATATTTTCCTTATGCAGCAAGATAGCATTAGTTGTTACATTTTCTGGTTATCAAACTATCATGGATATATTGGGAAGATGTTGACGAGGACAAGGAAGATGGTTAAACTCTCCTGAACACCGATCACTCAGGGAGAATCACTGCTTAGAAGTTGGTGTAGCTTCTGCTAGATGGCACTCTCTGGAAATCCACCGCCGGAGCCCACATCACAGCCTGGCTGCAGCCTCCAGCTGGAGCTGGGAAAACCACACCCCTGACAGCACACACAGAGCCACTGTCCAGCCGCTCCTGTAGACGCAGAGGCCACCTGCTCCTGCTCCAAAGGGCCTCTAAGTCTCCGTGAGGGGATGGACAGACATCAGAGCTCCGGGGAAGGCAGCCCAAGCTAAGTACAGCAGAGTACGGGATAGTTAGTAGTTAGAAGGTTGGGAAGGGGCTGGACTCCTGGGAACTTTGTCACCCATGTTTCGCCAGCTCTGGGTGGCTCCAGGTTCCGATAATCCAATCTGCAGGCTCTCTGCCCTCTGGTCTCTACCACCCTCGCCAGCAAGCCAGCTGCCCTTCAGTTAGTTCTGTCCCACAAATACGCCTCGTGCTCTGCTTTCTGCTGGGAGGTGCTGGGAGCAGAGAAACCAGACAATCTCTGTCCCCGAGGCTCTCACAGCCTGGGGGGTTAGGAGCAGTCAGCTTGTCAGGCCCAGGCTTTCGTCAGCATCTCTGCGAGGCCATGTACCTGTTTTGAGAGTGAGCCCTGAGCCATTCAGTGCCCAAGCAGGCGGTGCGCAGGGAGCCGCTAACATCTCCTAGGTCTCTCACTGGGCAATGGCTTCCTGATGGGCTCTCCAGTTCTCACACTGGGACAGGGCCTTGCTCCGAATTCTGTCCATGTGGCTGGAGTTGCCAACCCTTCTCAGCTCCAGCCGCCATGCCAGGGCATTGCAGAGGGCCCTGTGAGTGGCGGACAAACCTGCTTCCTGGGGGCCTTGGGCCATGTTCAGGGTGCAGAGGAAAACAGGCTCCCTTGTCCCTCTACCCACTCACCTCTGCTGGCACTGGAAACACAGTTTCTTGAACATTATCCAGGTAGGTAAGAGACACATCAAAATAATCCCGTGCAATGTGGCAAGTGTTAAAAAGAGATGCACAGGAGTGAAGGGAGGAGCCTTCTGTTCAGAAAAGGTGAAAAGATTTAGAAATGAAGAGACATTGAAGCTGGGTTTTGAAGGCAGAGTAGGAGTTTTCTCCTTGAAAAAAAAGGAGGGATAGACATTGTCATATGGGTATTCCAGAAAGATCCCCATGACAGCTAGTGTAATGGATGGACTGGGGATGGGGAGTGGGGAAGCAGGGAGACAGGCTAGTCCATATGACGGTCCAGGCCAGAGACCCACTGAGGCCTGGGAGATGGGCTGTGGGGGAGGCAGAGGGAAACTGCCTGTGACCCCCCATAGCTCCAATGAAGCGGGGCCTCCTGAAGTTTGGCAAAGGCTGGGCGAATCCCACCCTGAAGAAACTGTGCAGCCAGAACTTGAAGAGAAGCCAGGAGGCCTGTGGCTCCCACCCTGAACCCCCATGCGGTGGGCGCTGGTGTTTAGACATTTGAAGGAATCTTGGCCGGTGGGAGGGCACTTTGTAAATGATCCGAAGAGATTAAATGCATCCTTTATTAAGAGAAATGGTGACACCTCTGCCTGCTTGCTGGGAGTTTGTTTATCTCAGTCCACGCTCCTTCCCCAAATGGGACATCACACAGAACTGCAATTATTTCTAAAATTCTAAATTGGCTCTCTTTCTCCAGGAAAATGGTTCTTGATTCAATTAATCCCTCTCCTGGAGAAGCCGTTAGACGTCTGATTGGAAGAGGGATTGAGGAAGAGATGCCTGCTCCCCTTGATTCTTTTATTATAATCTAATTAAACCAACATTTATCAAGTGCCCACCGTGGGCATGGCTTTGGGCAGGAGCTGCAGAGCCTGGTGGGAAACTCCCGCTCCGTGCCCGATAGGAGCGCACGCTCTCACAGGGAGGCAGCAGTAACTAATGAAGGGATAAAGAGCTCTGGGACCAGATGGACTGGGGAGGCCAGGCGTGGGCGAGTGATCTCGGGAGGGAAGCCTTTCAGGTAGAGCTTGATCAAAGGCTCAGGTGTGGAAGGAGGAGGGATGTTCGGGAAAGAAGAGGTAGATGGGTGTTGTATGGTATAGCTCACACTGCCCAGGACTTCACTGGTTGCAAAAATTGTTACCCACCTACTGTCATTCCATCCTTGTGACAACTCCACATGTTGGAACCCCAGCCCCTTTCTGCAGGTGGAGAAATTGGGACTCAAAGAAGTGAGTGGTAAAATGAACAGCTACCCTTGGCTGAGCACTAATTATAGGCCATGTGGTCTGTGTGCATATAACATCAATTTAATTTAATTTAATTTCTATAGGAACCGTACAGATTAGACATCTGGATTGCCATTTTGCAGATGAGGAAACTGAGGCTCAGAGGAGAGAACAAGGGACAGGAGGAGAGATGGAGACCCAAGGTGGGAAGGTCCTATGGTCCCTGCGTGCTGTCTTCTCACCAAGGGCTTTGTCCTTGACTCTGACTTACTTTCATGGGAGCCACTGGGAGGTATGAGCAGAAAATTGACATGATCTGACTGACTCTTAAAAAGGGTTCCTCTGACTCCTGTGGAGAATAGACAACAGGGGCAAGGTCAAGTTTAGAGCCTCCAGCAATAACCCAAGAGCAAAATCAAGGTGTTATATAGTTTGGGTGGGGAGTAAGAGCAGAGAGCGTGATGGGTTATCAGATTCCGGGCACCGTTGGAAAGTAGAGTTGAATGGATTTGCTGCTGGACCAGAGAAAGGGAGGAGTAAAGGAGAATACCAAGAAGTTTGGTCTGAGCATCTGCCCTCAACAGCGATAAGAGTGGCTGGGACAGGAGCTGCTTTGGGAACAATGGTTACTCCTGCATTCTCCCTATTCCTTCTTTTGCTACCCAGGTCCAGGCCAGAACACTGTTTTACCCAGTCTGCCAACCCCCCCAATATGCTGTTTCCTCTGCACAAAATGCCCTTCCCATCCCATCCATCCTCCATCCCATCCACCCGTGCACAGGCCAAGTGCTCAGCAAGGTAAGGACCCCCTCCAGCTCTCCCAGCCAGCTAAATGCACCATCTGGCAGCACTTCGTTCACTCCAAAGGCACCTACCTCACTGCTTCATAGACGTTCTCTGTGCCTGCTTTTCTTCCTAAGACACTGGGCTTCCTGCAGAAGCTCAGCATGGGATGGAGGTTAAGAATAAGGATGATGGCCCAGCTGGCATGGCTCAGTTGGTTGAGCGTTGTCCTATGCATGAAAAGGTAGCCAGTTGGATTCCTGGCCAGGGCACATGCCCAAGTTAAGGATTTGATCCGCCCTCAGGGTGCATGCAGGAAGCAACCAATTGATGTTTCTCTCTCATGTTGCTGTTTTCTCTCTCTTTCTCCACCATCTCCCTTCCTCTCTCTCTAAAATTATCAATAAAAACACATTTTTAAAACTTATTAAAGTTCTAGCCGGTTTGGCTCAGTGGATAGAGCATCAGCCTGCAGCCTGAAGGGTCCCAGGTTCGATTCCGGTCAAGGGCACCAGGTGGGGGGCATTCGGGGGGTAGCCAATCAATGTATCTATCTCTCTCTTCCTTCCTCTCTGAAATCAATAATATATATATATATATATATATATATATATATATATATATATAAAGAAAATCCAAGAATACATTTAAAAAACTTATTTAAAATTATGCTTTTTTTTATTGATTTCAGAAAAAGGGAGAGAGAGGGGGAGAGAAACAGAAACATTAATGAGAGAGAATTATTTATATGTTTCCTCCTGCATGCCCCACACTGGGGAATGAGCCCACAACCCAGACATGTGCCCTGACCAGGAATTGAACTGTGACCTCCTGGTTCATAGGTCGATGCTCAACCACTGACCCACACCAGCCCTTAAAATAAAAGAATAAGGGCCATGGAATTCAACAAATCTGGGTTGGAATCGCAGATTTGCACCTTACTAGCTGTGGCCTATAAGCAATGTGTTCATCTACTTGGAGCCTCAGTTTCCACATCTATAAGATAGGAATGATAATAGTTTTGTCCTAGGGTAGGTCTGAGGCTTAAGTGAATGAATACCTATACAGTGCTGGGCTGAGCCTATATTAGCGTTCACTGAATGCTCACGTAACTCAGCAATAATAATGCATGTTCTCTATGCAGTCTCTCGGGGGCCAGTTTGGAAGGTGAATGGAGGGTCAGGGAGATCAGAGGAAGGGAGCTGAGCTGTCGTACAGGTGAAAGGTAAGGCCACCCTTGAGCAGGGGCTGGGCAGATGGCACAGGGGCTACTCATGGGGTAAAAGGAGCAGGACATGATGGCCTTGGTCACAGGAGCACAGACAACCCAGCCCTGAGCGCTTCCCAGGTCAGCTTTAACATTTTAAACAGCTGTGCTTTCTCAATTGGTCAAGCCATTCGGTGCTGACATTTCTCCCACCGAGGGCTGCGGGCGGCCTGACCTCTCAGCAGTATTCACAGTGCTGATCTGCTAATTTTAGAAACTAAGGTCCGAGGGATAAGAGGCTAAAAGCAACCTTCCTAGAGCTGCTCCAGCGATGGGATCCCCAAGATGCTGTTGCTCATGAGGGAAGCAAATGTTTATGGGGTGCCTACTCTTGGCCCCTGGGCATTGGGGTGTGGGTATAAATAGCCTGCTCTAGGTAAGTCCGCAGAGAAAACGTGCCCCTGGAAAGGCAACAGTTTCCACTGAGGATGGCTTATAGAAAGGGTAAGGTGCAATCTCCACTTTCTCCTTGCTTTTCCTAGCCACCCTCACTCTGCCTTCCTCATTGCCCCATAGGCAGATGCTCTGGCATGGGCAGAGCAGGGAGTCGGGTCATGGGTACCAGAAAAATGCCACGAGACGGGCTCAGCTATGGCCCAACAACACACATAGCTCTGGGACATGGGTCTTTCATTCCCTCATTAAGAGTGTCTCTTGTCGTAACCGGTTTAGCTCAGTGGATAGAATGTTGGCCTGCGGACTGAAGGGTCCCAGGTTCAATTGTGGTCAAGGGCATGTACCTTGGTTTCGGGAACATCCCCCATCGGGGGTGTGCAGGAGGCGGATGATCGATGTTTCTCTCTCATCAATGTTTCTAGCTCTCTGTCCTTCTCCCTTCCTCTCTGTAAAAAAATCGATAAAATATATTAATAAATAAAAAAAGAGTGTCTCCACCCAGGCTGCCACCGAGAGTGTGGAGGGTGCCCCATGCAATCCCAGCCCCTCCTGTTCCTCACGCACAGCTCTTAGTTGGTGTGTACCCCTGTCAGGCTGACCGGGAGAAGGGTAGTCATGTGGGTCCCAGCATTAATTCCAGAATAGGTGGCTGTCTAGGCACTTTGCTGGACACTGGCCAGTCGGGCTGTGGGCAGCCTGTCGAGCTGTACACACTGCTGGGGTCCACCACTGAACATGAGGGAACCAGCCTCCTGCCTGAGTCTGACACCTCCATTCTCTCCCTGCTTGTCCAAGGCACCTTTAAGCAGCTGGGAAACAAATATCCGCGGTGCGGAATCTAAACCCACGGGCCAAAGCACTGGTGCGGGCATTTTGTGAGGATAGGAGGGAAAGGACCCCAGGAGTGTCAGTTCTGACATCGCGGCTTTGGCACTAACTTTCCCTCTCTGACCCCTAAGGAGGTAGCTTTCAGTCTGATCCCTGGCAGGTGGAGGATGGGAGGATACAAAGGAAGTTCGCCGGAGAGCTGGGGTGGAACCAGACTGCGGGGCCTTCACTCCCAAGCCCCAGCCCCCCGGGCTCCGCTCTGTGAGGAGAGAGGATACCAGGGCCTGCGGGGAGCTGGCCTGTGCCCTTGGGATTTGCAGGAGGTGATGCTGCTGGCAGCCAGGGGAGCCGCTGGGGTTTTCATTGTTAACCACAACGACAGCCATCTGGGCACTTAAGAGCACTTTGTGGCTTATAATGAACCTCCATCTGAGCCTTGCAAGCGACATAGCGAGGAATTAATTGGTCCACTCATTCATTCCATTAGAGAGCACTTATTAGATGCCAGGCAATATGCTGAGCTGGTTGCTTAGGATCCTTACCCTTCGCAGGGAAGCATCAGGGCCCAGGAGGGAAAAGGTCGCACCTACAGTCTCATCGCTGGACACTGGGATGGACTTGCATTTCTCGTTCATTTGTCCCCGCAAGGTGCCCCGGGAGCTCACCAAACACCTGGGTCTGGCAGAGTCCCTGCGGAGGAGCCCACAGTGCCCTGTGCCAGCTGGGCTGCAGGAGTGGTGCGGCTTGGAGGGGACCCAGGAGAGGAAACCGGCCGTCCACTGAAAGGCCACCTGACAGCCATGTCACCTTGCCCAGTTCTAGTCACTAGGGGTCAAAATGGACAGTGGTTGGGTACCTTGGGAAAGACAGTTGTCATGGGAGCGGATGTCTAGACTCCTGGCTTGCATTCTGAGTTGGGGAAGGGTTTCTGCTGCAGGAAGGTTTAGCTCCACCATACAATAAAGCCCCACTTCAACATTCGGTGAACTTTGGAGCATCGGAAAGCTGATGGAAAAGAGAGCTTTCTGATATAGTCGCAATAATCCTACTCCAAAGGCAGTTGCCATGGTTACTCCAAAGTCTCGAGGTTGTTTTTTTTTATTTTTATTTTTTTGTTTTTATTTTGGCAAGAGATAGTAGATGCTTGCCCAGGGCAAGCCTGGCTGATCAAATTGGACAGCAGCATGTGGTGAGCTCTGGGACCCACACACTCTTGCAACTGGAGCCACTGTCCCAAGCACTGGCCACACGGGGCTTTCTTCTGCTCAAGGGAGCAGAGCCAACTAAGCCCACAGGGAGCATGCAATGCCATGATGGCGGTGGTCACAACCAGCTCCACCCTGGCCACTGGCCAGGCACTGTGCCAAATGAGTTATTTCATTTGACCCTCACAGCAGCCTTGAAGGAGTGTCATTCCCATGTGACAGAGGAAGCAACAGAGGGTCAGGGAAGCTAAGGCACTTGCCAGATCTTACAGCAGACAGTGGAGCTGGAATATTCCAACTCAGGGGACCTGAACCCCAAAGTCCAGGGGTTGGGGGTAGACTCCATTTTTCAATTAAAGGAACCTGGAACTTGGAGGACAGCTCCTCCTTCTGCCTCATTCCTCCCTGGTAGCATGCTACTAGTGCCCTTCTCTTAAAGGGATGCTCAGCATTCTTCTCTGGCCAGTGACATCTCCTCCCTTTCCCCAGTGGACATGGGTACCTTGAGATGCTTGCCAAATGCCCAGCAGGGATCTCAGTGCTCCAAATCTGATGTTCCCAGCCAATGAGCTGCCACCTAGGGAAGATGTGGTCTCTTTGATTGGCAGCAGAGGGATATAAGCTTGTGCTTCTGTTGGACCATCTGATGGACCACCAGGTCTGCCTGTGGGGTGGTGGCCAGGGCGGACATGGATGGATGGGAGCTCTGTCCAGTTGTGCTCGCCTATTCCAACTCACTTGGCTGGGCATTCACACCCTTCCCTGTGCAGGGGCCATGTCTTTTCCAGATGTACCCTCTGCTTCCTCAGTCTCTTGCATGTGAGTGCTTTTAAGTTGCCCATTTACTCAGCAAACATATGTCAAGTCCTTGATGGGTATCAGGCCCAGCAAACACCAAGTCAAAATGCAAGTCCCTGCCTACAAGGTACTAGCGTCTGGAGAAGAAACACACAGGCAATGACAAGGCCCTAATGGCTTCTTTTGTGACACAAGGAGTCAGAGGAAGCCACAGAGACCAGAGACCAGGAACTAGCTTTACCAGGGAAGGATGGGGGAGGGGGGAAGTAAGGAAGGATTTACAAAGAGTGTGGCCTTCGATCTGGGGAAAGAAACGGGCCAAACAGACAGAACTAACATAGTCAGCTTGAAGCTGCTATTGCTAGAAGGGCTTGCTTGCAAGGTTTGTCCTTTGTTGGAGTCTTAGAACTTGGCTTTTGAAACATCCCCTAACTGATAAAGATGCTGTTTTGTGACTAGACAGTACAAATAATGTGTTTTATGTGAAACATAACTTGCTTTTTTATTGGCGGGGGGAGGTTGGGGGAGGGAGTCTGAAATGTTGGTAGTTTCTAGGCAAAGAATGCCCATATGAGCAGCCCCCAGTAAAAACCCTAACCTTTGAGTCTCAAACATGCTTGCCTGGGCAGAAACACTGCACACATGTGGCTGCCTTCTCCCTGCTGGAAAATGGAGCATGCCCAGTGAGGCCGCTCATAGGAGGGTGAGCATAGGCGGCTGTGCTTGAATCTCTCTAGATTTCGTCTGGTGTCTTTTTCCTGGTTGGTCTTATTGTGCATCTTTTCACTATAATAAACTGTAGCCACGATGAGAAACAGTGTGTTCCAGGTATGGGGAACAGCATATGCAAATTCACAGGAGTACACAAAGGTGTGGCTTGGGCAGGGAACAGTGTGGTCTGAGGGAAATTATAAGGAAGTGTTGATGACCCTGAAAAAGTTCAGAGGAAATAAGCTAATCATGGAGGAGGAAGTAGGAGGCTCAGAGGCCGTGGGAGGCAACTGCAGCCATGCAGACCCAGGGGATCCTTACAACTCCATGCCCACCCGCCCTCTCCATTTCCACACTTCCTGTTGTCCAAGGACTCTGGGCACTGCCCAGTCCATTCTGATGGGGCAGCTGTGTACTCTGCTGCTACCATCTCAGGGACCTGAGGAAAACTGGTCCAGCCCGTTGTATCTTTGTCTGCCTCTCTGGTGACCCATGATGTTCCACATGATGGTCAGTGGTTCTCAGCCCGGAGCAATTTCCCTCCCAACCCTCCACAAAGGGACATCTGGCAATATCTGGAATCATTTTGGTTGTCACACCTGGTAGTGGGATGAGTACACCTGGCATTTAGTGAGAAGACGCCAGAGAAGCTGCTCAACATTCTACAATGCACGGGACAACCCTACAACTAAGTCGCCAGGCCCTACATGTCAGCAGCACCTATGTTGACAGATGCTCCCATAGATTAGCACCATCCAATTGGACTTTCAGCAGCGATGGAAACGCTCTATAATTCAGCACAGTCTAATGCAATCACTAACCCACATGTGGCCACTGAACTCTTGAAATGTGTCTGGTTGTGGCTGAGGAACTACTTTCAATTTTATTTCATTTTAATTAATTTAATTTTAATCTTAAGCAGTCACATGAGGCTAATGGCTACTCAATTGAACAGAGCAGATTTGCAGGCTAGCAGGCGGCAGGGATTCTTCCTCAGGGCCTGCGATGGACGGGGCCTTCTCCAGAGGCCACAGGCACAGGAAGCGTGACGATGCAGAGGAAGTGCCGGCGAGGAGTCACGAGGATCCCCTGGGTCACAGAGGTCATGTCAATATCACTGCAATATGAGAACAGTCTCCTTAGCTCACACTCTCCTGTGCGAGGATCCTCCCAGACCACAGCCTCTGGGAAGAGTGCCTGAGAAAGAGAGGCTTCAAGCCACAGCCACTTTGGGCCAGAGGAACCCACAGCCCAGGCCCAGGGTTGCACTCAGCTCACTACCTTCCCTGAAGGTGACTTCTCTAGGGCTTTGGTGTCCTTTTCTGCCAGGACACTAGACCCAGGACAACCTCAGACCTTATCATTGAGCCTCACATGTGAGGAAGAAGTTGGGCTCTTGCAACTTTTCCCCCCTGGAAGCCCCTAATTTTCCCACTTTCCTCCCAGTCCCCAGCTCTGGGGTATTGGTAGGTTTAGCCTCCATCGAGCCTCAGAAAAGACCCCCTTGTTTCTTTCTTTTGGGAGAGTGAGCACCTTCACCCCTGGTGCCATTGCAAAAGGGCTCCTGTCAGGAATACTGCCCAGGATGAAGGAAATCTCTGAGGTGACTTCATGTCCCTTCCAAGGTGATGAGGCCGGCATCCAAACAGCAGCTCCTCTGGCTTTAAGGAAACCTGTCTCACCAGGTGTATCTCTAGACAGAGCGGAGCTGACGAGGCCTGGGTGTGGACCATGGCAATGGCCAGGAAGAGATGCGCAGGATGGGTATTCCTGATGTCAGTGGAATAAATCAAGGAGGGGAAACCCTCCTGCCAAAAGTATCATGAGGTTTGTAGTATTACCCCCATTTTAGAAACAAAAAAGGGGGAGCCCAGAGAGGTTAAGTAACTTGCCCAAAGTAACAGAGCACATACATGAAAGACTGAACAAAGATTTGAATCCAAATTCAAACTGTCAGGTGGCAAACCCCACATTCTTCACCGCTGAGGCATGTGGTAAGGTGAGTGACACTGAACAGGCAGGGATGACAGACACCTCCTTGGGTCACTTGTCCAAAGGAGGCTCTCAGATTTTTTGTGGTGACCTGCACAGGCTGCAGTGTGGGAGCAGAGGGTCCCCCAAACACCCAAGAAGTGAAAGAACAGACAGTGGTCCTCCCAGTTCTACGTGGCTTTGGGGATAAAGCTGTATTTGAGCATCAGGCCAGGCTATTTACTGCACAGCGAGAAACATCCATTTCTATTTGCTTGATCAAAACCCAGGCTGGTGCTCTGGGAAACTGAGGGGTGTGAGGGTGGCTAGGGAGCTGGCAGGGACAGCCACCGGGCTGGGATGGCCCTGGGCTGCTCAGCTTTGAAGTGTTGGCTGAGCTTCCTAATTAAAGGACAGGCCCACAAGGAGGCAAGTCAAGTGACGCTCAGGAATTGGAATATGGACTGCTGCAAATCTCCATGGTGAGAGTTAATCCTCGTTCTGGCTGTATGACGGCGGACTTGGGCACATTTTTTAGATGAACGTGGCTTTCCCACTATTATCTAATTGGGCTCTTGGAGTTAAAATGCAGGTTCTGGAGCAAGGATGGCAAATGAGTGGCCATGTCTACCAGTTACTACCCCAAACCCATGACAGGCATCACTAATCAATCAAAGCACCAAGCTTTAGAACTGAGTAGCACTCCAGGTGGGCACTCACCCGGGGATTCAATTTGAAGCATAAGATCTAAGTACCATTCTTACACTAATGTCAGGGGTGCTCTGTAAGCCTCTTTCTTAGATGTGGTCCAGAGGACAGGTAGCTTTTATTTACAATAAGCTCACTAGACCAAATCCATTGTTTAAAAAACCATTCAGATGCTAGGGCAGGCCCAATCCAAGAGTGGATGAGCCCAGAGCCAGGCCACCAGAGAGACTCCAGTCAGTCTGTCTTTCTCTTAGCATATCTAGCTAGTGATTAATAAAGGAAGGGAGCAACCGAAATCAGTCTTTAAGCCTAATAAAGGAGGGAGCTGAATTGGACATGAATCCCTGACTCACTGGGAAGGTGCAGCATTCACCGGCTTTCCAGGAGACTGTCACATCCTCCATCGAAGGGACTTAATCCCTGAGCATCGCTAAGTGAGCAGGAAGACTCTCCCTGGTAAACAACCAGCCTTATTTGTGGGGGTCATATCTATTGTTGTTCATAATAGCAGAATTATTGGTTGGGGGGTTGGGGTGAATAAAACTGGGGGGGCAATTCCTTTGCTGGGAACATGCACAGTAGAAACCAAGATGGTGCAGGGGGAGGTAAGCTCATGTGCAATAGATACTAGACGACAAGGCAAAACTTTGAGGCATGCATAGTAGGATCCAAAATGGAGACAAAAGGGGGAGGTGCCAGGGAAAAGGGTCAGATTGGAAAAGTGTCCTCAAACCCTGGAAGATCCAGAAAAGGGATTGGAGAGGGGAAGGGTCCAGCACAAGCCTACGGAGGATTAGGAAGATGATTGGTTAGTTTGCAAGAACGTCTGCTCTTTCCCAAGCCAGAAGTAATATAATCAAAGCCTAACAAAGGCCCTTCTGGACAGCATGAGGTCCTTCATTCGCTGGCCCGTCCTGCGTGCTCTCTCCCTAGCAGCGGTGCAGGCCCCCGGCATTTCAAGAACAGGCACACGTGCAGCACTGATTTCGGCCCAAGCACAGCCTTGGCGGCGGATGTACAGAGGGAGAACGAGACAGAGAAGTTCTGCATCTCTGGGCCCCAGCCTTCCTGAGCCTGGTGGTCACGGGTGCAGGCTGGCAGCCCCAGAGGCTGGACTTCTTCCACAGCAGGACAGAGCCGAGCCATCTGGTCAAGATGAGACCTTAAGCATTTATTTTTGCTCCAGCAAATCTTGCCCCTACCCCTCATCCTCCTCTGCATGGGTCCCCGAAATGCTTTTCTCATGAGTCTGTAGAAGAACTCTGTTTCCACTGGCAACACTTGCAGCTGTACCTTGGGCTCTCTCTTAGTGGAAGGAAGTGATCAGCCACGCCTGTGCTTCTCCAGCTCCAACTCACTACCTCACAGCCTCCACAGGTTTTTGTTTTGTTTTGTTTTGTTTTTGTTTTTGTATTTGTTTTTTGTTGTTGTTGTTGTTTTGTCAGCTCTAAAGAGTGTAGGCTATGACATCAGCTGGCCTTGAGTTTGCCTCCTGCTTATCTTGATATAACAGTGTGATTTGGGGCAAGCCACCTCATCTCTTGAGTATAAGGCATGGCCAAAATCATGCCTGCTTCAGGAAGGTGTGAAATGTAGTTGAATGTCTGTGAAACAACCTGCAGAATGTCTTGTACGTGGTTGGTGGGCAAAGCATACAGGTTCTTTCCATTTTTAAATTGTTCTAAAATCTATCTTATTGAAGCTTCCTCTGCTGGTTCCTTGGGGATTCCAGAATATGTCTGCTTCCTCCTCCCTGTGACAGACTGGCAGATGTTTGAAGACATTTAAAGACAGAGTGACACGGTAACTCCAGTTTCTTCAACATTTACAGAAATCATTCAGCTAATGATCACTTCTTCTGGACTTGCTCTTAACACATGCACCTAACTCTTGAGTTAGTTCAAACCATCTCCGGGCAGATAAGACTCTCACCTCTCTCGTTCTGCACCTTAGACACTCATTCATTCACGCATTTGTTCACTTAGCTGATACTTCACTGAGTCCCTACGAGGTATAAGGTGCTTGGCTGAGAACAAGGATACAGTGATGAACCAACAATAGATATGACCCCCCCACCCACACACACTTCATTGATTCATTCATGCATCAATGTTAATTCATTGACTTAAGAAATATTTATGTAAATCACCCTACTAGAAATTGTAGATGCAGAAGACAAGACTGATGTGGTTCCCATCTTTTATTCATTCAATCATTTAATGATTATTTATTAATCTATTGAGCACTTAGTATGCACAAGCCAGACATGAAGTCAGACAAACAAAAAGGGAAGATGGGATAAGTGCTATGAAGATGTGCAGGTGCTACTGCAGCCTATGCCAAGGACCTGTCTTGGTCTTTTTAGTTAATTTTTTATTGTGGAAATATGTATAAATATACATATTTATATGAATATATATATGTATAATATAAAATTTGTTATTCTAACCATTTTAAGTATGCATTTCTATAACATTCTATATAATAAAATGTTAATATGCAAATTGTCCCCTGGACTATTGGACTGGAAATTCGACCAGGGGGCAGGGCCAGCCAATCAACCACCCTATAGGGGCACATGGGCCAGATCCCACCTATGCATGAATTCATGCACCAGGCCTCTTATTAATTATATTCACAGTATTGTGTAACCATCACCAATATCTATTTCCAAAACTTTCATCTTCCCAAGTTGAAACTCTGTACCCATTCATAACTTTTCCTCCCCTTCTTCCCACTTCCTAGCCTCTCGGAATCTCCAGTCTAATTTCTGTCTGTATGTATTTGCCTAGTCCAGTGGTTGGCAAACTCATTTTCAACAGACCCAAATATCAACAGTACAACGATTGAAATTTCTTTTGAGAGCCGAACGGGCCACGAAGTTTCAATCGCACTGTATGTGCAAGCCTGTACATAGTATTTTGAGGAAGAGCCACACTCAAGAGGCCAAAGAGCTGCATGTGGCTTGAGAGCCGAAGTTTGCCAACCACTGGCCTAGTCTAAGCAGTTTATATAAGTGGAATCACACAAAATTTGTTCTTTTGTGTCTGGCTTATTTCACCTAGAGTGTTTTCAAGGTTCATCCCTGTTGTAGCATGTACTTATCTATCCTTACACAAGTTCCATTACTGACTTAATAGCTCTAACATTAAAATAAGTCTTGGTATTTGGTTGGACAAATCAGTTTTCTTTATCTAAAGCATCCTGGCTATTCTAGGCACTTTGCTCCGGCATACAAATTTAGAGTCATTTTGGAAAGTGTCATTAATATTTTAGCACTTTGGAATTTTGATTTGAATTTTACTGTACCTGGACATCTTTATGGTGTTAAGACTTCTTATCCATGAATGTTATATATTTATAACCATATCTTTTGACTTAAAAGATTATTAAAATGTATACAAGGGAATAGTGAAGGAGGATCAGGAGAACAAACCAGCAGAACAAACAACACGTGTAAAGGCCCTGGGGCCTGAAAGGGCGGGACACGCTGGAGACACAGAAGATGCTCAACATCACTGGGGCACCGGGTGAGAAATGGGGGGAGGTGAGTTTGTAGATGAAGACGGGGTTGTAGGGAGCTGAAGGAGTCTAAGAAGGGGATTGGTATGATCAGACTTTCATTATATAAGGACTGTTCTGACTCACAGTGGACATGGGGATGAGTAAGAGTAGAGAAGCAAGAAAGCAACTAGGGAAGCTATTACTATTGCCTAGGAGAGAGAAAGCGATGCAGAGAAGGGGCCAGCACTGAAATGTACTTAGAAAGTAATATTGAATCACTAGGACTTGGTGACTGTTTGTACGTGGGCAGTAAAAAACTGGTAGGACAAAAGAACAATTGCCCTAGTTTCTGGTTTAGGTGGCAGAGTGAACAGCATTGCTCTTTGTTAGAAGGGTCCCCCTTTTCTTCTCTCCTGATTTCCAGGAGGAAGACTTTTCCCTGAGCACAGGTGGTCTTTCCCTACCTTCTCACTCACTGACCCTTCTGACTGGGGAACTTGGGAAGCATAACTCATATGCTAGGCTTTGTCCTTCCTTCTGGGGTCAAATCTAACTTCAAAGAACAAACGTTCTTCACTGATTAGGATGTCCAAAATATGACGCATTAGAACACATATGACACAAAATACTGGCTAGGATGTGGAGTAACAGGAACTCTCATTCATTGTAGGAATTCAAAATGTACAACCAGTTTGGAAGACAGTGTAGTGGTTTCTTATGCAACTAAACATGTTCCTGACATACAGTCCAGCAATCATGTTTCTTGGTATTTACCAAAGGAGTTAAAAACTTATGTGCCCAAAAATACCTGCACCTGGATGTTACCACAGTTTTATTTGTAATTGCCAAAACCTGAAGGTAACCAAAATGTCCTTCAGTAGGTGAATAGATAAACGAACTGTGGTATATCCAGACAACTGAATATTATTCAGTGCTAAAAATACTATCACGCCATGAGAAGACACAGAAGAACCCTAAATGCATCACACTAAGTGAAAGAAGCCAATCTGAAAAGGCTGCATACTGTATGACTTCATGTTTATAACATTCCAGAAAAGGCAAAACTACAAAAATAATAATAATAAAAATTAAAAAAAAACACCAGTGGCTCCTCGCGCTTGGGGGGTGGGATGGCTAGGTAAGGCACAGAGAATTTTTAGGACAGTGAGCCTATTCTGTGTGATAACACAATGGTGGATACATGTCATTTATCCAAACCCATAGAACGCGAAACACCAAGAGTGAACCCTAATGTAAACAACAAACTCTGGATAATGACATGGCAATAACAGGTTCATTGGCTGTGACAAATGTCCCACTCAGTTGGGGATGTTGATGGTGGCTCTGAGACTGTGAATATGGATGGGGGCAGGGAGTATATGGGTACTCTATACTTTTTGCTTAGTTTTTCTGTGACCCTTAAACTGCTCTTAAAAAATAAAGTCTATTTTTATTGTTGTTAATCTTCACCCAGGATATTTTCCCATTGATTTTGATTTTTTGTTAGAGAGAGTAAAAGGGAGGAGGATAGACACACACAGAGAGAAACATTGATACATCAATGTAAGTGAGACACACCAATTAGTTACCTTCTGCTTGTGTCCGACCAGAACTAGGGATCAAGCCTGCAACTGAGGTATGTGCCCTTGACTGGAATTGAACTCTTCAGTCCTTAGGTCAACGTTTTACCCACTGAGCCAAACTGGCTAGGGCAAGTCTATTTTTTTTTTTAAGTCTTCTGCTCCTCTATGACATAAGTCTCCTTGTGGGAAGCCTGTGCCAGTCTGCTGCTACCCGAGCCTGGGTGGGTACATCTAACAGTTTATTACTAGCAAGCCACTTGTCTGATAGGCCCAAAGCCACACTTCCCACCTGATTGGCCTTTAGATTTACTTTTTATTTTATTTCACAATTTGTTCAAAACCTCAGGGGGGGGGGGGGGTCCGATTAGGGGTTTCCTCAAAGATCCTTGATATTTGGTGCATTGGGGAATTAAAAAAAAAAAAAGACTGGGAATTAGGAAGCCAAATATACAGCCAGCCAGAGCTGTGGCTGTGCCCCCGGCTCCTGGATTTTGATCTTGCTGATTTCTAGAAGTCTGGATGAGGCCACATGGTGTTTTCTGTTTATTTGTTGACAGTTGTGTGGTTGTTTGTTAATAGTTGAGACTATTCTGTATGATACTACAATGGCGGATACATGTCATTTGTCCAAACCCATAGACAAATGGTATGTGGGCAGGAAAGTTGTGCCCTAGACAAAATGGGATATTGGCTTTAGTAGGCATATTTTAAAAAACATATTTGTATTGATTTTTAGAGAGAGAGGAGGAAGAGGGAGAGAGAGAGAGAGAGAGAGAGAGAGAGAGAGAGAGAGAGTAATCCAGATGAGAGCAAAACATCTATCAGCTGCCTCCCACAAGCCTCCTACAGAAATGGAGCCCGAAACCTGGGCATGTGCCCTGACCAGGAATCGAACAGGGAATCCTTTCTATGCATGGGATGATGCCCAGTCAACTAAATCACACTGCACACTGGCCGGGCTGCTGGGTGAATTTGGATGCATGTCACTAAAATGGGAGCCTCCGAGTGCCCTCCAGTAAAAACCCACCTGGGTTTTGAACAAGTTGAACAAACAAACAATAAGGACGGGGGCTCACAAGCCTTTCAAGAATGCATCCAGCTAGGCTGATGGGAACGCCTCTAGGTCTTCTGGATGGACCAAGGCCGTCACCTCCCTGCAGGGACAGAAGAGCACAGTCCAGCTCCCTGTGGCCAGCTCACCCCCAGGAGGATGAAGAGACAGAGACAGAAGGGAGTTTTGGAAATGACTTCCTCCTGGAAACCAGGTGAGGGGAAAGTCATTCCCTCTGACACCATTCAAGATGGAGGCCCAGGAAGCAGAGCAGTAAGCTGGCTTCCTTGAGGAGCCTACTGACAGCAAGTTTGTGAAAACTGTAAATTCCACACTCCGTATGTCCGGTCTGCTCAGTAGGAGAACCCTGACCAGGCACACCCTTTTCTTTCCTGCACATCTCACCTGGCAGGGGTCAGGGGAGGCCAGTTCTGCAAACCCAGACTGAGACCCCCTGACCACCCACAGCCCTGAGCTCACAGGGTCACCAGCCAAGGAGCAGATTCTCTGTTATTTGCTTTGCTATTAGGATCGAGCACATTATTCAGCAGCACTCCCACTCCTGCAGCATGTTGGACAGCGGCAATTAGCTCTGCTTCTGCTGGGATTGCCTCGCTTCCAGTGTTTCCTGGCCTCTGACCCCAGCGAATTTAATTCCGCTCCTTTAATAATTTCTGGGAGTGGAGATTATGTTGAGTGAGCAGGTTCGCTCCTGCAGAAATGAACTTAAATCCCGAAGCTGCACTCTGCATATTCAGGAAGGCTGAGCGCTGAGTTGTTTTGGGTGCGAGCAGAACAGGTGAGCAGGAGTGGCTCCACAGGGAGGCTGGGGGAGCAGGCCCCACCCTGCTGGGTGAATGGGGATTGGGGGCAGGCTTGCCAGCACCCCTCAGATGAGTGACTTCCAGGGAGGGTTATGGTGCTAGAAACAGCTCCTTCACTGGATCCCACAGGGAACAGAACAGCTGTAAGATTGCATGATGTTCCAAGTTAGAAATGCAAGCCATTCCTTCATCGTTCACACCTCCCTTTATTCAACAGCAATGTATGTTCTGGGCAGGGATTGGGAACTGGAGGAGGCAAAGGTGGGAAGCGTGTGGTCCTTCAGGGGCCCTTTGTGGACCTTCAGGGGAAGTCAGGCATGCATGGTAGACAGGTACAAAGGATGAAGCTACTCTGGAGCGTAAGGCCACCCTGTAACTTGGGGTCTGGTGCACCTGACCCTGGAGAGCCAGTCAGGCCTCTGTCTGCCCAACTTGAAAACTGAGTCAGAAACTGCTCAACATTCCAGGGGCCAGAGCCGTCAGGAGAAGTTACTGAGAGGCCATGCATTTCTACCTTGTGGCTGAGTGGAGGAAGACGCTGGTCTGCAGAGAAGGTGAAGGGGGTGGGGGACAGAGGGACAGAGGGACAGAGAGGGACAGACAGATAGAAAGAGGGAGAAACAGAAACAGGGAGGGAGAGGTAGGGCATGAGGCCAGTGCTCTGATAAAAGCAGAAGTACAAGGGGAAGGTGACTATTCCCCATGTTCCCAGAGGCTTTCCAGGTTTCTATCCCAGGCCTTACTGAGGCTCATTAACTGTCTTGCTCTTGGGGTTCTATGGGTCAGACACCTCTATATTCTTAGAAACAACCCCTCATTGAGTGAATTCCTGACATTTGCCAACGAAAGTGTTCATAAGAGTGACAGACAGCTGCAACACATGGCGTAGCCATCACAAGGGCAAGAGAGGAGGCTGCAGAGCTCGGACGAGGGCTGTCTCACTTCCAGGGAAGGAGTCAGGCTAGCTGTAAGGCTTCCTAGAGGGTCAGTACTAAGTCACAGGCACACAGAAATCTAACAGGGAAGAACATGGGTAAACAGTCACTTGTCCCAGACACACTTCTACTCCATGCTTATGTCTAACTTAGTCTTGGCAGCAAACTAGGAAGCAGGGATGAGGATGATCCTATTTTCCAGATGGGAAAAACGAAGATTTGGAGAGGCTAAATCTCTCGCCCCAGATCATGTAACTTGGAGCTGAGATTTTCCCCCTGCCCCCTGCCCCCACTCTGTTTCGCCACTGGGCCACACTGCTCCCCCGCCCACGGACCCCGCCTCAGGGCTTCTTACATGGACAAGAGCAGGCAGGGCTGAAGCTGACGCCTTGCATAGAGGACACAGTGGGCACAGTGAAAAGTGGAGAGTTATAGGAGGGTGTGGTGATCAGCTACACCATTTACAGGGCCCAAAGCAAAATGAGAAGGTGTGCAGCGCGATTTACAGTAGCTAAGATCTGGAAACAGCCCCAGTGCCCATCAGTAGGTGCGTGGGTACAAAAGCGGTGGTACATTAGCACAATGGAATACTATGCAGCTTAGCCTTGGAGCAGCATGGAGGGACCTGGAGAGTATTGTGCTAAGCGACATAAGTCAGTCAGAGAAAGACAAGTACCGTATGATCTCACTTACATGTGGAATCTAATAAAAATAAAAAATAAACTGGTGGACAAAATAGGCCCAGAGACATGGAAGTATGGAACAGACTGTGTAATCTCAGAAGGAAGAGGGGAAGGGGGGAGGGGGCAGAGATTATCAAAGAATTTATAATCATAACCCATGGGCACAGGCATTAATGCAGTGAAGGCCGGGGCTGGGGTGGGAATGGGGTGGAGGGGAGCAATGGGGGACATTTGTGATAGCCTCAACAATAAAGATAAATAAATTTAAAAGAAAAAAAATAAAAACAAGCAACATAACAAAACAAAACAAAAAGAACAAAGAAAGAATATCGGGGCAGCGATGGCAGAGCATAAAACCAGACCCTCTGGATGCCGAGCCCTTTGGCCTGTGCAGGTCACTCGCACACGAACAGGCCAGGGGTTTGGGCACCACCTCCACCACTTCCTGCATGGGGCTCAAGAGGGAGCGCGGTGGGCTTTGTGGTCCCAGATGGGGTCAGGATGGGCCTTTTGTGCAGGACTAGAGGTTGGGGTTTGACCCTGTAGGGGCTGGAGAGCCAGGGACAGATTTTGAGAGACCAGCGGTTCCATCCAAGTTTGTGCTTTGCACACAGCAGGCCGCTGTGAGAGGGCAGGGAAGCCACCCGCTTATAGGTGATGCCAGCAGGGGCGTTCTTCACTCAGCCTGCGCCGGGTCTCTTGAATTCTCGAGAGAATCTGGCTGAGAAAGGTCAGAGGCCGAGGTGGGAAATGCTCATTTGGGGGACGCTGACTCCACGCACACAGTATTTCTCTTCAAAGTCTCAGCTGGAGGGAAATATTTAAATGGAAGTCATTAGTGAGCATATTTCTGAAGCCAACAGCGCCTAATAAGTCAAAATTGCTTTCCCTAAAAATGAAACCTATTGAAGGTTTCCAACCCCCCTTTCTGAAGTGCTCAATTCGGATGAAAAAAAAAAAAAAATCCATAACTCTCCTTGGATGGAACCTGCTGAAAGGCAGGCGAGCTTTCTGGTTAGGCCCGGTGCAGCCGCCGTGATACAGAGCAGCCCTTTAAGATAATTTATATCTCGGAGAGGAGTTCGGAAATGGGTCCTCTTGGAACTAAAAGCATCGTAAGTACTCTGGGTGGGGCGGCCGTGCAGGCTGCAGCCGGGAGTCATATTTGGGGTTTCTCGTGTCCCCACCTGGGTATGGGACCTGGTCCATGTAGGCCCCACCCATCGTTCTTGAGGGAGATGGAGCCCCAGGGAAGGGCAGGGACCGTTCCAGGATCCCACAGAAGGAGAGTGGCAGAGCCAATTCCAGAGCCCAGCCTGCTAACTGCTCAGCGCCATTAACCTCTCACTGGGTCTGGGACTGCCCTCTGTATGAGGGCCAGCAGAGGGCAGTATGAAGGAGAGCTAGACCAGTGCAAGACTCATCTAAATGAACCAGTTTGATGAAAACAAACACATATAAAAAGTATTTGTATGTGTATGCACACATATATGTCCATGTGTGCATGCATGTATATGTGAATGCATGCATTTGTGAGTGCATGTACATGGGCATGGTGTGTTGCGGTGCACTTGTGTTCAGGTGTGTGCGCGTGTTGTACATGTGTGTGCATGCATAAAATGTGTTAGTGTACTCCCTCAGTTGTGCAGGTGAGTGTGTGTGTGTGTGTGTGTGTGTGTGTGTGTGTATTGAGGTTGTGGTACCTAACCCAGCCTGAGGGAGTCAGATACTGTAATCCAGGAGCTGGGGTCAAGTCTTGGGCAAGGCTGGCAAAACATGGATGCTGAGTTTGGCTGCATCAGACCTTTATTGATGGAGTTTGTGCCTAATCTGGTAGGATCTTGAAGGATCACAAGGAGGTATGACTTGGCCACATCTGCATTTTTTAAAAATATATTTTTATTGATTTTAGAGAGAGAGAAGAAAGGAGAGGGAGAGAGAAACATCAATATGCTGCCTTCTGAATGCTCCCTACTGGGTATCAAACCTACAGCCTGGGCATGTGCCCTGACTGGAAATCAAACCTGCAACCACTCGGTGCACCGGACAGCACTCAACCAACTGAGGCTCCCCAGCCAGGGCAGATCTGCATTTTAGAAACTGTAAATGCCCACAAATAGGAGGAGATTATTTTCTCCAATTTTCCCTACAGAAAAGATTTCTCCCAAAATCTCTCATGTAACCAACAGGACACTGTCTAGATTGTTTTGAAGAGCAGGGCTGTTTGGGGAAAGACATGGTAGCCTGAATCCCCTTGGTCAGCCAGTGGAAATATTATAAAAGGAGACAAAGAAATGGAACATAGGCAGATTCGTTAATTATTCCTGGGACTGACCCCAGATCTGTTTGGTGTTATTGTAAGCAACTCTTTGCAAGGTTACCCTTAAAAAGCACTGAAGAAGTGATTTCTTTTCCGGAGACGGTCCTCATGATGGGTAAGGAGGTGCTTGCGGCTGGGCATGGAAGAGCCAGGTCTGTCTTTATGAAGGGTGGTTCTGGGAGGCAGGGGCCAGGCTGTGACCATGCAGGTTCCAGGAGGCTGATCTGGGAGGATGGAGGCAGGCTGAAGGAGGTAGAGGTGGCACAGGCTCCCGGAGGGGGAGCTGCAAGTTGGGGCCAGGCCTTAGCGTGTCTCAGGGGTTCCTTCAGGGGCAAGGGTGCCTCTGAAATGCCCCTTACCCCCATCTGCCTGGAAACGCAGGTGACAGACACCTGGTGACTGCTGGCACTGGCTGTCCCTTCCCATTTCCCTGCTCCTGGGAGCTTGATCAACACTGGGTGGAGTCTGGTCCGAGAGCCTGACATGTACCTGACTTCTGTCCTCTCTCAGGTGGGGAGGGGCCAGGAGGGGCCCTGTGCCCACAAACCAGGCCTTGGCTTTGGTGGGATGGTGCTGAAACTGCCTACTCATCTGGGGACTGACTTCAGGGGACTAGGTGGCCCCAGCTATTTGTCTCAAACTCAGGCCAAATTCTGAGGGGCAAACTCGTACACATAGAAACAAAAAGATCCTGCTCCACACTCCCTGATTCTGGTTGCCATGGCAATCATAGGCCGAGCAACGGTGGTCAGGATGGTCAGGACCCACCATTCCTCTCCCTTCCCCACATCACCGTTTCCACCTATCGGTGAGAAACTCCCAGCGGCTCTCCAGCGCCCAGCTCCAGGATGAAGGCCGAATCCCCTAGGTTTCCTACTACACTTCTAGCCTGTGCCCCCACCTGCTTGCCAACCACAGGGCATGTCTCACCTTCCCTGGGCATTCAAGCATGTTTGCTGCCTTAGTCTTGATGGACTTGCATCGCCTCCTTTTGGTTCTGGAATATTTTTCTCCTCCACCCACCCACTCCATCAACCCATATCTTTTTCTTTTTTTTTTTTTTTAAGTGTTCTCCTCAACCTCTATTTCTATTGCTCCAAAATGGATTCCTTGCTCTTCCGAGCTGCCCAGACTGCTGAAATCAGGGTCTGAAGGGCCTACCTGAATTATACAGACACCTCCATGCCCCCAGATCCCTGACCCACCCCAGCCCTCAGTTTTCCACCTCCCCAGACACCAGGTGCATACCTCTGCCTCACACACAGTCCCAGGTGGAGATGGAAGAAGCATGAGGGAGCTCATGCACCACCCATTGCACACATCCTTACAGAGTCCTGCCCGAGGCAGACCCTGCCCTTGGTTCTGGGGAAGCAGCGTTCATGAATGTGAGCCTGGCCCTGCCTCATGCACACCCACCGTCACATGATGCCTCTAGCGTCCAAACTTCTCTTGTCTGAGACGTCTAGTTATCGGAAAGGAGCCCACTGGACATTCTACAGGATGCCTGACCAGCACCTCTCAAAACTAAGTCACGAAAGACCAGGAAAGGTTGAGAAAGTGCCACAGAGCCAAAGAGACTGGAGAGATGCGACAGCTAAATGCGGTGCGGTGGCCTGGATTGGACCCTGGAGCAGAAAGGAGTCATTAAAGAAGAAGTTGGTGAGATACAAATAAAGTCTGGAATTTGGTTAATTGCGATGAGCCAATACGAGTTTCTCAGCTTTGACAAAGGTTCCCTGGGATACGAGTGAGGGGCCTGGGAGAAGTCTGCTATCTTGGCAACTTTACAGTGAATCCAAAATTATTGCAAAATCCGTGTACAAAAGCGAGCCCACCTCCTCTTTTATCAATGCCACGAGCTTGAGGAGCTCCACAGCTTAACTCAGAGGACAACTTGCAAGTTCAAGACCTTTGATGAGTAGCTTACAGGGAAGTTCGTAAAAATGGAACAAAGATGAGGTGCTTACTCTGCCAAGCACGTTGTGTGCCCGCTGGTGACCAGGCAGCGGGAGGAACACCTACTCTGCCCCCCTCGAGCACCAGGGCCCACTTGCCACCCCAGGACCCTCACACCTTCTAGCTGACAACTGGTCCCATAAGCTCTGCATCAAACCCGACCAATTGACTTCTGCACTCAGCCCCACCCCATTGCTGTCTTTGTGCGGGTAGGATGGGTGATGGGTCAGGCAGTCACAAAGCCAGTCCAACAGAGCTTATTCCAGCACCTGCCAATCAGACCCCAGGCAGGTCCAGTGAGAGTTACCATCATAACCCCCACCAGCTGGGAGAATCCTCATATTAAATATACACCTCTGCCAGGAACTATCCCCTAGAAAGAAAGCACTTTCCCCATTTTGCAGGTTAAAAAACTTTTGGGAAAAGCCCTAACCAATGTTGCTCAATGGTTAGAGCATTGACCCTCGCACTGAAGGGTCTCAGGTTTGATTCCTAGTCAAGGGCACATACGTGTGTGTGTGTGTGTGTGTATGCGTCTTCCCTCCTTCCCTTTTATTCTCTCTAAAAAATCAATGGAAAAAATTATCCCAGAGTGAAGATTAAAACAAACAAGCAAATAAATAAAAATTAAAAACTATTGGGAGTGCCGAAACCTGTGTGGCTCAGTGGATAGAGCGTTGGCCTGCAGACTGAAAGGTCCCAGGTTCGATTCCAGTCAAGGGCATGTACCTTGGTTGTAGGCACATCCCCAGTGGGGGGTGTGCAGGAGGCAGCTGATCGATGATTCCCTCTCATCGATGTTTCTACCTCTCTCTTCCTCTCTGTAAAAAACTAATAAATATATATTTTTTTAAATTAAAAAAAAACTATTGGGAGAAATGATTTGATTTGCCCAACTACAGAAGCAGAAGGGATCCCAAAGCACTCTAATTTCATCCCCTGCCTCACTAAGGAAAGCCCTTCAACATCAGCCTGACAACACACCCATTTCCCAGAAAGGCAGGTGGGGGCCAGAAAGGGAAGTTTGCTTGAGGCTGCAAGCCTGTCCGGGTGGAACTTAAAGGAGCTCCGGCTTCTTCCTGTTTTCAGCCCAGTGTTCTCTCCACTGCCTCACAATTCCTGAAACCTTCAGACACCTCTGGCCCGGGCCCAGGGAGCCTGGCTGCGCCCAGACCAGACCAGACCAGTGCTCAGAGGGGCTCCTCTCTTCCCAGGCAGACTCCCTTCTGTCCTTCCCGCCCCTCTGGATGTTGGCAGGCACAGCTCAGCAGGGAGTGCGATTGCCATCTGTCGCTGGCTCAGAGGCACATTTAAGTGACTAGTACTCAAGGAGAGACACGTAAACAGCAGCCCAGTGAATCGTGGAACCCAGCCTCAGGTCTGCCTGTACGGAGAGGGCACCAAAGAGTTCACAGCACAAAAGAAAAGCAAACCAGAGAAGGGCTCACCTTCCCTGGGCACTCCAAGTATGTTTGCTGCCTTGGTCTTGATGGACTAGCATAGCCCCCTCTTGGTCCTGGAATATTCTTCTCCTCCACCCACCCACCCACTCCATCAACCCATATCTTTTTTGGAAGTGTTCTCCTCAACCTCTACTTCTATTCCTCCAAAAGCGGATGTCTCTCTTCTGAGCTGCCCCAATGGGTGAAGGAGGGCCCACCTGAATGAAACAGACACCTCCATGTGCCCAGATCCCCTCCCCATCTGATCCCAGCCCTGGTTTTCCACCCTCCCAGACACCAGGCACACATCCCTCCCCCATCTCCATTATGAGATGTTGCCTAAGGTTCTTGGTTTCTGAACACTGAGCGTCCCAGTGATGCTGATGAAGACATTGAGGCTCAGAGAAATGATCACTTGCTCAAGGTGAGAGAGAGAGATGGAGCCGGGATTTGACACGCTGCCTGGACTTGTCATCCCCAGGCCCATGACAACTCAGCTGCCTTTGACAACATGATGTGGGCTTGGCAATCACTAACATGTTAAGTGACTGTTTTTAAGGATTGATGACCAGGTGAGCACCTGAGGTGGAGGCCCTGGCTGGATCTGCATCCCTGCCATGCCCATTGGTGTCAATGAGCAGAATGAGGGCTCAGGAGGCCGGTAACGGTCCAGCCTCCTGTCCAACCACCCTGACCTTGCACCAGCTATGTCCAATTCCTGGCAATTCCCTTAACACAATGTGTGTTTCATGCCTTCCTGCCTTCACACAGGATGCTCACCTGCCCTGGAATGGCCCCTGCTCCCTGTGGTGCAGATGATGCCTACTTTTTCTTCAAGAGTCAGGTGGAATGTCACCTCCTCCATGAAGCCTTCCCTGAACTTTCCCAAAATGACGTTGCAGATCTTTTGATTTCCAATGCACCATGCACATATATGGCACACACGGCTGGTAGTCTCCCCATCAGCCATCACACTCTTCTTTGCCAACAGAGGAACTATTTGAGCAGCTGGTCACGTCCCTGAAATGGCAAGCATCCTCACAGGTATAGCAGAGCTTCTCCCTTGAGGTATGGTGTCACTTTGGGTCTGTTTCTTTGCCCAGTTCTCCACACTGGAAACTCATCGAGGGTTCTGGTTCTTTTTTATCAAAGGGTTTCCAAAGTTGAACACAAACTCAATGGGTGCCTTGCCCAGTGAATCAGTGAAAGATGGATGGATGGAAGGAGGGATGATGGAAGGAGAAACCACCATATAGCATGAGGCTAGGAGGCAATTTAAATATTTTAAATATTCCAGCTGAAGCCGGTTTGGCTCAGTGGTAGAGCGTCGGTCTGCGGACTGAAAGGTCCCAGGTTCGATTCCGGTCAAGGGCATGTACCTTGGTTGTGGGCACATCCCCGGTAGGGGGTGTGCAAGAGGCAGCTGGTTGATGTTTCTCTCTCATCGACGTTTCTAGCTCTCTATCTCTCTCCCTTTCTCTCTGTTAAAAATCAATAAAATATATTTAAAAAAATAAAATAAATAAATAATAAATAAATAAATATTTTGGATCCAGTCATTGGGAGCCACAGAGGGGAGTTGGAGTCAAGAGCCAAACACAGGGAGAGGGAGTGGAAGCCCCAGGCTTGCTGAGGAGGTAGGAGAGTGCGAACTCAGCAGGACCTGCACATGTGTCAGCACCGTCATGGGACCTCCATAGCCCTGTGATGCTAAGATATCTTCCCATGGTGGTTTCTGGGATAGAGACAGAGATGCTATGCGAACTCACCTCAGACAGTCCCAGCTATGGAGTGAGAAGAGCTGTGGCAGAGAGTTGTACAGGGTTGGGAGTGCTCCCACTATCAGGTATAGTCCAGGGCCTCCTGGCATCCTCTTATCTATCTCCATTGACACAGAGGAGGGCTCCGTCCCAACTCTGAAATACTCCTGGCCATTTGAATACTGTCAGTGGCCCAAGCAACATGCCCCAAGTTGGTAGCACTCAACTACTTCCTGGATGCTTTTATGCACCTCCTTTCTGAACATCTCTCCCCAGAGTCAGCAGGTGCGCCTTCCTACCTGTCTCCCACTCAGGGGCCCTGTGGTGCACCCCTCAAGGGCTTTGCAAAGCAGTGCAGTGTGGCATTGCCCACAGAAATGGCACAGATGCCCGACAGCCCTTTCTCTTCTTTTCTTGAGACAACTATCCTCCCTTGTGGCAGCCACATCACTCCCCAGCTTGAATCCTCTATCCCAAATGGTAGCACAGGCCTCCCAGAGGTGCTGGGCTTGAGTTCCCCTGGGGCTCGCTGTGAGCCGGAGGTATTCATTCGCCTTTGGGCCTCGGCAGCTTCCTCTGTAAAGTGGGGCCATGAAGGCAGCCACCACCCACTGTGAGTCTGAAGTGAGGCAATGGGCAGGAGAAAGCCAGGGCCAGCCTCACAGGCAGGAGACAAGTGTAGGGTACAGGGCCGCTGCTCAGAAGGGCTCCACACTTGCATTTATGTTCTGCTCTTATCTCCTGAAATTCTCGATAATTCTTGAATGAGGAGACTCTCGTTTTCATTTTGCATCGGGCCCTGCAAATGATGTAGCGGGTCCAGGAGAAGGCCTTGAACCCCAAATGCACTGTGAAATGTGCAGTGGTGATTGTTGTTGACAATTACAGCAACACACACGTTCCCATTCGGTAAGGGATGCCTGTGGGGCTTTTCTGGAAGCCAGGATGTGTCTCCTATGCCCGGGCCCCTGCCAGTTCCGGAGCTCACAGCCTTCACCGGAGGGAGCTGACTGCTTTAACTTCGGTGCTTGGTCGGACCAGCAAGTCCCTCTCCTCTCCGGGTGCCACTCTGCTGCCCCACAGGAAAGCAGGGCTCTGACTGGTCCCCAGGCTAATCCTCTCCCCTCAGCCTGGCACCTGTTGAAAGGCTCCTCGGAGCCTTAGCAAGCAGCTCTGCCCCTAGCGGGAGTCAGAGGCATGAAATTTGCTTTCGGGAAGCCGGGATTAGAGCCACACCACCTGCTCCCACAGCCTCTGCTGTCCCCAGCCTCCCGGAGCATCTCACAGCCAGCCACAGGTGAGGACAGGGCCCACCGAGGCACCTGGGGAGGGGAGGGAGGCAGGGGTAGCACTGTGGCTTGGGGATTGCTGAGGAGCAGGGCTGGGGCGTGGAGGGGAAATCCTTAGGATTGGATGGATCTAACCCTTATTTAAAGAAGGGGACTGTGTATAGCCTGTGATTGTATACCTGTGTGTCTTTACCAGTACGGTCCATCTCAGTGTGTGTGTGTGTGTGTGTGTGTGTGTGTGTGTACCTGTGGGCCATGCCCAGGATGGCTCTCTGTATAAAAGTGTGTGTTAGTGGACTCCTGTGTGGCACTGCTTCCGTGGAGGTCCATATCAAGGCCTGGGTCTGTCACCGGGTTGGTGTGGAGTAGTGGAGCAGCTGGTGGCAGAGTGTGGGCAAGAAGCTAGTGTCAGCATATTTGTGGGGTAGTGGTTCGTGTATGACCATTTCCCACAGTGTGTGTATAAGGACATGGGTGTCAGTGTCCAGCTCCTTATGGGACAGTGATTCAAGTGTGTCTGGCTGTGCGTTGGTATCAGAGTGCTACCAACTGTGTGGCAGTGTGTATGTGTGCCCGTCACAGTGTCCCGGGTTGTTTCTGAGTGTGTGGTACAGTGCTCAGTGTGTGTGTGTGTGTGTGTGTGGAGTCTATGAAGCAGTGAATCAGTGTGTTTATATCAGGCAGTGTGCATCTGCCCTGTGTGTTTGTTCCCGAGTGTGGCCGCGCACTCCCCTGTGTGGCAGTGCCCCGTGTGCTTGTGTTCTAAGTGTGTCTGGGTGTGAGCGCCAATGCATCCTCCTGGTGTATGTATCACAGCGAGCCGCGAGCCGGGCTGTGTGTGCATGTGTGGATGTGTATGGGACTGGGTGGATGTGTATGGGACTGGGTGTCAGCGTCCGTGCTTGGCACGGGGCCCGCAGTGGTTTGGTCTGGAGGACCAGGGCAGGTGTGGGCCTCCACCCAGCGAGCCGCGACCCCTCCCACTGGCCGGCGGGAGGGCGGCGGCGCGGGCGCCTCTAGGACCCGGCGGCGGCCGGCCGCTGTCCCCCGGCCGCGCGAGTGAGCATGTGCAGAGCCGGTGCCCGCTAGCCCTCCGCCCGCCGCCCGCCGCCCGCCGGGCGCCCGCTGGCTCTGCCACCGGCTCAGCGCAGAGGTCCGTCCGCAGCCCGGCGAGCCCGGCTGCAGTGCCCGGTGCCCCGCCGCGTCCGGCCGCTCGCCACGGACCCCAGACACCCCGGGGCCGTGCGGGCGCCGGGGCGCCGGGCTCGGGCACTGCGGGCTGCGGGCTCGCCGCCCCGGGGAGGCGCGCGCGTGGCCGCCGGAGCGGGCGCCCCAGCCCGGCAGTGATCGCGGGTGAGTCCGGTCCCCCGGGTGCCCCGCCAGGACCCCCGCGCGGGCTGCGGGCTGCGGGCAGGGTTTCCCTGGTCGGGCCGGCGAACAAGTTTGTGTAGACGCGGCTGGGGACGCGGGGGGGACTGCACCTGCCCCGGCTTCCTTCCGGGCGCGCTGGTGGGGGCGCCTTTGGGGGGCAGCGAGGGTGAGCGCGCGCAGGACGGGGAGTGAGCGCCCCGGAACGAGGGGCTGGGGATGTGGGGGCGCAAGGCAATTGCTGAAGCTCACCCCCCTCTTCGTTCACTGAGACACTGTCTGTTTCCCTGGATGAGCCGCGGATCTTGTGCCCGGAGGGGGGCGAGGACACGCTTTGGGGTTCGCACCGCCTCTCCTAGGAGGAGACGGGTCACCCAGCGGCAGGCAGCTCCCCCTTGTTCTGCTACCAAGCCAGGCCTCGGGTCAGCGGAGGGTTTTCTCCAGCTTGGTGAACTTGAACAGAGATAGAGGCTAAAGCGAAATGTATATATTTTGTCCCGTTATCTACCCCAAGTCGAGCTTTACGTCTTCACAAGTGTGGACGGAAACTCACGCCTGATGGCTGCTAATTGCGTGTTTCTTTTGTACGGAGAAGCCTCCAGGAGTACCCTGCCTCTGGGTGACCTGCAACCTGGGGGTTGTCTTTTCCTGAGCATCTGCGCCCTCGGATAATGGATAATGCCTGTTCCGTGCAGGCTCACCCCTTGGAGGCAGCGAAGAGCGCAGAGCTGGGACTTCTGCTGCTTTGCTGAGCCTGCGTCCTGGGGAGGATGCGTGTAAGGATTCCAGCCCCCCATGTTTCTCTCCCCCCCCCCGGCCCCCCAATAGTCCTGCCCTGAGATCCAGCTGCTGCCTGCACTGGCGGGGCCGCTGCTCCCAGGATGGACAGGCTGGGAACTCCACTACTTTTCTAACAACATCCGATGCCGTGGTCCTCCGTGTATCCCCTTGTGTCGCTGAAACAGCACGTAGTTCATGGAGGCACATGGGTCGTCCCAGCTTGGGACTCCATGCCATGGTTGTGATGAGGAGATGGGGGGCCTTTTCTCCTCTGCGTTGCCTAAGTCGCTAAGTTCAGAAAGTGAGGGGCTGTGGGGGTGGAACAGAGGAGGTGGAAAGCTGGCTGGCCCTGCCCTGTCTGTGGCAGCCCCTACCAGATGCTTGTAGGGGCTGGAGAGAGGGCCAGGGGGAGGTGTCTCTCAGTTATGCCTCTCACTATCTCACACACACTTAGCTCGGACCTCGGAAGTCCGTAGGGAAGGTGCCCTGGTGGGCCACCACAGACCAGGGCTTCTACAAGGAGGAGCAGCGGTGCTGGTTTGTGGGAGGGTATGTTGGACTCCCAAGCCCCCTCGCTAAAGGAGCTTGGTGAGCCGGGCAGCGGGCTGGTGGCTGAGCTGGCAGTTCACCTTCCCCAGGAGGATGCCGGGGTCCTCACCTGCTGCCGCATCCTCCCGTCCTCACCTCTCCTCTGGAAGGAAGAGAGGTTATTCCGGGGGTTAGTGGGTGTCAGAGCCTGTGGAGTGTGCTCTGTGGCCTGCAGCCTGTCTGGCTGGAGTGAAGAGAAGCCTGGATAAGGCATAAGGCCAAATCCCTGTCCCTTCCTTCCTGTCTGCCTAACCAGGCAGGAGTGGGTATTCTGGGCCACCAGTTGGTCGGCTGCTGAAGCAGGAGCCTCCAGCCGAGTCGGGGGAGGAAGTCCCAGAGCTGGCTCCCTGTAGCGTCTGCAGGCTGCACAGAGCCTACGGGCCAGATGGAATCATGTCTGAGTGGAGTCTCTGAAGAATGGGTGCTTCTCTTTACAGACACTCCAGGCTTGTGCTCCCATCTGGCTCAGGTTCTGGTCACTCTTGGTGAGACCCATTCCCTGACTCTCCGTGGGGCTACTCAGAAGTCAAGGCCAAGGGCTTTGGGGCAGCTCAGTGTTTAGGCCTTCAGGGTCTTTACCTGTTAAGATAAGAATGACAATCAAGTCCACCAGCAGGGGCAGAGCTGGGCTAGAGGCAGGCCCTGCTCCTCTGGGGAGTGAATGCATGAACCCGGCCTTTGCCTACCTTCTCCTTGGGCTCAATGTCTTGTTTACCTACTGTTTCTTCTAATCCCTCCTCGTGGCTTTAATAATCCATGTTGACATATTATCAGAATTATCAGATAATAATTATCAGAAAATTATCAGAAACGTGCCGCTTTGGGAGAATGTGGTTAGGGGGGAACTCTGCCTCCCAGTGTGGGTGTGAGAAGTGGAGGAAAGAGCGGATTCGATTAATTTTGTAAGCTGTAAAATGCAGTGTGCCTACTGGTGGCTGTTAAGTCTCTCCCTCCCACTTGGTTTCTCTTCTCTTGGACCTGGAAGCCAGAGGGTGGCTGTCTTGGCATGAGGGGGCCATGAGGGACAGTTCTGGTGATGGGCATGCCAAAGGTGTTGAGGCCCTTGGCCCAGTGCCTGCGGGCACAGCAGGCAGAGAGCCAGAGAAGGGCCAGGCTGACTTTGGGTGGCACATCACTCACTTTGCCCTGGTTTGTCCTGATCGCTCACTGGGATCTAGGCAACTCCCAAAAGTGCACTGAGCAGGAGAAACATATGAACAAATGAACAAAATAGGACTTTATGAAAGAGGATCGCCCAGGAGACATTGTGCTTGGCTGTTTCAAGAGTGGGTTGGGCCGAAACCGGTTTGGCTCAGTGGATAGAGCGTCGGCCTGTGGACTGAAAGGTCCCGGGTTCGATTCCAGTCAAGGGCATATACCTTGGTTGCGGGCACATCCTCAGTAGGGGGTGCGCAAGAGGCAGCTGATCGATGATTCTCTCTCATCGATGTTTCTAACTCTCTGTCCCTCTCTCTTCCTCTCTGTAAAAAATCAATAAAATATATTTAATAAAAAAAAGAAAGAAAGAAAGAGTGGGTTGGGCTCCAGATCAATTAGCTAAAAACGGATCACACCAGCCCCCACAGTGGTATTCTGCCTTTCTTTGCAGTCCTGGCCCCTAGCACTGTGCCTGCAAGAACCTACATCTCTGGTGTTGAACAAATGAAGGCCATGCGACATGATAGATGAAACTATAGATTTAAAACCAGAAAACTTATAGAGTCCAGTCTAGCAATAGCTATTTATCTCGGCCCACATTAACGGGCCCTCTTTCTGTCTCAAATTCTGCAAGTATAAAATGGGGATGATAATGATTTTTGACTTTACAAGTGTATGGAGCGATCAATCATTCGTTTGGTTTGTTGATCTGTGCATTCAACACAATTGATAGTGTGTGAGACTGACTACCTTGCAATCTCTAATGTAGCATAGAAAAATTTATTCTTATTTATATGAACCTCAGCAGTAGGTTTGATGGAGGATCCCCTTGCTTTTGCATTGACTGGAGGTTCCACCTTACTATTAAATGTTTTGTAACTTTTTAGCAACATTTCTTACTTTGGGGCTTTCTTCAAAAGTTCGGAAGTTCAAAGATTTGCCTCTTTGTGCTTACACTGGCAGCACATATACCAAAGATCTGTCTCTTCATAGTTAGGGATTCCCACTCCATTCCCATTTCCCAGACCATGTCCCACCCAATGGCCATCACATTTATATTTTAACTAGAGGCCCAGTACATGGATTCGTGCACCAGTGGGGTCCCTCGGCCTGGCCTGCACCTTCTCATAATCCAGGACCCCTTGGGGGATGTTTGACTGCTGGTTTTGGCGATCCCCGCAGGCCAGGCTGAGGGACCCCATGGGTGCACGAATTTGCGCACTGGGCCTCTAGTATGCATATAAAATATTTGGTTAATCTCTTCCCACTCTCCCCCCTTCCCTCTGAGATTCATCAGTCGGTTCCATGTTTCCATGCCTGTGCATTCAGTGTTTGCCCCCTGGTGGTCAGTGCACCTCATAGCTACCGATGGAATGGTTGGATGGTGAGATGGCCATTTAGGCTTTTATATATATAGATGGGTCCTTGGCTCTCTTTCTGAGTCTCCAAGACCCAGAGGCGTGGGAGCCCAGGGTGAGGGCAGCATGGCCCAGAGCACTGGAGGGTGGCCAGTGGGCACAGATTTCCTGGGAGCATGTCCTGTGTTCCATGCAGAGGTGGGCAGAGGTGCTGACTGTGCCTGCCAGGGGCTCACAGGCTGGGAGAAGGAATAGGCAGAGTAGCAGAGTCCTGACTCCAGGTGGGAGCAGGTGTAGTTCACAGAGCATCCAACTTTGCCATCTAGCTCTTCAGGGCTGAGATGGGTGGCTCTGTTCCCTCAGGAATCAGGAAGGCATCACGGAAGAGGTGGCATTGGAGCTGACGCCACCTTGACTGGTAGCCACAATGCATTGCAGAGCCGTGAGATGGGGCAGGACATCCATGGCCAGTGGAAGAACATGTCTGAGGGGCGCAGAGCACCTCATGCTGGCCAGGGGACACTAGCTGGGAGATCGCATTCTGGAAGCAATAGTGAAAGGAAGGGGCTGGGAGACTGAGTCAAGAGGGGCCATTGAATGCCAGGCTGAGGAGCTTAAACTTGACCATCTGATTCCTGGGGATCCACTGCAGGCTTTAGCATTGGTTCTTGTTAGGAAGATCACCTTCTTAGGCTACTGGGAGGGGAGGGTCCGGATGACTGGCACTGAGCTAGAGCAGGGCAGAGGCAGGCTTTGGTGAGGTCGGAGAAGACAGGGAAGGGCAGCTCAGAGCACCGAGCCCTGCTGGAGGCTCCCTGGTGTGGCTTTGCTGAGACACCCCCCACCCCACCCCATCCCTGGCTGCCAGTCACAGAGGCTGGGCTCGGAGTGCCCATCTCCCTGTATGGAGAGCAGCATGCTGGGCCCTGTTCTTTTGTCTTTACTTTACGCCTCTCCCCTCCTCTTCCTTCCCCTCCCCTTCTCTCCCTGATGCTGCCACCCCTCCCCCCTTCAGTTTCTCAGGGCCCAAACCTAGGTGAGAGGCAGGTGCCATCTGCCCAATACCCCCACCCCCTGACCTCCTTCCTGTTCAGCATCTACCTGGGACCCAGATAACAACAGAGGGACAGAAGAGGGCTCCGGTTGCCTGAGTCCCCACCTGAGCTAGGCTCCTGCTGCCTCCCTGAGAGGTGCCACACGGGAAGCATGGCTTAGGGGAAATGACCCAGACTTCGGAAGGGGAGGGCCCAGCAGGCCTGGCACACTGACCCACATGGCAGTGTCCAGGAGGTCTGGCTCGGGGACGCCGTGTGCAGGACTTTCTCCAGGAGCTCTGGCCTGGCATGCGTTCAGAAAGGTGCTGACGGGGGCACACCTAGCTCTTCCCAGAATAAATCTTGCCCTGAATGAGACGGCGCAGGTGAAGCCTCCGATGCAGCCTAGCCTGCGTATTAACATCAGGAGAGCTTAATAAATGGTGGTGTGGAAAAATAAGGCAACTGCAGCAGCCATCTTAGCATGGGACCAGCTTCACGCAGGAATGGGATCTAGGCCCACCCCAGAGCATGAGGGGCTAAGAAGAGGCGAAGTGACTGATTTCACCCATGGCATAGCCGCCCCCGGCCTTTCCTCCGGCGTTTCCTCGTTTGCCTCTTTGAATTCATAACCGGTGTTGGCCGTGGTTGGTGGGTAGCAGAAGTTTTACTCCCCGATTGACCCCACAACAATGTTAATTTACGCCCATTTAACAGATGAGGAGCCTGAGGCTCCGGCCTGGCAGTGACTTCCCCGAGCTGGGTTTGCTTTGGGGGGCGGTGGGCACAGCTGGTGGGCTCCAGGACCAGGGCCTCAGGCAGTGGCCTGATGTCCCCAGGGGTTGGCGAACTGGCGAGTGCTGCTGTATGACTGATCTCTAGGCTGGCTGTGAGCGCCTGCGCAGATGCTCCCTCCCCCCAGCCCGGTTCAGCCACTCAACGAACAGTGGCCAGCCCTGCCTTGCTGGCTGAGGCCTGGGACCCAGGGATGTGGTGATAAATCCCACGTGATCTGTGCCCTAAAGAAGCTGCCAGCCGGAAGGAGGGTTGGGCATGGCAGAGAGTGAGGGTGATTGGCAAGTATAATGTGGTAGGAAAGTGTGGCAGAAGTACAGGGCAGAGGGGCAAGTTCCGCATACTTTGGGCGGGAATTGCTTTGCGGTTTTAAGGGTTTGGACTGGCAGCCGGCTTTATAGCAGGCCTGTGTCATTGAGCTTCGGCCCGACCCCTGCCTTCACGCCCAGTGTCCCCTCCTCAGACCAGGGGCAGCCCCTGGGGCGGGGGGCGCTCCAGAGAGGACTTTGGAAGGCCTGGGGGAACTTGGGTGTGATCAGTAGGATCCTGGTTGTAGCCCTGACAATGCCCACCCAGTGTACACCACCCGACTCGTGTCCACAGCCTGTACGTGACGTGTGTACGGGAGCCACACCGCGTCCTCCAGGTTCCGGACTGTTAACCTGCTGCCCACGGGTCTGCTCTGCCTTATGGGGACCTTTCTTTCCATAGCGGGAGTCCTTCCTTCTCCCTTGCTAGCTTCCTCTTACAGGATTATTTCTGCGGGTAGAATCCTGGTCTTGTAACCAGAGGTCCTTTGTGAGCAGAGCTGGAAACGCCTCTTCATGGACTTACAGCAGAGAGAGGAGAGCACACACCCCGGGCACCTCGTCGGCTTCCGGGGTCTGGAAGACCGCCCTGTGCTAAGCTGCCTCCGTGAGGTGGGCTCACGCACCGTGACCTCTGCTTTGCAGGCCAGGCTCCCACAGCTACGGAGCCGGTGTCTCATACTGGGATCCGCCTGTCAGTTTACCTCATCGTTCACTTAAAAATGTATTCAGAACCAAAGATGGCTGAGCATCTGCACTGCCAGGCACCCTGCTGGGGCCCCCAGTTACCAAAACGAAAAGGGTAGGACCTCCAGCCTTGAGGCGATCACAGTCCTGCCAGGATGATTGACAAGTAGCTGGACAATTAAAATCGTCCCAGGACAAGAGTGCTGGGGGAGGGGCCAGCTGTGGGCTGTGGGAGGCTGAGGAAGCTTTCCCAGGGGGTGGGCGGTGGTGGAGGAAAGCCTCTCGGAGGAAGTAGCACCTGGGCCAGGGGTGGGGAACGCCCGCCCGGTCTTCGGGAGTATGAGGCCCAAGAAATCATGTGGTCTGGCCCTGCCGAGCTTTAGGGGTGAGTTAATTAAATGTTTGACCAAATATGGCAGGCTAGTTTTTAAGTTGATCATTTTGTATGGCCTGAAAATAATGTTATAAATATCCAAATGGCCCTTGGCCGAAAAATGGTTCCCCACCCCTGCATTGGGCAAAGGGGGGGGGGGGGAGGGTTGGGGGGAGACATAAAGGGCACTGTGTACAAAGGCATCAAGACAGCTGTGCTGGGTAGTTGTCCTGGAGCGTGGTGGGTGTGTGTGTCTGTGAGGGTGTGTGTGTGAGTGTGTGTGTGTGTGTGTGTGTGTGTGTGCGCGCGCACATATGCATGAATTCATGATGGCGAAGCCAAAGGAAAGGGCCCTGGCAAGGATGAGCTGTGGGCCGGATCATGAAGGGGCCTTGTATGTTGTGCTAAGGAGCTCGGAGTTTATCCCAAAAGCCACGGAGAGCTATTGAAAGGGGTTTTAAGCGGGAGTGCTGTGATCAGATTTGCGTGTTAGGAGGACCGCCCTGGCAGCCCCGTGGAGGTGGATCGGAGCTGGAGACCGGAGATCAGCCAGGATTTCTCGGGATTTTCTCTGTGGTTTTACAAATCTGACGAGGCCGGCTGGGGTGGGCCTGGCACACACCAGCTTAGAGGGAAAATAAAGGTCTGCATGGCTTCCCGACTCAGAGTTTAATTCCACCTTCACTTGCTGGCTACTCCGCCTGCCACCCCCATCAGCCTGGACTCCAGACCCCTGCCCTCCCAGACCCCTGCCCTCCCAGATCCCTGCCCTCCCAGACCCCTGCCCCCCAGATCCCTGCCCTCCCAGATCCCTGCCCTCCCAGATTTCTGCCCTCCCAGATCCCTGCCCTCCCAGACCCCTGCCCTCCCAGACCCCTGCCCTCCCAGACCCCCGCCCTCCCAGACCCCTGCCCCCCAGATCCCTGCCCTCCCAGATCCCTGCCCTCCCAGATTTCTGCCCTCCCAGACCCCTGCCCTCCCAGACCCCTGCCCTCCCAGATCCCTGCCCTCCCAGACCCCTGCCCCCCAGATCCCTGCCCTCCCAGATCCCTGCCCTCCCAGATTTCTGCCCTCCCAGACCCCTGCCCTCCCAGACCCCTGCCCTCCCAGACCCCTGCCCTCCCAGATCCCTGCCCTCCCAGACCCCTGCCCTCCCAGATCCCCGCCCTCCCAGACCCCTGTCCTCCCAGACCCGGCCCTCCCAGACCCCTGCCCTCCCAGAGGCCTCAGAGCTGGCAGAGGTCAGCGTTCAATCAGAAAGGGTCAAGCAGGCCCGGCTCCTCCGGATCTCCTCCTGGAATGCCAGGCCACAGAGCCCAAACATTGTCTTTCCTCTCACACCCGGCCGCCTGTTCCCGGCGCACAGAGCAGCCATTGAGGGGCGGCTAGCCTGGCGGGAGTCCCGGACCGTGTTAGTTACGGGCCGCGGCTTAGTCATGCTCCTCGGAGCCTTTCTTCTCGGGACAAGCCGGTCCTTGTGTGAGGGCCTTCCTCCCTCAGCTGCAGAACCCGCTGCCCCTGCCGCCCCTCACAGCACACCCCAGAGGCCCGCCAGCGGAACCCACCGCCCAGCAGGAGAGCTGATGCTGGGGCGTGGAGGGGCCCCGGGAGGCTGCCCTGAGAGCCCTTCTGCCTTCTCTCCATCAGGTGCCCCAGCCCCCGATCGCAGGTGGGGGCCCCGGGCTGTCCTGTTCCTTTGGCTTGTAGCCTTCAGGAAGCCCGGGAAGACTGCACATTCTCTCCACGCCCCCCCTCTCCCCCCCCCTCCCGCCCCTTTACTCCATGCCCATTCCTGTGTTAAAGCGGACCAGCCTCTGCAAAGCAATTTCCAAAGCCCTGCCTGCCATCCTGGAGCTCCCCTGGGAGTTTTGCATGCTCGTGTTGAGCACCTGCTGTATACTCATGCCTTGGGCTGGGTGCGCTTGTATGTGCTGGGCTATCGGTGTGGTTCAGAGCACAGACTCTGAGGACAGACCAGCTGTACCCCAAACCCTGGCGCTGTGCAACTTGGGGAAGGCTTCTTGGACCCCTTTGGCCACGGTTTCTTCCTCTGGAATTGGGGATATTACAGGACCCACAGCACTGGATTGGTGGGAAGGTGAAATGAGGTAATTCATAAGGCGTTGAGCTGAGTGCCTGACATTCAGCAAGGACTCAGGACAGAGCTGCTGCTCTCCCTCTGCCCTGTCGCTGCCCTTCCTGGGTCCCCACCACCGCCCCGGGGACAGTGTGGTCCCATGTCATAGGCGAGGAAGCTGAGGCCTGGTAAGTGAAGTCACTTGCCCGATGGCACACAGCCGGCTGGTGGCAGAGCTGAGACTTGAACCCCAATCTCTGTCCAGTGCTCCCTTTGGGAAACAGAGCCAGCCGTGAGGGGCTCCGGCCTGGAGCAGTGGGAGTGGAAGTCCCTCCTGTTTTACCGACGTGGTTTTTCTCTGCCTTTCCAGGTTTTTCTGAGCCAAGAGGTGAAGGTGGGCAGAGCTCAGGAATGGCGAAGGTCATGACCCTCAGCCAGAAGCTGCAGCCGCAGGGTGCAGTGGCCCGAGAGGAGTGATGGTGCCACCTGAGCACCTGCCGGAAGCGGGGCAGCGGGAGCAGTAGCCCCCCCGAGAGCACAGGCTGATCCAGGATGTGGAGATGATGCCTCCGGAGGCCCCGGCCTCCCTCCCGCCCGGGCGCTAGGAGCCGTGCCCAGGCTCCAGCCGGGAGCCCTGCCTCCCAGGGGCATGGCCAAACCTTTCTTCCGACTCCAGAAGTTTCTCCGCAGAACACAGTTCCTGCTGTTCTTCCTCACGGCCGCCTACCTGATGACCGGCAGCCTGCTGCTGCTGCAGCGGGCCCGCGTGGCCCTGCCACAGGGGCCCCGGGCGCCGGGCTCCCTGCAGGCCCTGCCCGTGGCCGCCGTGGCGCTGGGCGTGGGCCTGCTGGACAGCAGAACCCTGCAGGACCCCCGCGTCAGCCCGGAGCTGCTGCTCGGCGTGGACGTGCTGCAGAGCCCCCTGGCCCGGCCCCGGCCCGGGCCCCACTGGCTCCGGAGCCGCAACTCAGAGCTACGCCAGCTGCGGCGCCGCTGGTTCCACCACTTCATGGGTGACCCCCAGGCGCTGCCCGCCCTGGGCCCCGTGGCCCCCAGGCCAGCCGCCAGCAGCCGAGGTAAGTACTCAGCCCAGGTTCCTCTGGCATATCGGGGAGCTGCTTTCAGGAGCCTGCTCGGGGTCACAGGGTCAGAGGCCCCTTTCTCTGGCCCCTGGGGCAGCCAGGGGGGCAGGCACTGCAGACCCAGACCTTCACCTATTGCCCCTTCCCTCCTGCTCGCCCGGCGCAGGGAGGGCCGGTAATGGGAAGCCCCTTGGAGTTTGCTCACTCGCGGCTGGACTCCCACATGGCCCAGGGCAGGGTGTGTGAGCAGGTCGCTCTGAGCTCAGCCTTTGGGTTCAGACCATCCTTGTCTTGAACCTTGGCTTGGCCACAAACTTGTTGGGCGGTGCTTGCTTACCTTCTCCGGGTCCCTCTGAAGTGGAGATAGAGGGACCTGCCCCAGGGCTACTGTGGGGACTAAATGTGATCGTGTAGAGCAGTGGCTCGGAAGGTGGGGTCCCAGAGCAGCAGCTTCAGGTTCCCCGGGGAGCCTGTTCCAAGTGCAGATTCTCGGGTTCTCCCAGACTTGGGGGATCCTGAGCTCTGGGGCAGGGGCCGCAGTCCCTGTAGCCACCCGCCCCCCGGTGATTCTGATGTACACCCAAGCCAAGCACGCCTGGGCTAGAGGACCTAGTGCATTATTCGGCATTTAGTAACTGGCAGCTGTTAGTTACATCCCTTAATAAAAACAGCTAACTCATATGTCATTTACTGTGTTCCTGTAAATGTGCTATGTATGGGTTCTACATTGTATCCCAATATTATAGATGAAGAAACTGAGGCTCAAACAAGTTAAGTCAATCCCCAAGGTCATTCTCTTAGTGTGGGTTCCCAGGAGCAAACCCTGAGACCGGGATTCCAAGGCACATGGTGGATCAGGGCTGTGATCCCGGGAGCACTGTTAGGGAGGGAGAAGCGAGACAGGGATGAGAAGACAGCCAGGAAGGGGTGTGTTACGGAGCAGAGCAGTTGGAGGCCTGCATCTCTCGGAACAAGGGTGAAGCCTGCATCTCTAGGTGCAACCTGGAAGCAGCGAGGCCTAGGGGACACAGGTGGCCCCTCCACAGCCGCGCTGCTGAGACCCTCACGTGGGAACCGCCTGGCTTCAGGCCGGGGCTCTGGGCACTGTGATACAGGCTCTGTGTGGGGCCCAGGAACGGAGCCTGCATGTGACAAGCACCCAGAAAGTGTCATGGCTGTTGTCGGGTGTTGACAGCTCCGTCAGCATCTCTGTCACCGACCCATTCGGTCCTGCACCCTAGGTCACAGGGGAACTGCTCTCCTAACTATAAAAAGTGTGGTTGGAGCCGAAACCGGTTTGGCTCAGTGGATAGAGCATTGGCCTGCAGACTGAAAGGTCCCAGGTTCGATTCTGGTCAGGAGCATGTACCTTGGTTGCAGGCACATCCCCAGTGGGGGAGGTGTGCAGGAGGCAGCTGATCGATGTTTCTCTCCCATCAATGTTTCTAGCTCTCTAGCTCTCTCCCTTCCTCTCTGTAAAAAAATCAATAAAATATATTAAATAAAAAAAAGTGTGGTTGGAGAATGAAGCACTCCATGGCAGGATACAGAAAGATGTGAGGCGATTGGAGCGTGGGCTTTGCATTCAGGTCTGGCGCCTGAGTCAGGGAGGGCTGCGAGGGTCAGGTTTAGGGATCTGACTTTATTCCAAGGATAATGAGAAGGATCCAGGGAAGAAAAAGGAGCCCAGGCTTCCCTCGCCTTAGTGGGGGTGACCCTAGTGGCTCAGTAGAATGTAGACGGAAGACTGCACTGTTGTCTGCATGGAAGGAAGTTTCTTCTAAAATCATCTAGGTCAAAGCCCTCACCCTGGGGTTCCTCAGCAAGGCTTTCAGGGGAGAAACGAGGGACTGTTTCTGCAGCTCGTTTTATGCAGGTATGATTTCTATAAACTCTCCTCAGCACACCCAGACACTGGGTCCCTATGCAGGTTGCACCGGCATCACTCATTTAGACTAGAGTGTCGATGACTGACAAGGCCAGCATGGATTTCTTGAGACGAAGCCATAGAAAGAGCACATGTTTTGAAAGCAGAGCTGAGTGCCTCTTTCGGTCTTGCCAGTTCTGGGCTCTGTGACCTTGGGCAGCTTAGCTGCAATTCTTCTCGTTATTGCTCTCAATCTGCACATATTGAGGATTCATGTCTGGGTCTCCACATATGCTATTCACAGTGCACTTCAGGATCTGGGTCTGGTGACAGAGTCAGATATGCACCCACATGTTTACTGCACAGCACGAGTAAGGCATGCTGGAGGCTTTGGGCCTATTAGACAGAAGTGACTAGTTCTTTATAACCTGACTTCAGCGTGTCTGGCCAGCAGAGGGGATGGCTCAGGGTGACCTAGTTATAGCTCTGGGTGTTGAGTGCGTATGTTCAGAGAACTAGTGGATACCCCTTTTAAGTCATCTTCAGTGACTTAAAAAAGTGACACAAGGGGCTGCAGTGAAGGCTGAAGGACTGTGGTTAGGTCAGCCACTATGGCTTTATCGGTTCTTAAAATATTAAAAGGTTGACTATCCTGATGCCCGGGGTGCCCTAGGCACTCTGTTGCTCTCCCCAGTGACCCCCAAAACCTCCCCCTGACCCAGCAGCAAGGGAGGAGCTAACACCTGGTACAGCAGGAGCTCTGGTATTGAATGGTCAGTAATGGTTATTAGAGATTTTAATATCCCCCAAGATTTCAGATGGGATTTGTGCTCTGGGTGAGGCAGCGGTGTCACATGGCTGGAGATCTTCAGGGGAAGAGGGAAGAGGCAGGGCCCCGGCCTGAACCCCCTCTGGGAGCCCCTTGTTCCCCTCTGGGGGCCCTGCACAACCAGGCAGGCCTTACTGGTGGAGAGGAGACCCCGTCCAGCCCTCGGGACAGCTGCTGGGGCTGCAGACAAAGAGGGCGTCTCTTTGAGGCGCGGGCAGTCTGCCATCCCCCTGAAAAGGGATCCTGCAAGCCTGGGAAGCTGCAGGAGGCTCCATCAATCACCGAGCATTTCATTATACCTTGGACAACATCCATAATGGAATAAAATGTCAGTACGTTTACGAGGGGAAAAATAGTAACTTCTCCATGGCCGGTTTGTTTTTTATTGATAGTAATTTCCAAAGACATTCCAATATCTCCGAAGCCATCATTAATAGCCTCACAGCATGTCCATTTTGATGTGCAAATGAACAGATGTGGAGTCACAGACAATAATGCATCGCCTCCATTTCAGCCGAAAGTAATAAATCCGCCCCGGAATGTGCCCCAGCGTATCCCTCGGAAGTCCTTTTCTTTCTTTCTGCGCATTCTTGCCTCTGTCAGGGAGTTAGAAAGGCCATCCGTTACTTTTCCGGAAGAAAGAGCTCACCTCCTCCTCGTGAACATCGAGGGGAGCCATCTGCACCGCAGGCCCGTGCTGCACGCTGAGCGGGACGGCCAGGCGAGGGCCGGTCAGTTCCCACGTGGGCAGCTGCCGACTGGTTCACCGCTCCCTGTTTTCCGAAGAACCCGAAGCTGACTGCCTGAAATCACTTCTTTCTCTCTCTTATGAATGTGTTAATTATTCAGCCGATATTCACTGATCCATCATCATAGGAGGTCCCAGGTCAGAGGGAAGGATCGGAATAATAATCTCTGTTATTTATTCGAACATCTGTTAATGGTCAAGCATTGTTCTGTGTGGGTGTACATCTGTTATCTCACTTAATGTTGAACAGCCTGACACGTACGTGGTGCTATCACCATTTTAACGATGAAGGATTTGAGTTTCGGGGAAGTAGAGTAATTTTTCAGCGTTTATATCAATATTAATAGTGATATATTAACAATAAAAACAACCATGACAGCGGGTACTGTACCACATGCCACGCCTTGCATTAGATGCTTCCCAGATGCTGTGGAATTCTTATTGGCGCCTCCATGAATTCCATGGGCCCGTAGCCCCATTTCAGAGATGGGTAAGCTGAGGCTCAGTAAAAGGAAGCTAAACCTAAGTCAGCCTATTCCCCCAAAAGCTGTTCCCTGCTCCTCCGGAAACATGTACGTGCCATTCTCAGCCTCCAGGGGTACTGAGCCAGGGCGTCTTTACAACCTTCAGGTTTTTCTCACACACAGGGACAAATGTTTAACACCCCTGCGCTTGTGTTTTGGATGCTTAGTTGAAAGCTGTAATAGAATTTCTTCTTCGCTGAGCACCACATGAGGAATTTCTGAAATATTCGTTTTCTTTCACTAAGCAGGCGGGCTGAGGAGAGCCATTTATTCTCGCTGACCTGGGCGCAGTCTTCCTGCAGAGGTCCATTCTGGTCTCAAAAGTCCTGAGACTTTGCAGAAAAGCAGAGAGAAGCTTCCATGGCCTGGGGGTCTGGGAGCCCTGAGTGGAGGGTGTAGCATGTGCCTCTGTGTGGACACAGGGTGTGGCCACATGTGTGCTGCTGGTATCTAAGAGGATCACTGCCTGGAAGGGACGAGATACCGCCCTCTCAGGGTGGCAGGGCAGGGCTGCTGCGGCCTTCCTGGCCGGTGCCTGTCTGAATCAGCACGGTCACCCCTTTGTGGAGCCATGTTCTCCCTCAGGGATGTGCCAGAGATCCTGGACTGGCAGGCCCTGGGGTCTGTGGGCCTGCTGAGTCCCGCAGAGGACAGATCTCTTACACGCCAAAGGCTCCTTATGCCCCTCCAGGGATGGGGGCTTGCTCTCACCTGGGAACGGCAGCTATTTTTCTTGAAGTAGCTCTATCTGCAGGATCTGTTTATATTCTCTGTAGTCAGTTTCCACAATTAATTTCCTTCTTCTGGATGGCAAGGAGGTGACAGAACCTGCCACTCGGGACATTTGTGGAGCTGGGAGGCCCCTCCAAGCCCAGAAAAGGCAGGGATGGGGGGTGGTCTGGGGGAGGTACTTGACTTGCTGAGTTGTGATGGAAGAAGGTGGTGTTCAGACTGACCCCAGGGCCCTGGTGGGGTGTCTTTGGGTAAGGTGACCAGATGTCCAGCTTTTGGCGGGACAGTCCCGATTTTTAACAATTTGTCCCGCGTCCCGCGGCGTTTTTAAAAAGTCCCGATGTTTAGAAAGCATCTGGAGTTTTTTAAAACGCCTCGGGACACGGGACAAATTGTTAAAAATCAGGACTGTCCCGCCAAAAGCGGGATGTCTGGTCACCTTAGTCTTGGGGGCCAGTGGGACATTAACCAAGAAAAGGGGCAGAAGGGAGCAGGTTGACGTATCCAGAAGCATTTCTGGGGACGTTGGACCACAGCCTCATGCCCTGGCTTCTCTGAGAGGTACCCCCTTGCCCGGAAGGGCTGGGGGTGACCTTGGCATTCGCCCAGGGTGGGCTGCCATCAGGACCCCTCCCTCCCCAGGGCCTCTGAGTCTCTGCTGTGCTTCTCTGCCTGCAGGCACCTATGTTGGCTGCTTCCGTGACGACGGCCAGGAGAGAACGCTGAAGGGCACTGTGTTTTTTGACTTGAGAAAGATGACCGTCTCCCACTGCCAGGACGCCTGCGCTGAGCGGTAAGTGTGGGGCCCGGACCCCGGATGCCACCGGAAATAAGGTCAAGAGACATTCCCCAGAGGGAGGGGACACTTCGGCTGCCAGTGGCTGTCAATGTGGAACTAATTAGAGCCTGATTGATCGGGGCCCAACTGTCCAGAAGAGGGAGAGTTTATTGATGAGGTGTCTGGGGTTGTGGCTAGAGCCCTGGGCTCAGTGTCCAGGGACCGGGTTCTAGTGCTGCTGAGCCAGGGACTCGCCATGTGACTGAGCTCTGAGCCCTCCGCCTTTCCTCGGCCTCAGTTTACCTGTATGTTTAAAAGAGAATCAAGGGCTTTAACCCAGATTTCTCTGAGGACCCTTCTTGCTCTGGGAACATTTATTGTGTTTCAAACAAGATTTACTCTTTCTGCGGCTGCCAACTGACCCAGTGGTTACCAGACACTAGTCATATCCCAGGGAGTGGTCCCTGCCATCAAGGCTGTCACAGGCCACTCTGCGTGTGTGCATGTGCATGTATGTTTACAACAGAATCAGCAGATGGTACTCTTAGTTTATTTCATTCCCGTTCGGTTCTTTCATATTTGTTGTGTCATAAATCCTTACCACCTTCTGCTAGGTAACAACTAATCATGCCCATTATATAGGTGAAGAAACGTGAGGCCAGAGAAGGAAAGGACAGGGCCCCTGTCGAGAGTGCTAAAAGTGAGATGGACACAATCTCATTCTGTTCTCCTAACATTTCAGGAAATGGGGGCTCGGAGGTAGTAAGGGATATTCAGGGTCACATGGCCAGCAGGGGCCAAACAAGGGTTAGGAGCTGGTGTTGGGCTTTTTTTGTTTGTTTGTTTTTGTGTGTGTGTGTGTGTGTGTGTGTGTTTTAAAATATATTTTTATTGATTTTTTACACAGAGGGAGAGAGAGGGATAGAGACTTAGAAACATCGATGAGAGAGAAACATCAATCAGCTGCCTTCTGTACACCCCCTACTGGGGATGTGCCCGCAACCAAGGTACATGCCCTTGACCGGAATCGAACCTGGGACCTTTCAGTCTGCAGGCTGACACTCTATCCACTGAGCCAAACTGGTTTCAGCTCAATTTTGGTTTTTATGCCTAGGTCCACTGAAGAGGAGTTTGAACATGTTGATCCCTTTTCATAGTTAAAATCCCGTGTGGTACCACATTGGGTCCGTTCCCTCTCTTTCTTTACGGACAGTATTACAGCTGGGTGGAGGCGGGTAAGAGCGGTCTCCAGGCCAGGGAGGCTTGTGGTGGGGTCTGCTTGTAACGTGTGGAGGGCCCTTTAAAAGGACCAGTAGTGAGCTGGAGCCAGCTCGTGGCTCACGAGAGCAAACAGTTACACTTCAGAAATGTTATCAGCCCGTTGCTGAACCCTCACCAGCTTGAAATCATCTATAGAAATTGGCGAATGCCACCAATTGGGCCCCTTCCCTCCCATCCCGAGAACCAGTTACCAGCACACTACTGCCGTGGACCCGTCATGACCTGTCACCTGGCCAGCACCTTAGGGGACAAAGCTCAGGGCTCAGGAGAGGAACCAGTGGGGCCGACTCAGTCAGCTTATCACAAAGGAAAGACTGAGGCCAGCCCCATGCTGGTGGCCGTGGCCCTGGCCTCCTCATCCAGACTAAGCCTCAGCTTCAAGCCCAGCAGCCCTATCCGGGCCCCAGAGCCAGCTGTTCGGACGCCGAGGGCAGCTTTATCCCAGGCCCGCTTTCCCTGCAGGTCCTACGTCTACGCCGGCTTGGAGGCCGGGTCAGAGTGCTACTGCGGGAACCGGCTCCCGGTGCAGAGCGTCGGGCCCGAGGAGTGTAAGCACGAGTGCAAGGGGGAGAAGGGCTCGGCGTGCGGAGGCGTCGGCCGGCTCTCCGTGTACCGAGTGGAGGAGCTGCAGCCCAGCTCCAGGAAGCGTGAGTGTGCAGCCTCCCCAGGCTCTGTCTGTCCCCTCTCTCCACTGCCCCCGCTGCGGCCCCTCCTCCAAATCATCGGAACAGAAACTGCCCTCCCTTTCTCATCAGCTTCCCTGGACGGGCTCATCTCCGTGGGGTGTGGGCCTAGCGTGTGCCAAAGGTTGCTTGCATTCATAGCAGAAGCACATCTTGTCTGAAGGGAGAGAAAATGATCCAGAGGCCTGGGGCCAAGGCCTATGTAGGTCTTAAATGTGCTGTGTGGCCTCAGGCAGCTCACTTTCCCTCTCTGGGCTCCAGTCTGTTTTGTAAGGTGCAGAGGCAGACCTGGATTTCTAGCATTGGGGTGGACCAGGTCCTCTGGAAGTTCCCTACCTGCCCAGCCCCTAGGAATGGAGGAGTAAATGGAACAAAGACTATTTCACGTGCATAGCCGACTAGCAAGCAAGGAAGGAAATACAGAGGGATTCAAGGTCACAGTGGCGATGAGAGTGGAAACAGGCTGTGCAGCTCTGGTCTCCGCAGAGGGCAGTCTCTGGTCTCGGTGGCCACGGGCTGAGGTTTTGGTGTCCACATCGGACAGAGAAGGAGGCTCTGAGCTGGTCAGGATAGGGAATGGGGTGGAGACCTCTGCCTAACGTGGGATTCACTTCCACTGAAGTGTCAATCAGTGAAAGTTCGGTTTCTGAAATATAGTCCAGGGAGATGGAAAAAAAAAAAAAAACAAACAAAAAAAAACTTGTCTGTTTGACATGAGCTCCGGGGGACAAACAAAAAGAAAACTCTCCCTAAGAATTTGTAACTGTGGGCGACCTGCATTCGTGCAAGTTTTGGGGTTCAGATTTATACCATCTTCCTGGTCCTAAAAACTCCAGCAGAGGGAAATGCAACAGCTCTCGAGAGCTGTGCCACCAGCCCAGGTGTAGAGAGTTCCCAGAGGTAAACTCTCACCGAAGGTGAGCTCACTATATAAGTACAGAACTCCGAAGGGAAATAATCAGCCAGGAGGAAGAGGAAGAGGAGGCAGCTGGTGCTCCAGACAGGCAGACAGAATCCCCAAGAATGTCTGTGGAAAGTGCTTTTAAATACCGGGGGCCCCCGGTAGAGGTGTCTGAAGCTCAGGTTTGTCCTGATTGCAAGATGCTGAGTCCCAGATCCACTTCCTCTGACGATAAAATTCGATCTTTATCGAATGAAGATGGCTGAGAACACGGCCAGGGGCCGTCCTTTTCATAATCAGGAGGGGCCGGGCTGGGAAGAAGTCAGGGCACAGGAGACTGTCCCCACCACTGGCAGGGGTGAGACCGTGGGCGATGGGGGCACACTGGCTGTTGGACAGTGCCTCTGGCTGTGCACCTGGTAACGGCTCCAGGGCAGCTAATGCATTAGCCCAGGCGCAGACGGAGCTCAGGGAAAGAGGGCTTAGGTCAGGCGTTAGGACTGCAGAGGGGTGTCCTGAGACCTCTCCTAGCAATGAGTGTTAGCCATGCAGTCCAGAAGCCCGGCTGTGAGAGCCATGGTGACGGCTGTGGGGCCAGCGTGACGGGGAGTGTGGCTTCTGCTCAGGCCCCGCCAACTGAGGCTGCTTAAGTGCTTACAGTCAGAGAGGATACATCCGGGCACAAGGGCTCCCGCTGGGGGGACAGGGACAGGGTTGTAACCCTGGCAACACATGCTTTGTGGATTCACTAATGAGACCATTAGCTCAACAAATCGTGATTGATGCCTCCTCTGGGCCAGGACAGGGCCTGGCACAAAGGTTGCCGTGGTGCATGGATCTGTCAACTTTGGCTCTGTCACCTGGGCGTCCCGATGGGCTTCCTGAGGACAAGAATGTTCCAGGCTGGCTTCTTGGACCTTTGATTTCCCTGGATTCAAAGCCACTCCCACCCCCCAGCAGGACCAGGCCTATATGTAGGCTCCGGCTGCCCTGCCAGCTCCTCCCGCCTGCTCAGCCTCTGCCTCTTAGGGATCACTGATGTGCTTCAGGCTGCCCGTTGGTTAAGGGTGAGATGGCCCAGTTAGTTACTCAGCCTCAGGTCTTGAGGGGCTACACCTGATACCATGGTTCATGTTGAAAACAGAGTGATAGCTGCCTCTTCGGGCAGCCTGTGGGGCCCATGCAGTTGAACTTTGCCCACTCCCTTCTCAAGGGGGTGAGTCAACAGGATCTCTGTCTGGAGGCGACCAGGTGGCCACCCGTGTTAAATGTCAGCTCCCCGGGTTGGGATCAGAGGCAGGAACAGAGCAGTTCATCTCAGAGGTGCCCTGCCCGAAGTGGCCCTGGGGCTGGCACCTGGGAAGTGAGGGGGCAGGTGTGGATAGACTGCACCGGACAACAGCCTCTTCCCCGAAAGACAGTCACTCAGTGATGCCCAGAGGCAGCTGATGCTCTGGCATTGCAGTGTATGCTGCGCCCTCACGTGCCCTGTTGTTCAGTTCATTCATCCATTCCGTGCTCACTGGGCACCTGCTGTGTCAGGTAGGGCTGGGTGTGGTTGGGCACAGGGTGACCCACATACAGCTGCCCCTGGGACTCTGGTTTGTGCCTCCCTGCAGCCTGGGACTGGCCGGGATGCCCATAATGCCTATGCTGTTCACCCTCCTTGTCACGTGCCCCGGAGCCTGTCTCCCCGGGGTCTGACCCACCCCAGAGCAGCTGGCTGAGGACCACAGTCCAGTCCATCGAGCTGTTTTGTCCTTTTGGGGTTCAGTGGTGCCACAGGACAGGAAGGAGTTCTGTGAGCCCAGCACAAGCCATCACCCCAGGTCCTTACACCCAGGCCAGGGCAGCCACATGAGGGGCTGGCTTGTGGGTGCACGTTGCCCCTCAAAACAACTCTAGCTGCCGGGCATTGTGTTGGCGAGGAATCAGAGGGTCTTGAGTCCACACGATACACCCACGCTTCAGAGCGCGTCATCCGCAGCACCAGGACTTGACCTCAGGCCAGGCAGATGCTCAGCCTGGACGGTTCTCCCCGACACCAGCTGCCCCCCTTCATTTGTGCCCAACTAGGTGGGTGCCCTGACGTGCAGACCACTGGAGACGTGGCTGACCAATGGGCTTCCAGACCAGGGCTCCATCCTGCTTTGCAGTCCTGCGTGGAAGTGCCCTCTGGCTGCGGGGCTGCCTGGGGAGGGGGTGTCTGCTGCTGGTCAGGTGCTGGGCAGACGGGGAGCAGGGAGAGATGCTGAGCCCCAGGAGATCAGGGATGGGTATCGGGGTGCCATCTAGAGAAACTCTGATGAGTCTGGAAGAAACATGAGCAGTGGATGCTGGAACATTCCAGAAGGTTTGTTCTGCACCAAGGAAGCCAACTGGGGAGCTGCAGTTTTCCACCAGAAGGTCTGAGGTACACGGTGACCTGAGGCTGCCTGGGACGGGTGTAAGGAGTAGTCCCGGAGCTTGGTGGGAGCCCACGGTCGGGGAGGAAGCACGGCGGTGGGTCACTCGGTGGCGCAGTGACGGGACCTGGCAGGGTGCCGGTTTCCAGGCCTGCTTCTCTTTCCGCACATTTACGGGGAAGCCATGCACTTTTCCAGAACATCTGCCTGGCAGGTTCCCTAGTGCCGAATCTGGCTCAGGATAGACACACCGTCCGGATTTTGTGAAGGGAGGGAGGGGGAAAGAAGTGGGAGAAGAAAGGAAAGGTGAATGGACTCTGTCCCCCAAGAGCTGGTGGCAGTGAGACCTGAAGGCAGACAGGCAGCCCCTTGTCGCTGATCCTGGGTGACCAAGGCCCTGGTGTCTCGCTTCCCCCAGAATCAGGGCTTGGCCACCCCCCATGTAGGGCAGTTTGCCGTCTCTGATGTGAGACCTGCCCTCCTGAGGATGCCCCTTCAGATGCTAAGACGGAGAAGCCACCAGTTTCCCTGGTGACAGGCACCAACTGCCGGGAGCACCGTTTCTCACCGAAATCCTGTTTTCCCCCCCAGGGAGGTCGGTCACGAACCGCGGGTGCTTCAAACTGCCGGAGAACATCACGGACGCCTTCCCCGACTCCCTGACGCAGGCCAACATGACAGTGGAGACGTGTTCGGGATTTTGTTCCAAGAAAGTAAGACCAATTATAATTCTACCACATCGGCGTGTGCGGCGGCCTCAGAGAGGGGGGAGGCGCAGTGCTGGGCTGCAGACAGCCGTCCGCCCCGAGCGGCAGGCCGCGCAGCAGACATCCCCGAGGGCGCCCACAGGGAGTGTATTGCTAGGGCCGGTGATTCCATGCTGGGAGGGGAATTGTCAGCGAAGGTTGTAGAAGCTGAAATGATCATGCCTTCCCCGACATGAGCTCTCGGCACAAGTATCAGATGGTAGAATGACTGGGTTTGAAAGCACGAAGATGCTGGGTCGGGACCTGGAGAGAACAGACAGGTTTTCTGTTGTGTGTGCCTATAGCCTTGGACATGAACTTGACTTCAGGGACTGGAGTCCCACGGGCACCTTTGGGCTGGAGTTCCTGGGCTGAGGAGTGGGGTGTGACTGTGTGAGGGCTGGGCTGGGCACCAAGGCTAGATCTAGGGAGGGGATGTTGGCCAAAGCCAGGTAGGATTTGCAGAAGGCAGGACCGGGTAGGTGGGGACAGGGGGGGAGGGCTTTGTGAAGCTAGGCTGGTGGAACCAGCAAGGTGTCTGAAGAGCACTGCGATCCGGGGCTGAAGTCCAGCAATCTCCAAATTGGTCTGCATGCTGCAGCCCTGGAAATGGCCCTCAGTGGCTGCCTGCTAGGGTTTGGGGCTGCTCCTCTGTGTGGGGGTTCAATAGCCTTGACGAGACCATGATACCTGGCAGTGCAACACAATGGGGCTAAGAGAGAGGGGCCTTGGCGATGATGATGATAATGATGGTGATGATGATAAAGATGATGACGATGGTGGTAATTATCAACAGTAGCTAACATGCATTGCTTGTTTATTTCATGCCAGCTACTTACTGTTCCAAGCCCAGATGTGTTAACCAATTTAATCCTATAGCAACCCTGTGGGATAGCTGTTATGATTATGTATTTGCAGGTGAGGAAACTGAAGCAGAGAGAGCCTGAGCATTCTTTCCGAGGTCACATAGCCAGTAAGAGGGCGGGATGGGGGTGGGTGGAGCCAGGATTTGAGCTGTGTAGCTCCATGGCCTGCTGGTGGTTTGAAGTGGGCCTCCTCGAAGGCAGTTGTGGTTGGACATGGAGGAGCCTGCCCTCCCAGGGGGGCCCCGTGCTCCCTGGGAGCTGCCCTCCCTGTGCTGCGTGCCCTCCCCCCTCTTGCGATGCTCCCTGGAGGCTGGTGGAGACAAAGCCTTGCATGTGCGCCTCCCTCTTGTGCACACTCAGCCTTTGAAGAGGCTCCTGCACGTCCAGCATTTTCGAAAGCTTCCTCCGAGGAAGCTCTCAGGGCCTCAGGGAATCACGAGACACAGGCAGCCCGCCAAGAGCAGTTTGTTGATTTGCAAACATCTGGCCTGGGCATCTCAACTCCCCTCTCCCCCTCGTGGGAGCAGGGACGGGGGCAGAGGCAGCAGGGACACCTGCTTGTGTGCTCACAAGGAAGCAAGCCGCACTCCAGGGCCGCCTGCACACCTGCAGGCCCCAGCCGGTCCCCGAGGAGCCTCCACTGGAATCAGGGGAGCTGAGCTGGGCCAGACCAGGCTGAGGGCAGCCTCCTAGGGGCAGTGTCCTGTGTGCTGGGTGCTGTGCGGGGGACCTCGCCACCCATGATCTATCTGCCTCACCCTCCTGGCGCTCCCTGAGGGAGGTACTCTGATCCCAGCTGCTGCTGCGGCAGAGCCAGAGCCGGTCTGCACACAGGCAGGGAGCCACTGGCATTACAGCCCGCCCTCCCGCCACCCCCTGCGCTTTTGTGCTCCTCCCTTTGTGAGACATTGGGGGGAGGGGCCCCAGTGGGTGAGTGCAGAAAGGAGGCAACAGGGGGGAAGAGAAGAAACAGGGGGACGTGGCAGGAAACGGACATCTCCGCTGCATGTCCCCAGTGTTTTAAATGATTTTTAGTAGGTGGTGTGTCACACAATTAAAAGACACCAAAGTGCTCGGCCCGGAGAGTCTTCCTCTCGCCCGGTGTCTCACCACCCAGCGTCTGTCCTTCCTCGGAGGCAGCCATGGTCCTGACTTCCTGTGTCCACAGTCAGAGAGCGTCTCTGTCTCTTCCAGTAAGCGTCTATGTCTCTTCCAGCAGTCGTTTCTTTCCAAGATGTGATTCCTTTACAAGCCCACAGGTGGTAACGAGCCGCTCACAGCCACCCCGCGTGGGACTGGTAACGATCGCTTCCTATTGGCAAGGAGCCTGCTTCCCCTGCCTCTTCCTCCCTGACAGGATGTCCTATAATTTATTTAACCAGCCTCCTGCTGTTACACATTTAGCTTGTTTCCAGTCCTTTGCTTTTACAAATAAGGCTGCTGCGGGGACTCTCCTTGTGGGCGGGGCGTTTTGTTGCGGTAGATCTGGGAGACAGAATTCCAAGGAGGTGCTGGGTCCTAGGCCACCTGTCCCATTCACATAGGCAGACTTGGCCATGGTGCCCTCGGCTGAGGTTATGTTAACTTCACCCCCCCCCCCCCCCCCGCCCCGTCCCCCAGCGCCTTGTGAGAGGGAAACCAGGCACCCTGTGGCTCTTCTCTTAGGGACAATGACTTCAAAGCAGCCTCCGAGGTAGGCACCCCAGGATTCCGGGGGCACCTCCTTTGGGGCGGCCCACGAGGGCCCAGGGGTTTCCGCCTTGTGATCTCAGGCACACACCTTGAAGATTTCACACTCTCCAACTTCTGTTTTCAGCCTTTCTTCGCATCTGCTGGCACAAATCCATGCTGATGCAGTTTGGCGTTGGAGCTTGTGCCAAAGGTACCTGCCGGCTCCCGATCCCTCCCACTCTTTTCACGTTAGCACCTTGTGCGTCACAGGCTCAGCTCTGGCGGGTGCTGGTGGTAACTGTTCAGGTCAGCACGGGCGGAGAGGGCACCCAGGTTCTCGAGGTGAAACCCTTGTTTCTCTTGCTTCTCTTCCTGGCCTCCCTGCATTGTCGGATGGGCCCGGGAGGGTGGGGGTTTCCTCCGGGGCCATTGTTTACATGCTCAGAAGTTTGCAGCTGTGAGGAACAGTCGTCATTTCCAGGGTTCATGTGGAAAGCAGGTCTTGGCAGGATACAAACTGGGGCGTGGGGGGGGGGGGCGGGGCAGCGCATCAGAGCTTGGGGGAGGGGGAGAACCACTCGTGAGGTAGTTCTTGAGTCTCAGCACTGATCTCACTCTGTCTCGTCCACTTTGGGGAGGGGCTGAGATGGGACACGAGACAGAGTGAGGCAGCGCTGATGGGGGCGAGGGAGCCTCGGAGGCCAGTAGCACCAAGGCTGCGTGACTGACCCAGTGGCCTCTCATCCACACTTGTGGAAGGGGGCAGCCAGAGGATGTGGTGTGGAAGGTGAGTGGAGGCAAATTGCAATGGGCCCTTGATGCCTGCGTCAAAGCCCAGATGTTTTTGGTGCAGAAGAGGGAGCCACTGTGGTGGAGCAGGGAGAGGATGCTGTGCCCAGCGTGGCACTTCACAGCCGTAGGCGGGGCTCTGGAGGGGGTGGAGGCGTCCTCTGTGGATCCCTTTGGGAGGCAGCCCGCCTCAGAGACACCTCGGGAGATGCCTCAGCAAAGCTGAGATGGAAGATGGCCTGTGGGTGGCTCTGGAGTTAGGGATTCTAGGCAGGGCGAGGCCCAGAGGTTACTCATCAAGGAAAACTCACCCAGCAGAGTGAGCCTTTGGTTCCCAAGCTGTCCGTCCCTTCTCCCTCACGGGTGTTGGTGTCACTTGGACTCAGGACTTCTGGAGCAGACTCCCCCACACCCCCTGCCCTGCCTCCTCATTGGGCAGCTCCGAGCTCTGAAGTTTCCTGGCCAGGGTTTTGCAGGGACTCTGCCTTCACTCGTCAGCCTTGCAACCACTGACACTTCAGGTCAGGTCACCTTCGTTTTAGCATCTGTCTGTGCATTGCAGGGTATTTAGCAGCCTTGCTACCCTTTACTCAGAACATGCCAACGGCCCCTTCCCGCTCAGTTGTGACAACCCAAACAAGGCCACATGCCCCCTGCAGGACAAATCGTCTCTTCGTGCCCCGTCAAGAGCCACTGCTTGAACGTGTTGGCTCAGCAATGCCCAGGCTTGGCCCACGTTCCCCATGAGTCTGAGTCCTGGAGAACAGTTGTCTCATCCGACTATTTGGTGAGGATGAGGAAGCAAATTCTGCCTCTGGTGCTGATGTGTGGGGGATGTGAGGTCAGTTGGAGGCTCAGCTGACCCAGGGACCAGCGACCTGTGTGCAGGAATGGCTTCCCTTCTCCTGTCCTGGATGCTGAGGGGCTGAGAGAGGTGAGCTCGGAGTCTGGCTGTACTTTCCTGTCTGAAGTGCCGAGCACTTCCTCTCCAGCAAGGCCAGTAGTACCGAGGCTGCAGGGATGTCCCAGCGGCAGTTCCATCTCATCCTGATTTGGCTGAAAGACAAGCTCAGATGTTCTATGGTGTGGGAATGGCTACACATTAAGCCACAGCCATACAGTGGACTATAATGCAGCCATTGAAAATGGCTTCAAAGACTTTTATGAAGGGAAATGCTCACAGCAGAATGTGAAATGAGACCGAGCTAAACCTGGGGGAGGGGACCAGGGGCTTAATTAAGGCTGCCTGGGCTGTGGGGCCCAGCAGCAGATGTGAGAGCTGGGGCTTGGATACAGGAAAAGAGGGGAGCCCTCCTTGCAGCACCCCAATTTTGAGCACCATCTGGGGTCTGTTTGTAGCCCCAAATCGAAATCTCTATTGTTTTTTTGCTAGTTAGCTACAATGAACTTGGGGAGCTCCAAGAGTGTAGTTTGACGGGGAGGAGAACATTTGGGGGGAATCGCAGCATCTTAATGATCTGACTGTCTGCCAGCAAGAGAGACCGGACCGATGTAATGTGTTTTTAAACACAGTACAACGATCCTGTCTAATTTTCTGTGGTCGTTTTGGAGATGGGAGGAAGCCTGCTCATTTTCAGCACTCAAGATCCTATCAGCTCCTTCCTTTGGACAGAGGTGAGGAGGAGGGGGAGGGAGAAAGCAGAGATATTTGCCTTTCTACCAGTTCAGATCTGGGGGTGATTAATTTCGAAGCCTGATATTTGTGTTCAAACAGATAGACCATTTGTGGTAGCGAGGGTTACCACTGTGGGCTGGTGAGCGAAATCTGACAGCATCTGTAAATAGGTTACTAACGTGTAAAGCTTCCCCAGCATTATGCCTAGTGATCTGAGGTGTTATCTGCCGGCCACTGCTGCTGGTTCTACTGAGAAAGCAACCAGAGGGACGGGATGGAGGGGGGAGAGAGGAGCTCCCCTTCCTTCTTGTCCTCTTTCAGCCTCTTTTGGTGCATGCGTCCTTATAGAGAATATTAGCCCCCTGGGTGTTTTCCCATTGACATTCTTCTAGGTTTTTTTCATTTGGCCGTTTAATGGCAGCGCTTACCCATCCGCCTGTGAAATGGAAAAGCACACGTTACTGTGGAGGCTGCTGGGCGGCCGCGCCGCCTCAGTCCACGTGGACCCCAGTAGACGCGGTCTGTGCCGGTGGACTTGCTGCCTCCATGGGGCACGCAATTTCACGCTCTGCCAAGGCTGGGTCTGTCAGTGTCTGGGTTTTGTGAATTTCTACCTGGATATTAAGAATTTTTTTCTTTGCCAAAATGCTGTAGAGTCATTTCAATAGGTGACTGAGAGGAGTGGCTTTGGATTTCCTATGAAAGTTCTGTAGTAAACCTGGTGTTGTGATGGTGGATGTCTCTGAAGAACACCTACTGTTTTCTTTGAGGGGGAGGTTGCACAGGCTTTTTATAAGAAAATTTTAGAAATTTTTGGAAATGCAGACATAAAATTAAAACTCACTTGTCACTTTATCATACCAGAGGAAACAGCTAATAACATTTTGCACACTTTTGTGTATATATATACAATATATATATATATATATATATATATATATATATATCCTTTTAAAGTGTGTGTGTGTGTATATATATATATATATATATATATATATATATCCTTCTGATCCTTCTGAAGTGTATATATATATATACACCTTTGGGAGGTATATACTAGATGTATTGGTGAATAATGCGGATTTTGTAATCAAAGAAAACACGATAATTTCAAGAGAAACATCAAAAGTGCTTTATTCAAAGTAATGTCCATGGCTAGATACACATTTCCCCCATCTTTCAGGTAATTTGTGGATACCGTCCCAATAGAACTTTGCTTGTTTTGAGGCAAACCATTCAGAGACCCAATTTTCCACTTCTTTGTATGTTTTGAAGTGCTGCTCAGAAAGTGAGTGCGCCATTGATCAGAACAAGTGGTAATCTGAAGGAGCAAGGTCTGGTGAATATAGCGGGTGGGTTAATACTTCCCAGGCAAGATCTTTTCACGTGTCTTTAACTGGTTTTGAAGTGTGTGATCGTGGTTATTATGAAGCAAAATTACTTTGCCGTGTCTTCTGACACATTCTGGTGTTTTTACGATCAAAGCATGGTTCAAATTGGTTATTTGTTGTCGGTAATGATCAGTATTAACGATTTCACCTGGTTTTAGAAGCTAATAATACACCACACCTTCCTGATCCAACCAAATGCAGAGCATTGTTTTCTTTCTGAAGTGATTTGGCCTTGTAGTCGATGTTGATGGTTTACCTGGATCAACCCATGATTTTGTGCATTTGGGACTCTCAAAATAAATCAACTTTTCATCACCAGTCACAATTCGATGCAAAAAAGTCTTTCTTTGGTGCTGTTGAAACAACATTTTACTGATGACTTTTCGGTTTTCTATTTGTCTTTTGTTCAGTTGATGTAGCACCTATTTCCGTCCTTTAAAATCTTTCCCATTGCTTGTAAACAATTGGAAATTGTTTGCTGAGCAATGTTTAATCTTTCTGCAAGTGGTTTGAGTTTGACAAGCATCTTCATCCAATAATGCTTGTAATTGTTGGTCTTCAAACTTCTGCGGTTGACCTGGACATTCTTTGTCTTTCACACCGAAATCATCACTTTTAAAGCATTTAAACCAGCATTCACTAGTATCTTGGGGTGGAGTATGTTCACCATAAGCTTCCTGAAGTATTCAGCAGCACTTTTCTTCAAAATAAAGTAATGAATTAAAACTTCCCTCAAATGCTCTTTTTTTGGCACAAAATTCGACATTTTTAAGTGTAAAAATATCTATGATGTTAACACCTTCAGCAAGTTTGACATAGGAAGTTTTGAAGCTTGTTGTCAATACAACAAATTAGCATGCATATCAAATCGCATATATATCAACATATGTGTAACTCCATCTACTGAAAAAAAATCCCCAGTATTAACCGGTACACCTAGTATGTATCCTTCTAAAAATGGAAGGAGGGAGCTTTAGAGGCGTCGTGACCTGGGTACAGCCCTGCTCGGCCCCTTTCTCGCTTTGTGGTCCTGGCCAGTCACAGAGCCCTGAGCCTGAGTGTCCTCCTGTGCTGACCGGGGTCGGCGACGGCGGCAATGCCTTGCCAGACTGCGCGGAGGACTCGGTGGCTTTGCTGTGGTTTGGGTGTCTCTTGCATAGCAAGTATTCCAGACAATGGGATGATGATCAAAGATAACACGATAAAAGCTACTATTCGGCTTCCATGGTTCCTTTGCTGCGCGTGGGGTATTTGAGGAACTGCCTAAGACAAGCGGCTGGTCCTCTCCTTGTCAGTGGAAACCTGGGCACCTGGGGCCCCCAGGGTGTGGTGGTTCTGAGCCACCAGGGTTAAATGGACCTTCTTTCCAGTGGCATGTGTTTGGCTTTGACAGGGAGGGTGTCGCATGGAGCGGGGGAGTGTGTGTACTGTCTGGGGGCCCAGGGTCTGCAGAGAGCCACTGCCCAAGGGGACGCCCAGAGGCCCCCGGAAACACTGACATTTGCCCCAACCAATCCCGAAGCAGCACTTCTGAGGCTGGACACAGGCGGGGGCTGTGCGTCAGCTCTCCGCATGGAGAAGCCCTGCCCCCACCCACTCCTTCAGCCTCCCCTGGACTCGGGCCATCCAAGCAGCTGGGTGTCTCCTCTCTGACAGGCACCTCACGAGCATTTCCTTCCATCCTCAACGCCCCCTTACAGGTGCGGAAATCAAGCCTCAGTCCATCTTAACCTAATCTCACGCCTGCTGACTCCCAAGCCTATAATCACCAAGCTATGCCCCTTTCATAGAGCTGAGAAAACCCAGGATCACAGATGCTCACTAGCTTGTGGACACTGCGCACCTGACACCAAGCCTTGGTCTGGCTCCACCTCCCTGTAGCTGCCTCTCCAAACCACACACACCTCTCCCAGCCCACCCCTGGAGGCAGACCCCATGGGCACCGGGCCGGAGCAAACAGGCTCTCAATCACAGTATCAGCTGACGGGTCTGCATTCAACTTGGCATTTTCCCGAAAGCACCAAAAGCAAAAGTTGGCCTCCTCCCCCATATCTGCAGCCATGTTTGTGGCTGTCTGCATTTCCTTTTTGTACCCAGACTTGCCTCTGGAGCAAAGGGAACTGCCCTGGAGGGAAAGACTGGTCAGAGCTGACTAAGCTCTGTGCTAGTTTGCAGGTTTCATTAAAAAAAAAAAAAAAATTAAAAAAATCCATGCATTCATGTGTTTGCCTCCAAGTTGAGTGTGGGTGTGGCAAAGCCCTGGACTGGACTCCAGGAATCTGGCTTCTCTTTCGCTCACCCTGATGGTCTGACGTCTTGGGCTGCTCGCTCCCTGTCTCCAAGCCTCAGTTTCCCCTTCAGAAACTTGAAGCACTCATCTGTGAGATTTCTGTAATTCTATATAACCACGGAGATCCCAAGCAAGGTGCTCAAAGAGGAATGATGATGGAGGAGATGAGACCCAGCCGAACCAGTTTGTTAGAGGTGTCTTTCTTGCCTGTTGGAATGTCCACTCCTTGACCCCTTGGCCATGACCATGCCATGTGGATCTCCATGACCCAGAGAGCCCAGCCCTGGCTGTGTCTTGACCTGGCTCCAAGCTGACACCGAGGCTGGGGCTGGAGGTGAGGGGTCCGGAGTAGGATGCATATCCACCCGCCCTCCAGCCAGGCTCAGTGGCTCCCTCTTCAACTCCTCCTCATGATCCCACGTCTGTGTTTGTGCTTTCTTTTTCTGCCTTGCTTTCTCTAATCATCTTCTCCTTTGTCTCTTCGTGTTCTCTCTCTCTCTCTTGCTCTCTCTCTCTCTCTCCTTCTCTCTCTCTCTCTCTCTCTCTGTAGGGGTGGGAGGAGTGGAGAAGGTGGCAGAGAGATAAGATTCTCCAATATTTAATTTTTATGGAAATCATGTCCTAGAAACCCCCAAGGGGCTGAAAATTGTTCTGTGTTTTCAGAATCCAGTGATGTCGCTGAAGTGGTTATGTAGTAAATAAAACCACATTACTGTCTGCAGCTCTCCCATGTTCTGCAAACACCCGGAAACCTGACAATTTAATCCACTCAAGGAAGCAAAAAGGTTCGGGTCACTGGTGGGGTCAGCCTGCCCCAGCCTGGGGATACAGGACTAGGAGGCATCACCGTGGGCAGCAGCAATACAGCCAGGGAGGGAGACAGCGCCTGCGCCCTGAGCAGAGCTACCATGTTGCTGAAATTTTCTCTGAACAGTAATCCCAGGAGATCCAGCCCCCTGGGGTCCCTGGCGTTCGGGGCGGGTGTTGCTTAGATGCGCCAGCTTTTTTCTCCTCCCTCATGCCCAGGGTGAAATGACCAACAAAAATCCCATGCCCAAGTTCATTGCCATTAATCTGGGAGGGGAGTTGGGACTGTAAAGGACATTCATTTCTTCATTTGTTCATTGGCTTGTCCATCAAACAGTCATTAAGCACCCACCATGTTCTAGAGAGAATGCAGCAAAGCTCACACACACACACACACACAAATCCCTGCTCACACCCTCGGGGAAGGAAGCAAATGATAAGCAGGTCAGCAAGTAAAACGGAGCAGATGTTGAATGCTGACAAGCTACGTGGAGGAAAATGAAGCCGGAATCTTCAGTGTTAATGCACAAGAAAGGAAAATATTTATTGGCTGAAAGCCTTGTACACAAATGTTCATAGCAACTTTATCTGTAACAGGTAGAGACCAGAAACAGCCTGTGTGTCCTTCAAGTGGATGAATCAACAGATTGGTGCATTCACACACAGAATAACAGGGATAAGAAGGAACAGTCTATTAACAGATAAAACAACATGGGTGGGTCTAACAAATACATTTCTGAATGAAAGAAAGCAGACACTCCAAAAATAGGCATTGGATGGCTCCATTTATAGTCTAGGCAAAATGAATCTCTGTGGGTAGAAATCAGCAGCGGTTGCTGTGAGGGAGGGTTGGCTGATTGGAAAGGGGTGGAGGAAACGGGTTGTGAGGGAGATGCTGGTCTTGATACTAATGCATCAAGTCTGCTGAGGGCACCCTTAGGGTCCGAGGATCTCATCGCTGTTCTACCCCAGTGAAGCCAAATTAGAAGGCCCAGCAGCAGGGGGATAGGGAGGTGAGAGGATGAGGTGACTTGAAGTGGGCAAGCCAGAGAAGGCCTCGGGAGAAGGCAGGTTGAAGAAAGTAAGGGAGAAAGCCACGTGGGTGTCTGGGGGAGGAACATTCTAGGCAGAGAGAACAGCAAGTGCAAAGGCCCTGAGGTGGGTATGTGACTACACTGGCCAAGGACTGTGGGAAAGCTGGTGTATTCGCCTCCCAGGGCCACTGTAGCAAGTGCTGCAGATGGATGGGGGCTTCAACAACAGAGATTTGTTTCCTTGCCGCTCTGGAGGCCAGAGGGCTGAGATCCAGGTGTTGGCTTCTTCTGTCCCTAGACTGCACATGGCCCTTTGTCTTCACAGGGCCTTCCTTTGGTGTGTGTGTGTGTGTTCTAATCACTTCTAATAACCACACCAGTCAGACTGGATAGGGGCCCACCCTCATGGCCCCATTTAAACATAATTACCTCTTTAAAGACCCTACCTCCAAAAGCAGTCACATTCCGAGGTAGAGGGTTACGATTTCAACGTGTGAAGTTTAGTGGACACAGTTCCACCCGTAACAGCCAGTGTGAGCAGACGGGGACACAGCCAGGTGGCTGCGTGCTCACTCCATCGCTGCCGTGAGCCCCCAGAGCTGTGGTGAAGGTGCTGATCTGGGAGGAGGCAGGAGGGGAGGTTTGTGGGAGGGGATGGATGGTGATGGTGGGAGCTGGAGTCACAATTCCTGTGATGGCTTTTCACTAATTCACGGCAGCAGAAAGCCAGGGGTTTTCTAATGGAGGGGCCGGACAGACACAGATTTTGCTTTCTGTGCAATAGAAGCCCAGGAGTCCGCAGCATTTGGCTGGACATGCTGATGGGGTTTGTCAGCCTTTGTCCACTCACTCCCATGTCCTGTCACCTTGGTCCTGCACCGGGACAGTAGCCCTGGCTGTCGGTGCTGGATTGCCACCGCAGCTGGCATTGGGGACAGCTGTGGTTCGGGGCATGGCTGGTTCCAAAGTGAGGGCCCCATTGTGGCCGCTGAGTCTTCACAGCAATCGTCTTCTGCATGTGCCTGACCAAGACCGAAGGACCACAGGCTCTGGCAGGGCTTCTGGCCTTCCCTTGGTCCTGAGCTTTCCAGGCCTTGGAGGGGGAGCCAAAGTGGGGACCTTTAGGAAACAAACTCCTGGTGCTCTAAGAGGCAGGTGGCCTGGGGCCACCTCTAGTTCAATTAGAGGCCTGGAGAGAGAATAGGGGAGCACTTACTACGTGCTGGGCCCTGGGCTGGGTCCTTCTCATGGTCCTCCCTTCATTCTCCACCCATCTATGAGCTGGGTGTCATTATCCACAGGTTACCAATGAGAAAACCAAGATTCAGAAAGGGCAGGCACTCGCCCAGGGTCACACAGGTACAGAATTGTGGCTCTGGTCTTTTGGATGATAAACATGGTGCTTTCTCTGCTCTGGGCACTTCCTCCCTCTGACATAAAAGTTCCTGGATACCACTCTTATCCGCCAGCCCCATTTCACGCCTCTCCCAGGAAAGCCTTGGGGATAGCTGTCCTAGGCTCACTGCCCTCGGGGTGGGGCCAGGGGGAGCTAGTGAGGGGCCCAGAGAGAAAAGAGATCCTCCGGCTCTTCCAGGCAGGCCCATTCATGGAACATGTCCATTTTACAGGCGGAGAGACTAAGGGAGGTGACTTACTTGTGGTCCCAGAGTGTTTATGAGTTTTTCCAATGCAAAAGGGAGCTCTGAGCTCTAGAATCAGCACGTTTAGTGAGATGGTGTGTGTGTGTGTGGGGGGGGGGGGGGGTAAGGGTACATGTGTCCCTACCTGTCCTACGTGACAGCTCAGCTCTGAGAGACGTGAGCCTAGGTCCTGGTAAAAGTCCTGGCAGAGGCAAAGCTGCCCCTCAGCCTTGAAGAAGGATGAGGGAGGCGGAGGGGCTTTCAGAGAGGCTGGGCATCTAGTGGAGAACTCAGTCTGTGCCTGGAACAACAGCCCTGCATGCAGGCAGCTTCAGACAGCATCTCTTCCCCTCGCCCCTGCACCCTCTCCCCTTCTGACTCCCACACACATCCTCTCCCCTGCCCCCTCGCCCCTGCACCCTCTCCTCTCCTCCAGGCTCTGTGCCGCCCTCCCTTGGCTGGTGGGACACCACCTCTATTGTTTTCTCTGAGATCCTTAGCTTTGCCAAGCCGTGCTCAGAAGACGCTATTGATTCCCTTTTATTTACTTATTTATGAGATTTCTCCGTGGGCAAAAAAAAAAAAAAGGTTTATGCAGCGCTTCTCCCAACAATGAGAAGTTTTCTCCGCCCACAGCCTCCCTCCCGCTCACACTCCCAGACTCCTCTCCCGTCTCCACACCCCGGGGGGCTCGAGCCTCCTGCATGCAAGATGCAAGGACGGGCAGAGATGAAATGGTGCTGTGAGGCCTATGCAGTGCCAGGTACCTAGTAGGTGCTCCAAACCACCTGTGAGAGCGGTGGGGGAAGGAAGTGTTGGGTGAGCCCTGGCTGATGCCGGAGGGTTAGGGGACAGAGGACAGCCCACTCCTCTGTGAACCGAGCCTGGGCCGGGCCCAGTGCTGGGCAGCTAGGCCCCTTCTCATCTAGTCCCCATCATAACCGTGAATGGTGGATTTTATTACTTTTGTTCAGTGTAAAATTCATAGAAGTTCGGCACCTTGCCTGAGGTTACCCAGCCCGTGTACCCGAATTCACGTCCAGGCTTCCGGATGCCAGGGCCCAGCTCTTCATTGTCCAGTGTAGCCCCTTGGGGAACAACAAACCATACAAGAGTCCGCCCCGAGCTGAACCCTAGCAGGGCTCTTCTGTCCTCAGGAAGCCCTCTGGGGCTCAGCACCTCGTGGATCCAAGTCTACTCTTGCCCACCCCTCCTGTCTTGGAGAGGTGGGTGTGGGGGCATCTGTCCTTGGTCCTGAACACCCAGCAGTGGGCTTCAGGCATAGGTTTGGATTGGGGCTCTCCAGGCAGAGCCAGTGGGAATTTCAGGTGTCACTCGGAGCTCCCAGTTTGTTAGTTAAACCTGTGACACGTTGAGCCCTAACAGCCCTGTGTGGGCTGCTCTGTCCCGTCCTGACCCCCACACACATTTTCTCCCATGGATGCCACTGTCTGGAGCACCTGTTCCCACCCCGGTGCTCCTGACTGCCTCCTGGATGTCTCGGGAGCCCAGATCCAGGCTCTGCTCCCTCCTCGCACACCTGACTCACCTGCCTCAGCACCTCTCTCACTGCGCTGTGCCTGCTGGATTGTCGCCGTCCGGCTGTGAGCTGCTGGAGGGCAGGAGTCACATCTCATGGAGTTGGTCTCCCTGGGCTTGGGCACCAAACCCGGCACTAGAAGGACGGACAGACATCCCTGTTGCTCCTCTGCAGCCGGCAGTGGGTCCACGTGTTCATCCTGCAGCTGCGGGAGGCGTGGCCTTTGCCTTCACCGCGATGCTTCTCTTCCTCTGCTTGTCTGGCAGGAGTTCCCCTTGGCCATCCTCAGAGGCTGGGAGTGCTACTGTGCTTACCCCACCTCCCAGTTCAACCTGCGGGATCCCGTGGACAGCTCACTGTGTGGCCTGGAGCCTGAGGCACAGAAGCTGGCGGAGTACTGTGAGGTCTACCAGACGCCCGTGCAAGGTGAGCCCCACCCCAGAGGGGGGCAGGGTCTGAAGGGTCCTCCTCCCGTGCCTGCCTCAGCTGGTGGCATGTGGGCTGGGGGTTTGGAAATGCTGGCCGTGGTGGAGTGTGCAGTCCTGGGGTAGGAAGGGCATCTGTGTAAAAGCCCCGGGGTCGTTGTGGATGGTCTCATCTTGGGATAATGGATGGAGGAGGCCTTCGCCATCTCTGGAGGCCGCACCAGGATGCAGGGCTCGGTTTGCAAAGCACTGGCCTTAATCTGAATCTCTCTGGGGAGGGAGGTAGTTTGAGGAAGAAAGGAAGAGCAGAGAGGCAGGGTCCAGAGAGACAGCAATGGCAAGGGGGCGGCACCGGGTGGCACGGGAGCCCAGGGCCACAAGGGCCTCAGAGGCCTCCTGAGGCAGCCCAGGACCTGGGATCCAGTAAGGTTCCTGGGTTGTAGGTGGGTAGCGTCCGGTCTGTCTGGCTGACCCTAGGAGCTGGTGCAGGAAGAGCAGAGAGGGAGGGATGAGCCCCCTTACGGAGCCTGCTGTGACCCAGGACAGCCCAGGGCTTTGGGGCTTCCCTCTGAAGATTTCAGGCAGCCCTGTGTGTGTTGGGTTTTTTTGTGTGTGTGTGTTTTGTTTTGTTTTGTTTTTTGTGGGGGGGGTGGGGGGGGGAGGAAGAGGAGGCTCAGAGAGGTCGCTTGCCTAAAATTAGTCCAGCAAGTTTGTTGTTGGCTGTACCTCAGGGTGTGGCATTGGTCCACCCAGTTATGACCCCAGCCACCTCCCCTGGGGTTACCTGTGCTGTGCCAGCAGCTACGGCTTGGCTGTGGCCATGGACACAAAGCAGGGGCTGTGGGTCCACGGGTGCCAATTTGCACCACATTCTTGCTTGGGCTCTGGGGCCTCGTGGTCCCTGGGGCCGTCTCTGGCCAGCCACGTGCAGGTGGCGAACCCCTCCCCTCCATTCACACCTGTATTAAGCGGGAGTCTCGGGCCAGCAGTTTCTATCTAGGGGAGTCCGGCGGTGAGTCTGAATCACCACGGGGGTGAGTGACCCTGAGATGACATCTGGCTTTCAGACACTCGGTGCACCGACAGGAGGTTCCTGCCCACCAAGTCCAAAGTGTTCGTGGCTTTGTCCAGCTTCCCAGGCGCCGGGAACACCTGGGCACGGCACCTCATCGAGCATGCCACCGGCTTCTATACCGGGAGCTACTACTTTGACGGAACTCTCTACAACAAAGGTGAGCAAAGGCAGAGAGCGGGGAGGCGGCTCCTGTGGCCGGGCCATCTTCTGGGAGTGGGCAGCAGTGCTTCTCCCACGCGTGTGTGTCAGAACCTCCCCAAGGGCTTGGTAAATGCACCAGGTTCCCGGGCCGTGCCTCCGAGTCTGGTTCGGTTGACCTGGTCTGAGCTTGGGAACTGCCGTTTCTGGCAGGCTCCCGTGCGGATGCAGGCCAGCCTCGGGCCACACTGTGAGTGACAGCTCATGGCTCTGCTCTGGGTTCAAAGGGAAAGCCTAGTAGCTTGGATTCCCGCTCTAGAAACCTTTCCTGGATTTTCCTTACTTTTCAGAACCCTGAATAATTAAGTGAGACAGTATCTGCTAACTCCTTTTTTCTTTTTAGGCAAGGGGTAGCTTATCAAAACGCCTTTTTTTTTTTTTCCCCCTCACCTGAGGACATGGTTAGAGATAGAGGAAAGGAAAGAGAGTGAGAGAGAAATAACCGTGTGAGAGAGAAGCATCGGTGAGTTGTCCTCCACACACACCATAACCCAGATGTGTGCCCTGGCTGGGAATCAGCCGGCAGCCTTTTCAGTGCACTGGACGAAACTCAACCAACTGAGCCACTCCGGCGAGGCTCACAGTGCTCTGTTTTAAAAATAGGTCTTAAAATCTTCAAGACTTTTATGCTTTAAAATATTGCAGAGATAAGGGGCCTTATTAGGCTGGGTAAGTGAACTTAAATGGCTTAAGTCTGCGCTGTTTCAGAACCAAGAATCTTGGGTAAGTCCAGTGGCATCTCAGTGTGTGAAGTACATCTCTCTGTTGTCAAGTGTCACAACAACTAAGTTTCATCACTAGAGTTTAGTGCAGGAAAAGAGGGTGCTAGAGTAGCATTCTAGAGAAAACGGAAACTTGTGAGCTTGGCAGTGGGTTCTGGAATCACCCACAGCAACCTCCGTCTGGTTGGGACAAAGCCAAGGTTGTTCATATAACCTTTAGCCCTTGGGAGCCTTGGTTATGGGTACCTACAGTGAGAGGTCAGGTGAAGCACTTGGTCCTGCCCAATCTGGTCTAGTCCCCTGGGAACCACCCACTGTGTACAGCAAGCATGTCAAACTCAAAGGCTAACACAGGCCAAATAAATGAGGCATGTGGCCCTTGGGCCTCCAGTTTAACATGCTTGGTGTACAGGCTGCAGTAACCTGCCTCATTCATCTAGAAGGCTTTCACCTGTCTCTGACAGCTAGCTCTTTGGGTCCACAAGTGGCTAAGTGGCCCAGTGGTTTGAACAGCCACATATAAGTGTTGCGTGACTGTCTTAGCATGGTTTTAGGGATACCCGGACATCTTGGAGCCTTACCGGACCAGTTAGATGTAGCCACTGCCTCAGAGCACTCGCAGAGCAATGACATGTGCAGATGGGAAATTCCCAAGGCAGCTCAAAGCCAAAATACCAACTCTGTCCTGGGTGAACGTGGTTGAGTTGTAAGGAAAAGTGGCCACTGTTGGCATAGGCAGAGGCAGTACGAAAGGCACCCTGGGTCCCGAGCGTCAAAGGCTGCATCTCAGATTTACCCAGCCCAGAGCTGGACTCCTGCTTTCCCGGGAATGCCCAGCTGCTTGACAGAATGAATCAAAGCAAAACTTGCAGTGTTTGGCCCATGAAAGAGATGAGTTTGAATGTGGGGAGCTTCAATTCATGGGGAACCCAGAATTCCAGATTCAAAAGCAACTTGCAAATACAGATGCTTCCCAGCCAATCATGAAAGGGGTGAAGGCTTATTTATGTTTCAAAGAGCCCAAGGTAAGCTCATGCACATCTACGAGAATGTCCCCAGAGCTGGCTGCCAGAGCTACGCTGGGATGTGGTTGGGAAACAAGATTCAGAGGACATTTTCCTATGACATCCCACTGGACCTCCTAACTAGTCCCTGCTAATCTTCGTTCCCATAGCCTGTAGTCTCTGTAGTATGCTTGGGCTATTTCCCTACTAAGCGTAAGGACAGGGTCTGAGTCTTGATCCCTGACATAAAGTTGGACTCAGCATGAGCACACAATAGTGTTGATAGAAATGTGACTCTTTGTGTAGGCGGGTAGAGAGTGACCTTCTCAGCCAGAAGTGATTCCGGCTCAAACGCCCATGACTGGGCCAAGGGACCTAGGAAGAAGGCAGGCCCCCAGCCCAGAGAGATTGTTCCAGGGGAGCAGGACTCTGTTCACAGAAACTGGGCCCTGGGTTCTGCAGGGCCAGACTCAACCACTGTGGATGAGGCCTTGGCCATGGGGTCCCAGGTACAGACTCTCCATAGACAAAAGGCTGGGGCCCTGTTACAGGACCACGGCGTGAGGTCAGAGGGAGGGGCAACAGCTGCTCACAGCCCTTGAGTGTACTGACGGGGATCCTGCTCCTGCTGTGGGGAGCTGGGTGGAAGTGGGGGGCTTCTTGAGGACACACACAGCCACGTGGAGAGAGCCCTGGCTCTGTTGTCATGGTGCTGTGTGTTCCTGGGTAAGTCACACACCCACTCTGAACCTCAGTCACATCATCCAGTTATGCGTGCAGCTACAGTTGACTCACAGGGGTATTTGTGATGTTCATGTGAAATTGCCAAGAAAATACCCAAATGTGTGCGTCTCCAGTGTTTAGAGACAGGGCATGAGCAAGCCCTCTGATTTTGACTCCTGGGGATCTGCAGGAGGTGCCTTATCTCCTTTGTCTAGCAGATGCCATCTCTCCTAACTCTTAGTCATCTCCTGCTGGCTTGGGCAGGGTCAGTCCTATAGAGGCTGCTCCAGTCAACCGTCATAGGCCCTCCCAGTGCCCTCTGCTTGGCCCCTATTGCCAGCCTTCCCTCAAGCATGGAGGTGAGCATTAGGATCTGTCTGCCGCCTGGCAGTGTGGGTCCCACAATGCTTTCCTCCAAAGCGGCCCTCTCTTTCCCCCTCCCATCCTCCGGGCAGGGTTCAAGGGCGAGAAGGACCACTGGCGGAGCCGGCGCACCATCTGTGTGAAGACCCACGAGAGTGGCAGGAGGGAGATCGAGATGTTCGACTCAGCCATCCTGCTGATCCGGAACCCATACAGGTCCCTGGTGGCCGAGTTCAACAGGAAGTGCGCCGGGCACCTGGGCTACGCAGCTGACCGCAACTGGAAGAGCAAAGGTAGAGAGGGGCCTAGGGGCGGGGCCTCACTGCAACGTTATTCACAGTCAGCCTGCCGACATGCTTACTGAAGTATACTGTGTGCCAGGCACTGGGCAAGGCCGCGGGGGATGAGGGGGGCAGGGAAAGGGGTCAGGATCTCTGCCCTCAAGGCACGCAGTCAGCTTTAGGCAGCGAATGGCAGAGGTGAGTAATACAAAACCAAGTGTGTTCCTCCAAATTAAAGCTGCCTTCAGCAGGGTGGGGCATGATGAGATGCAGGGCTGTAGGCCAGGCAGGCTGTGCGTCTGTCCCTGCGTGGCTCTGGGTCAGCTGGGGCTGGCATGTGTCTCCCTTGCCCTTTCCCCATCACCCTTCACCTAGAGTCTAGGTGAATCATAATGTAAATATCTGTGTTTTCCGATGGTCTTAGGCTCTACAACCTGTGGGTCACGACCCACAAGTTGAGAACTGCTAGCAGAGTTGCCTAAGACCATCGGAAAACACAGATATTTACATTATGATTCATAACAGTAGCAAAATTACAGTTATGAAGTAACAACGAAAATGATTTTATGGTTGGGGGTCACCACAACATAAGGAACTGTATTAAAGGGTCGCGGCATTAGGAAGGTTGAGAACCACTGCCCTAGAGTCACAGGGGGGCCAAGAGAGGAAGCCCGCAAGCACAGCATCTTCCTCTCACCGGGAGGCCCAGCAACTGCCCCACACACGCTGCCCCCCACTTCAGGTGTGCATAGTTGCCAGAGACAAGATCCAGGTGAAGGAAGGAGGCGCCTCGATTCCCACCTGTCTTCAATGCTGCTGACATGCACCGTGTGCAGCCCAGCTCTCCCTGGCCAGGTGCAGTCGCTAAGGTCAAGAAACGAGAGAGAGAGAGAGAGAGAGAGAGAGAGAGAGAGAGAGAGAGAGAGAGAGAGAGAGAGAGAGAGAGAGAACGCACTCGTGCGCGCCAATGCATGGTCCCTGCAGTTCACATTTGTTTTAACTCGATGTGTTTGCTGGGAGGCAGGCAGACTCAAGGTCAGGTCTTCCCGGCTTAGGACTCCTCAGAGCGCAACCTGATATTAACCCTTGTTCACACTGAGTCACCTTCCTCAGCAGGGGCTGAGGCAGGTTGGCCCTGGGCAGTGGGCAGATGGGAAATCCCGGCAGCTTCCCTGGGCATCCTGGGGGACCAGCAGCCCTCCGGGCCGGGCCCAGACACGGAACCCCTCTTTCCCCCGCAGAGTGGCCGGACTTCGTCAACAGCTACGCCTCGTGGTGGTCCTCGCACGTGCTGGACTGGCTCAAGTACGGCAAGCGGCTGCTGGTGGTGCACTACGAGGAGCTGCGGCGCAGCCTGGTGCCCACGCTGCGGGAGATGGTGGCCTTCCTCAACGTGTCCGTGAGTGAGGAGCGGCTGCTCTGCGTGGAGAACAACAAGGAAGGCAGCTTCCGGCGCCACGGCCGGCGCCCGCACGACCCTGAGCCTTTCACCCCAGAGATGAAGGACTTGATCAACGGCTACATCCGGACAGTGGACAAGGCCCTGCGTGACCACAACTGGGCCGGGCTGCCCAGGGAGTACGTGCCCAGATGATAGGCCGCTGCTCTCTGTGCCCTGCTGAGAGCCAGCCGCCCCCAGGGCTGCCCCCGCTCAGATGCTCAGGTGGTGGCCTCGCTGGGACACGGGCTACCCCATGCCGCCTCCCTGAGGTGCAGGGAGACCAGCCACAAGCCCTTAGCCCCCCCGGGCAGACACGATGCCACAGGTCAGACACACGCTCCTAGCTAGACACGCTTAGACACGCCACTCCACGCTACAGTGCCTGTTTTGACAAGCCCAAGTCACCATGCGGGGTGTGCCAGACACTCCCAGATTTGCCAGCGCACAGTCTCCAGGCCACGTGTTCCAGAGGCTCAGTCCTGTCTCTCACAGACACACATGCATCTGGGTTATCAGAGGCTCCAGGTTTCCTGTTTTCAGCCCCTGGCATGGACTTGCTGGTCAGGGTTCTTGACTGCGGGGGCTGGGCTGGGCGGGCACTTGCTCTGAGCAGCAAGGACTTGGGCATGGAGGTGGGCTCACGGACTATTGCTGCCGGGCCACATGGCCCTGACATCCCATAAATGTGTGTGGTGTGACCACTGGGCACCACGAACTCTGCGGCCCTGCCTCCCGCTCTCTGTGGATGGGCTGGTGGCACCGTGGGCAGAGTAGAGCACCCCTAAGCCTCATGCCAACCTCAGGACCCACCACAACTCCTTTGCACCCCCTGCCATTCCTCCAACATGAGTGTTCCTTGGAGGGGGCCTCCTTGTCTGGCTTCTTTCTCCACCTGTCCCCGGGGAAGCCGGGCATTCACCCCATGCCTCACATACAGGGTGTGAGAGTGAGGGGACGGTGCGGTGGGGAGGGGCTGGGCCTCAGGGAGTCCTGGACCTGAGGGCCCCATATGCCATTAGGATCCGGGTTGTGTGGACATGGGGAAACCCAGGAAGTATGTCTTGGGGTCACTGTGACTGGTGGCCCTGCCCATCTTGACACATCCCTGCTCTTCAGGAGGTCCTGCCCTTGGATCGTGAGGAGGGGGTGCTGTATGGTCCATCAACAACACAACCCTGGACCCTTTGGGGAGAGGCCATAGCCACAGCTTCTGCCTGACCCCCAGTAGCCATGGCTGAGCCCTCTCTGTCCCTCGGTGACTCACCCACCACTTCTGGTCACCAGTCTCTGCCACACTTCTGTCTCTGTTTCTGCCCTGCTGCCATCTTTCCCACTTGTTCATTCATTTCCTCAACAAAAGGGGGAGGGCACTCCCAGCTGCTGACACCTGCTGTGTGCTGGCCTCCAGGGGAAGACCTGTGGGAAAGGCCCCTTCCCCACCCCAGCTCAGTCTAGCAGGCCCGGGGGAGGGGTCGTCCCACGTGGAGTGAGAAGCCCAGTAGCAGAAGCGTGTGTGCTGAGCAGCTCCCAGTGCTTGGCCCCTGACCCTGGGGTCTTCAGGGAATGCACCACAGTAACTTCGACCTGGTCTCCAGAAACCTGTGGGGGTGATCCCAGCAGAACAGAGGGGGCGGGTGATGAAGGCAAAGAGAACAGCATGGCAAAGGCTCAGAGGCTTGAAAACACTGGTGAATGGGGTGTGGGTATGCGTGTCTCTCCAAGTCTGTAGCAGAAGGAGGGAAGCAGGTGGGCGAGGACAGAGGTGGAGACACAGAAAAGGACTCTGTCCTCACAGCTGCTTAGTGTTCAGCCTGAGCAGGGAGAAGATGCTGATGCTCACTACCTTCATCTGACTTCCTCTCAGCCTGAGCTAAGCTGCATCACGGGGAGAAATACGGGGCAAGGGGTTTGGGAAAGCTGGGCATGGGGATGGCCTGGCCCATGGAGGGGAAGGAGAAGGGTGAGCTAAGAGCCATCCCTAGGAAAGGCAAGCAGGGCCGGAGGGCCCAGTGGAGCCACCCTTCCTCAGAGGGAGGCTCCCCAGCCTTCTGCTTTGCCAATGACTGAGCTTGAGCATTTGCTCCTGGTGGCCTCCAAGTTCCTCCTGAGGTTCCCCCAAACCCACCCTGATGCTAACTAAGGCCCCCCCACCCACCCACCCAAACACACACACAGCACCATCTGGCTCAGCTCAGAGCTGGGAACACCAGGGGTTTTGTAAACGTTATTGGCTTGGCCTGGGCTCCATGGTCAAGTCTGTGAAGGCCTATGATGAGGCTGTCTCCCGAGTTCTAGGAGCAGTTGAAACTCACCAGTGGGAAGAGGGCCAGGGGACACCTTCATCTCAGAGCAAACCTAGAGTCTCAAAGGAGACAGCACCAGCTGACAGAGAAGAGGGAAGCTGGCATCCTCCCGAGACTGGCTCCATGGCTGTGGCCCTCACTTCCTGGCCACCCAGACAGTCTTCAGGTAGAAGACTCAGAAGCTGGAGAGGCAGCCGTGTGGCTAGAGAGGGGAGCAGGACCACTGCTGAGGCACAGCCCCCTGCGCGTCCCCCTTCCCCACCTCAGGAGTCAAGAGAGCAACAGCACAGCCCATTCCTCCTGATGGATGGGTGGGTGCATTCCCTGCAACCAGGTTCCCAGAGTCCTCTCCTTCAGGGTGGAGAGTCAGCTGCTCAAATGGCCTTGTAGCCTGCTTGCACCTTGGCCAGGCATGCAGGTGAGGAGAATGAAGGGGACAGGGTGCATCCAGGTCAGGACGAATTACTGCCCATGGGAAGGCACCTGACACTGGCAGGTGCTTCTGGATGTTGGATGAGCAAGAAGGAGCAAAGGCCCTACCTGCTTCTGGCTCCCAGAAGCTGTATCCCTGGGCCTGGCTCTGAGGGAGAGCAGAGCACAGGAAGGGGGATCTGTCTGTCCTCTTGAGAAAGTCTGTTTATGTCCAAGTTGGGGCTTGTCTATAGCTCATAGCTTCTCCATAAAGAGGATACTGTCCCCACCAGCCAAGGAGTAAAAGCAGACCTGTATTCAGGAGAGGCGAGTGGTAAATGCATCAGGAACCTTTGAACAGTGACACCCAACTGTCTACAGATTCCAACTTTAACAGCCAGGCTACGGAGTGACACAAACCTGTGCTAAAACATGTAATTTTCATGGATTTCGTCTCCTGTTGTGGATCAATTTAGAAACACCAAAATATATAATTTTAAGAAGCTAAATCACATTCTGATAATCCCAGTGATGTGAAAATGAGAGAAAAGAATAGACAGGCTTCCAAACCCTGGGAAGAAAGCTGCTTAATTATGTGAGCATCTTGTAAATGAAGTCTCTTGCAGCTAAAATTAGATTTGGAGTGCATGAATATGCAGTAATGTTTGCACACCAGAATGCATTTTTTTCTCTTAAAAGTAGCTGGAGCTACTTGGTACTTAGGGGGCCCTAAGAGGGGAGATGAAAATGCTGGGGTTGATCTTTGTGGCTGCATAGGTTTGTTTTCTTCTGAAAACCTAGAAATTCATTGGAGGTGTTTGAAATGTGATGCCTCCGGTTCATTCAGGTTTAGGGAGAAATTGATTGGTCAAAACCCTCACTGATCACTATGCAGTAGTGGGCAAGTTGGCTTGAGCAAGTAGAGTAGAGTAGAAACAATACAGGGTCTGCAGATTGAAGGATTGGGGTGTACCCCAAGCTCTGCTCTGCTATGATCTTGGGGAGGCCTTTTCCCTCTGGTCTCAGTTTTCCACCCATAAAATGAGGAATGTGGTGGATGTTCTTGATTGCATCCCCAATGTTCCTTTCCCCATTTCCTTTCCCAGGAGACCCTGATTTCTGTTTGGGGATTTTATGATCTATCTGTCTGGGCTGGCTTGACTATCACTTCCAGGGCTGAGCCATCATCACATTCCAGCTCTCTGGCTACAGTGATTGGTTCTGATATGGCTATGTGAGCAAAGTATCCAGAGGGTATTTCAAGACTTTTTCTGGGAATGTTGGGTAGAGACTATTTTTATCCACCCTGCTGGATGTGCAAAAGGAAATAGGTAGTCTTGAGTCTTGATGGGGGCTGTCTTGGGACCATGAAGGAGGACCACTCTCAGCCTGAAGTCGTCACTACTGAAGGGAGAGTCCAGAGGCAGAGGAAGCCAGGTCCTTGGTGATATTGTGTAAGTATATATAGGATCAAGCTTTACCTGTGATTGGCTCCATCTCTGGACAGTTTTTGTTCCATGAGCCAATAAATTGCCTTTATTGTTTAGATTGGGTTGAGTTGGGCTTTTGTTACATCCCTGGGCCATGTCCACACTGCTTTGAATAAAAGGCTCTGTGGTCCAGACATTCTCTGTTTCTGGCTGATAGATAAAGAGCAAAACTCAGACCAGTGTGAGCTGGTAGAATTAGAACGTTGCTTTTTACAGGAACAGGTCTGGGTGTGAAATGTTCAATAGAAGACTATGCTTAGTCAGCCAGGACAAGAAGCATTTTTAAGTCAGTACATAGTGAAGTCACCTATATATCCTGAGAAAAGTATCCCTTGTTTGTCCAGCCCAAACCAGAAATTAATCCTTAAATAACACTTGGTTATCATCTCTACTTGACAGATGGGAAGGCTAGGACACCAACTTTAATGATTGTAATGTATGGCCCTGTTGTATTTACCATAACTCTTTTCATGATGTGATCTTGGAAGGGATGCTTTGATATGCTATTTGAATTGAAGATGTGACCTCCTTCAAGAGACATTTTTAGTAATAGCTGATTGGCAGTAAACTGCCTTAAAAGGAGAGTAGGTATGGTAAGTCACAGTTTTGGTTTGCTGAGTGAGATATGCAAGCTTGGGGCAGAGCAGAATCGCTGCCATTGGAGGCAAGGTGAGTGATGAAACTGAGAGTTCCCCTCATCCATCCTCCCCTCTTTAACTCTACTGTGTGATTTTAAAAAATTAGAGGGACAGAGGGAGTTATAGCCCCTATCTTCAAACTTTCCTTGGAATGTCTGACTCTAATACAATATGCAGAATGAAGGTCTATACTATAGGTAGACAAAGCCAAGAATCCCAGGAAATGGATGTGAGTATATTTTCCTCTATCATGGGAAATATAAGCAGGTCCATACTAAGGAACAAGAACAATTGCTTATGTCAAATAAGGAATTTTAATATCAAACAAAAATAAAAACAATTCCAGTTGATGCTGTAAGCATAAGTATGAGCTGAATGAAGTACCTTTTCAAGGTGTCTTCAGTACCTGGACATTTCTTTAGATTCAGACATCAGCAGTTACAGATACATGGCTTGATGGTGTGGCCAATGATGATTCATATCAGTAAACAGTGTTCTTACAAGTCACGAAATTCTACAAACATCATTCCACGTATGCCTCGGTGAGGTAGACATTATAATTTCCATGGAGGAGTGAGGAGAGGAATTTAGTTTCTGAGTATGTTACCCAAGTTCACATCCTTTATTGTGTAGGTAAGAAAAATGAGACTTAGAATGGGAAAGAGTTTCCCACGAGGTCATGCTGTGAGAATGAATGGTGGAGATAGGGCTGGAAAGAGGACTCTTCCATGAAACCACCTGACTACACTCATACTGCATTCCTGTAACTCTTCAAGAAATTGCTGGAAATGAGGCAAGTGTGCCATTAAGCTCATTTGGAATCAACCCCATTAATTTCACTGCTAGTGCTATTTTGTGGGCACCTGAATTCAATTTTATGAGTCATTTATCAAGCCTCCTCCATACCTGAAAACTTGGTTAGATGGTGCAGGTTTTTCACAGGAGTGGAGTCAGAAAGATGGACCATAACTTGCCATAAGGAAGGAGTTTGGGGTTTTTATCTTGTGTCACGAACATCCCAGGCAGCAGAAAAGCTCTGTTCCCAAAAGATACTGACAGACAGGCATCTTTGGTGGGCCTGAGCCCAGCAGTGTGCATGCGCTGATGAGTATGCGTGCTTGCAGGTGTGAGCTCCAGCTGCTGATGGACAACTACCCCTTTGAGTCCCAGGCCAGCCTACCTGACAAGAGTCAGGTCACATGACTTTGGCATTAACTCACTTAGATAACTTCTCCTCCCATATGCAGAGCTACCATATCCAGGTGGCACAGGAGGCCAAGGCATGCACACAGTGTGTCTGGGAGAATGCCTGGGAATGCAGAGCAGTGGCATCAGGCATGGATACTTCCCTCTCTACCCAGCCATCAGCCATCTACATTATACCATCAGACATTGCCAAGGTTGAGATCACAACTCTCCAGAATCACCAAAATGTCGTTTTTCTTTTAAAATATATTTTATTGATTTTTCACAGAGAGGAAGAGAGAGGGATAGAGAGCTAGAAACATCGATGAGAGAGAATCATCGATCAGTTGCCTCTTGCACACCCCCCACCGGGGATTTGCCCGCAACCAAGGTACATGCCCTTGTCCAGAATCGAACCCGGAACCTTTCAGTCCGCAGGCCGACGCTCTAGCCACTGAGCCAAACCGGTCCCGGCAAAATGTCGTTTTTCTATTACTACATAAATAACCACAAACTGAACAGATGAAAACATCACATATTTTACCCCACAGCTTCTGTAGGTAAGCAGTCTCAGCTCAGCTTAGATGGGTCCTCTGCTTCAGAATCTCACTGGACTGCAATCAAGGTGTGATCCAGGTTGTGTTCTCATCTGGGGAAGTGTCCATGTCTAATTCACTGATTGTTAGCAGAATTAAGTCACTTGTTATATGATTGAGGCTCTCAGTCTCTCCAGCCCACCCACAGTTCTCAATAAGTGGGCCTCTCATAGACAGTTCACAACACAGCTGTTGGCTTTTTTAGGCTGGCTGCAGAGTGAGACAGTCTGACATACATTACATAGGAATGCCATCTCTTCCCCTTTGCTGTCTTCTAAATAAGAAGCAAGTCACAGACCCTACCACACTCAAGGGTAGAAGATTATACAGCAACATGAATGTCAGGAATTGGGAACCGTCTTTAGATCTGTTCTTCATAACACCAATATGGAAAAGTCCAGAAATCAGTGCATTCCTTATGTTGTGTAGAACACTGTCAACCACTGGATTACATTGAATGTAGTAGATATTTTGAAAAATCATCCAAGTTATATCCATGTTATAATAACGAGTGTAGATCTGATGTCCCCAATCCACTGCCTTGACAGTAACAGAATCATCAGGAATGTCCCCAATTCATATTGGCCACCTCTATACACACTCTTCATTTCTCTTGCTCAACACATGGTGAGCCCTTCAATAACTTCTTTCTTTAATTTTAGGACATTATTAACTATTATTGATTTGAATATTGCCACCTCTTTCCTTTCTAATCCTTTATTCTGGCATTCCTTTACACTGATGCTGGAACACAAAAATCTAGGTTCCACAACTCATTTCTTTTTACATATTTTCCATCTCTTAATCCCAGTGCTAGCTTCTGGGAAAAGTCTTCACTTTGACAGTCAAGAATTATAACTTACTCTTCACTGTGTACATTATTCTATTCAACCAACCTGTTAATTTCTATAATTATCTTTTTTATTCCCAATACCATTAGAACTTGTTTCACAGATGATGCCCCTTCATAGCTCTCTGAGGATATTAAGTATACATATGTAAATGCTCTCTACTGATTGCTCAATTAATTCTGTTTTTGGGGGGTGTGAGTTTTTTCATTGGTTGATTCTGATGTCTTTCCCATGGTTTTTTGTTTTCATCAAAATGTTGGCAATTGTTTATTCATAAAAGGGGAAGAGAATTGTTCAAGGGTCAACCTGGCTACCCCAGGATTGATACCTCAACTAATGGCTCTATTAATTACCTCAAACCACCTGCTGCCCTCCAACTCCAACTCTTAAATAGGGAGCACTGACCTTTCTAAGGCATAGCTACCAGCAATGTCCTGTGTGCTGATTTCCTCAACTTGCTGTTTTCAGTCTTTCAGAGTTTGTTCAGTTTTGGGTTCATTCTTGTTCTCTTTTTGTTTTCAAGCATAGCTAGGTTATCTTATACATTTGATTTAAGGAGGGAGGAAAAACAAGAGCAAGTGCTTGCTAATCTATCAAGATTATGAACACCAGCTCCTTGATCATGGATACCAGCTTCTTCACCATGGACCCCAGCTCCTTGATCATGATCACCACTCTTTCATCATTATCACTAGCTTTTTTATCATGGACACCAGCTCTATCTTTGATGTCTTCAGAGACCTAAAAGGATTGCAAAAATTCCTGACATGGAGTGAGAGTTTTATTCTATAATCATTGTTTCTTCACTATGTGACTTTGGACAAGTGTCTTCCTCTTTCTGAATCTCAACTTATTCATTAAAACAACAAAATGTTTGACATAAAAATTGTCTTGGGCCTTATCCAGCTTTGGCCTTCTAAAATTTTGTTTATCTCATCTGCATAATCTGGTGAAAAGGAACAATCTCTGTCCCTGCTCAAAATACAGGCCCTCACCAAAATGTCATAACAGACTGGACTTCACTGAGAAGCCAATCTCTGTCCAGAATCTCCCCCAATGGAGAGTGCCATGGGAAAAGTAAAATGGCCTTAGGATAAGTTTTGTTTCTTCCCTCAACTCTTCATTTTTAAAATGTTGATAACCAATTCACCAACATTTCTCATTAATTTGAAAACTGTATTTACATATGTCCATTACTAGATTTTAAACCATGGGAGGTGGGGACAGTATTGTGTCTTGTATTTATTTTTGTAACCTCTGCCTTTAGCACAGGACAAGGATGCAGGAGGCACAGGAAGTATTAGTGAACTAGAAGGGTGGGGGGGGGGGTTGCACAAAAACCCTAAATCACCTGGCTTTTGAAGTTTTTCAGGAAAATAATATCTTCCTAAAAAATAATGTCTTGCTTTTCTTATCTGTGAATTGAGAGGATGTTGCTGAATACACTTGGTTGAATTTTTCCATCACCTCCATATTGGGATCTGAGTTCAGCCATAACTATTTAGTGTTACAGGTTTAAAAAAACAAAAAAGTGAAGAATTATGGCAGCCACCAAATCCCCCTGAAGAGTTACTTTGAACTACTGCATAGAAAAGAACAAGAGATATATTAGCAGGATTTTCCTCAAAAGTCCTGCTCATGGACATTCAGGAATATAATAGTGTAAGCCCCCCCCCCCCTTTGCTCCCATGTGAGCCTCCACTGCAGGGGGCGGGGAGACACGCATTCTTTTTTGTCTTGGGATAGCTGAGCTTCTCTAGCTCAGTTCTGCAGTTCATTCCCTAAAGATAATCCTTCCTATAGCAAAACTTTTTTCTTCTAAATAAAAAACTCCTTTCTATTTTATGCCTCAAAGTATAACACAGAGATATCCACTCCTTCTTCTGAGAACAAGAGGAGGGATAGTGTACTTGGATAAGTGACAAAGAGATGAAGGTTGGAGGATATCTTCCCACTCCCAGGCAGGAAAGAATAAAGGTTTCTCCCCCATCCTTACTCCTGAGGTTAGTGTAGGTTGATCTTTTCTCTCCATAGATGGGGTAAGGATGAGAAGTGCAGAGACCAAGATGCTAGGTGCATGCTAGCACCCCTAGAACCTCCCACCCCAGCATCATCATAGACTCTAACACTCACTGCATTAGTTATCTATCATTGTGTGAGAAATCACCCCAAAACTTAGGCATGACTAAAAGCCACAATTTAAACCAAATATTTATTAACTCAGAGTTTCTGTGGGTCAGAAAAGTCTTAACTGGGTCCTCCAGCTCAAGGACTCTCATGAGGCCACAATGAAGAAGTTGATGGGGCTGCAGTCTCATCTGAAGGTTTAAGTGGGAGAGGACTCATGTCCAAGAACACTCACATTGTCACTGACAGCATTCAGGTCCTCATGGGCTGGTGGACTGAGGACTTTAGTTCTTTGCCTTGTAGGCCTCTTTAAAAGGCATCTCCCAACATGGTAGCTTGCTTTATCAGAGTGAGAAAGGGAGGTGAACTAAAGAGAGTGTGAACAAGATAGAAGCTATAGATTTTTGTAACCTAATCTTAGAAATCACATCTCATTCCTCTCAGTATATTACATTTGTTAGAATCAAGTTACTGGGTGCATCCCACAGAGAAGGGGATTATAACAGAAAGTGGGAGCCATTGTTGTAGCTGCCTACCATCATCCAGCTGAGGACCTCACAGTTCACCCTGCATGGAGCCACCGCACAGCCTTCAGCATCCTCAGCAATGTTCCTCCAGACCCTCAGGCTGGCTGAGCTCCTGCCTACATTATTGTTGAGAGTAAGGGTTCATTTCCTGCAGCCTTCTCCCTTATAGCTACAACCATCACTTCTTTCTATCAAGAATTCTCCTGGTCCCACATTCATCCTGGCAGAGAACCAACAAGTCAGAAAAACTCTGGCCAGACAGACATCCTGGGGGATGGCCCACCCCATGGGCTCACCCGTGAAATCAGCTCTTAGCATAATGCATCGTTCTCTGTTACGACCAGGCTTCCCTTGCTCCATAGGCACATTAACCTCCATCAGATAATTAAAGGCTTGGCTTTCCATGGGAGACCTTAAATGTCACCTCTCTGCCACCCCATACATCTTTGAGTGACACAGACGCTAATGAGATGTTCAAATATAGAGAACTGAATGACTCCTTGCTTTCGTCATGACATTTATTCAGCCGGAGTGATCTGACTGTACCACTGCATTACTTATAATTTCCACCTGACCTTGGGTGGTGGAGTGCACTCTTTAAGGAAACTATCCATTTACTCTCCCTCGCCTTATTAGCATTTAATTACTATGACAAATTTGTAGATGTACAAAGGTTGTTAGAATTATAATTTAATTTCCCCCTCAAATAGCCCAGTAGCCAAGGGCAGTAGGACCATCTCTGACGCCACTGAGTTCTGATCAAGGAATTCAAGGAATTGTACTGGACCTAGATCTGTCTCCTGTCCCCCTCAGACCAAGTCTCAGGATGCAACCTCTCTCTCTCTCTCTCTCTCTCTCTCTCTCTCTCTCTCTCTCTCTCTCTCTCTCTCTCTCTCCTCCCCCTTCTCTGCCCCCCTCTTTCTCTGCCAAGTTTTGTTACACTGTTCAGCATCAGGCCAGGCCCCTGGGCAAGGAAGAGGATGCTTGATGCCCAGGATGCCTGCAAACTTTCAGATCTCAGAGCTGCACGGGACAATGAATTCCAAAGTGGACTCTTGTAGGCAAATTTTTAAATAAATACTTTTTAGAGAGAGAGAAATGGAAATGGAGGGAAAATAGAAACATATATGTGAGAAATATCAGTCAAGGTTGCCTCTCATATACAACCTGATCGGGGATCACATCCACAAGCGGGGCATATGCTCTGACCCAGAATCGAATCTAGGACCTTTCAGTGCATGGGACGGCACAACCAACTGCGCTACACCAGTCAGGGCTAGGCAGACTTTGTATTTCAGACGAACAACACATGAAAATGATCCAGAGACATCCTCACCGATTCTGACTCCTTTAAAAAGCCACATTCTGCTCTCCGAGTCACTCTGCCATTTCCCACAGAAACACCCCTTTTGACACTTCTTGCCTGTCCCAATCCCATTGATCACTGAGCAAATCTGTGCAGGGCCATCACCTGTGGGTGTGGAGAATGAGACAGCGCTGGGGAGTGGAGAGATCACCAAACCAGGGATCCTAGGGGAACTCGGGCTCCAGAACTGACTCTGCCATTTACTGTCCACTCATCTGGAAAAGACTCCGACCCTCTCCATCACTCAGTGGTGGAGCTGGAGCTGAGTCTGACCTTGCAGCCTTTCTTCTTGGCCAGAGTTCACAGGGGTCCTCTAACTTGGATTTTTATCTCATCTCTTTAGAATGTCTACTTTGTGTTTGTTTATCCTCCACGTAAGATATTCATACATGCAAACAAATATCCATGTTTTGGAGGCGCATGCTATCACTAAACAAGCGATCAAAACTACTCAGAGACCACCAGTCTACAGATTGAGTCACACATTTCCCTTTTGGTGGACATCTGGGCAGTTCCTGGTTGGGGTCACTGCACACTATGTTGCCATAAGCTTCCTCCACATGTGCATCTGTACACGGGTGCCCTCAGTTCTTAGGACAGAGGGCATGTGACCTGGTAATTTCAATTGCTATTGGTGGCCTGCTCTCCAAGAAGTCTTTAACAATTCATATTCCCACCAGCAATGTAGGAAATGCTCCCTCCCTGCCCCCCGCATTGTTAAGGGCCTGGGGGGTTACCACTCTTCCACGTTTGCCAACCTAATGGGTGGGTTGAGAAATGGCATCTGATCTTTAAGAGCACATGTGCGTGTCAAGGAGGGCACTGGGCAAGGTGGTCTCTAAGCTCCTAGTTCGTGTCCCTGTTTCTCTAGCGGTTTTTAGAGTTCCTCTGGGTCTTTAGCCCGCCGTCACTAGCGTCACTCACTAGCTGGTGAGAATCCCAGAGATATCTACAGAACAGTTGCCAGAAACCAACAAATCAGGGGCTGGAGAGAAGGGGAGCTGAGTGCAGTCCAGAAGATCATTTGGCCACCACTATTCCGCTTGTAAGAACCATCGGGGCCAAATCCCGGCAGCGGCACCCAGAACAAATCATAAGACGCGGCGTGGAGGGTTTCTGGGATGAGCACGTTCATAGTAAATATTTTAAGATCAATGGCTTCACAAAATGCATTTTCCATGGAGTTTCACTTTTCAGATGGCTTTGTATTAAAAGTGCTACTTCAATAAATATTCATGGGGAAACTCATTGATGTGGTTTATGGTTTATAGCAAAAATTTCAAAGGTCCAGGGAAAAAAGATGTATCATGTGTATTTTACCCTCTTAGGAGAGAAGTGGGGGCGGTGGGGGGGGGGGAGCATTATATGATTTGGTTTTTCTCTGACTCTAAACCCTCTAAGGCAGGTGGCTGCTCTTTTCATTCCTACTCCTCTCTAGCCAGACTGGGACAGATCACAGCCTGGGAGAGAGGGGATGAAGGAGGGAGGGGGATAGGAGAAAGGAAGGGGATGTGCTGAGCCTTTTCAAAGTCTCTGAAGCCCCTCCTAACAGCTGTCATTTGAGGAGCACTTACTGCATTCCTGGCAATATGTCCAAAATGTTCATCATTCTCCCCGAGTCCTCACCATGGCCCTGTGAATAGCCACCATTATACCCATTTTACAGATGAGGAACATCGAGTCTCAGGAAAGTTGTACCATTTAGCTCCAATGTCACAGAGCTAGCTAAATGGTAGAATGAAGATCTAGACTCAGGACCATCAGGCTCCAATTTGCCTTGTTATTGGCCCCGCCTGCCTCAGTTTCCCGTCTCTAATTTCCCCAGATCTCTAGAAGCCCACTGGAACTGTGTGGGTTGGGGGAAGTTTGGTGTGGGGCTTATTACCTTCTTCTTCACCTCCCTTGTCTCATGGCTGGGGAAGTGCAGTGGGCTGCCTGCTCTGCACACAAGGCTTCCCACGGCCCCCATGACATCATTTTTCTTGGCCCCTTTGCCTGTGGCAGGAAGCAAACACACAGGCAAAGCACTGAAATCTGGCCACTTGCTCCTGCCAATTTTCTCAGAGTCTCGGGTAAACGTATTTATTTTTATAATGGCAAGTTGTGCCCTTGGCAATGATCAGGTCCCATTGCTCCCCTGCTTAAGACTCTGGAATCACTTCCCGAAGCCAATAGAATAAAACGCAAATGACCTGCTTGGCTTGGCAGTCAAGGCCCCCGGAGGTCTGGCTATAGAACCATCCTTTACAGAGCTGTCGTCTTCCACTGATGCTCGGCCACTCTGTCCTTTGCCCACCATGCTCTCTCATCTTCTGGGAATGTCTTTCGTCCCTCTCTCTGACTAGTAAAGTCCTAAATATCCTTCAAGGCCCAACTCAAATGGACCCGCCTTCTCCAAGGGAATTCCCTGGAGCAGAATGAATGGGCCTCTCCTCCGGAATCCCCAGGTTCCATTGTCATCATTCTGCTTCTGACCATCATTGATGCATCTCATCCCTGCCTTTGCAGCTGGACAGTGAGGGTCTGTGGACAGAGGCTGTGCTATTTACCTGTTTCTCCAGCACCCCTCGACACTTCGCTCAAAGTAATAGTCAAAATGACACCAACAGCAGTGATAGAAGCTAACATGGATGGACGGTTTAAAATGTGATTTTATTGAATCCCTCAGAGCAGTCTCATGAGGCGGATGCTGTATTTACTCATATTTAACAAATAAGAAAAGGGGGGTTCAGAGAGATTGCAAAGTGGCAGAGCTGGGATTTGAGCCCCAGGGTACCACGTTCCCGAGCTAATCACTCTGACCCAGTGGTTTCATTAGGTGCTCATTAAGTGTTTGTTAAACAAATAAGCAAATGAATAATTAGGGAAAGGCACCCAAATATAGAAGAATTATCCACCTTCTTGACGAAAGCAAGGCACTTTCCAGAATCCAAGCCATAGTCCTGAGGGCTTCCTTCCCTCACTCTGTGGCTGCCTCCTCCCACTCGGGACAATGCCATCAGCACACATCGTAGAAGCCACACCAGGAGCGTCATTCCAAATGCGCTCCCAAGGGACACAGAGAACGCGTCACCCTTTTGGGTCTGGGACAATGCTCTGATGACCCCCAGGAGGACAGGACCTCAGAGCTGTGCCCGGCCAGCGGGGTGGGTGGCTCTGGCTCACCCACATCCTTCCCATAATCCTCTGGGAACAAACACTGGTGTCAGAGCGATATGGGCAGGAAGTGTTTGGAGGGCAGAGGAAAGCCCAGAGGGACACAGGAAAGGAGAGGAAGGGCAGACAGAGAACCGCAATGCCAGGCTGCAGCTGTGGCTTTGCATGTGGAGCCGCAGGTGCTGGCAGCACGGAGGTCCCTGTTACCAGGATGTGGGAGGAGTAACCTGCCTCCAAGGCCCAGAGAAGACTGGATGCTGGCGAGCACATGGCAGACAGCTTACCTCAGGGAGAGGCCACATTCTTTGGGGCTCAGTCAGGAGTGAGCACACCAGCTGGGGCCAGGCCCACCTGCCCGCTGCTGTCCTCCCAGCCCTGCCTGATGCTCAGAAGGAGGAAAGGACACACCCTGTCTGTCCTTCTCCACACTTGCCCCCTACAGGGAGGGCTGTGGGAAATGGGAACACACAGACATTCATCACGCATGCACACATAGTGACACTCGTGCACACAGACATGCGTGCACACCCAGACACACTCTCAGACACACACACACACACACACACACACACACACACACACACACACACTGAGAAGACTTGTCAGGCCCCCAGCACTTCAAACACAAGTCAATTGATGCATCTTATTTCTGGGGAGAAACCAGCCTGTCCTGAAGGCTGGTGAGCTGGGTTCCTCCCTCTGGGAGGCTGCCAATTAGCTCCTCAATCTCCATTTTCATCTTTGATGGTTTCTGGCCTCGCACACGATTGGAAAGGAGACCTTGGGGCCAGGGGTCAGTCATGAGCCAGAAAACAGAGCTTCGTAGCCAAAAGGAGCAAGAAGGAAAAGAACACATTTCGTACGGAGGATTTAATTTCCACTTAGGAAGATTGAAGTCATCTCCTAAGGTGGTTTTGGAAACACATGAAAGTATTTTCCTTTCTGAACTCGAGAAGCGGATCTGAGGCTGTAATCAGCTCCCTGGGTGCTCAACACTCTGGTCCTCTTTCCATGAGTGCTGGGAGCCAGGGGCCTCTGGGTGCACAGGCTCTGCCAGAGCCTCAAGGGACCAGAGTGGAAAATCTCATTCAATTCAGCTTCATCCATCCACCCCCAAACATTCAGCCAGCCAGCCCACCTTCGGTCATTCTCTCATGTAGTTAACATTCATGGTCACCTGCCACATGTCTCCCTTTGACCTGGCCATGGGGTTCAGGTCCCCTAAAAGGACCTAACACCTCCTCTTGGTTATCTATGGAAAAGAAGGGATACTAGTTACAAGGGCTCCTCCTGCTCAAATTCAAATGCAGATCAGAGGATACACCCTCTGGGGTGTGGAGACCCCCTTGTTGAGGACAATGCAGTCCTGAGCACTGAGCCTGGCTGAGCAGGCTCCCAGGAAAGACCTGCTGATTCAGGACACCTTGCACCACCTCAGTGAACTCGACGCTTCCTGTCTTTGAAAGTCTTTCATTTAGGTTTTACGATGGACTTGAGCATGAACAATTATGTAAGAGTGTTTTTTGCAACAAGTGCATGGGTATATTTTGAAGGAAACAAACTTGTGCCTATTAAGGATGGGAGAATTATCCATGAATGTTTTTAAATGACCAATAAAAATGAAATGATTGTTGCTCATTGTTGTTTATGGGTCATAATGTACTTTCTTTCTGATGGAACTATCCAGTGAACTCCCTCCTAGACATCGGCCGCTAATTGCATAGTTAGCACACAGTAATCTGAGCAAGTGGTTCTCGCCTGTTATAATTCATCTTCATAAACATAATTGGCTCAATGAAGAGATCACAAAATAATTCTGCAAAGAGGAGATGGATTCAATAAAAACAAATTTTATTCTTCTCTGTTCCAAAACTATAAGCTTGGGGGTGGATCTTTGTTGAAGATCTACTGTATTCAAAGCATCAGCTAAATACCAGGGGAAGGAAAAACTTGCAACAAACTCCCCACTGCGAGGAGACTGGCGCTCAGGTGGGGAAGTATATAAGCAGCAGGCAGAGGGAGGGTGATACACAGCGGGCAATAATGAATGCTTTAGAAGAGTTGTAGAGAAAGGGCTACAGGAGTTCAGAGGCAAACTAGTCTCTTCCTGATGGAATATCATGGAGGGCTTCATGAAGGAAGTGTCATCTGAGCTGAATCGTGAAGGACGAAGGGCTGGGACAGGTGGGAAAGTAAATGGTCATTTTGAGGAGCTAAGGCACCCAGTGGGCCCGGTCAGACTAACATGGGAGCACTTTTAGTGGAGTGCAGGCTGGTGAAGGGTGGTGAGAGATGGAGTGGGAAGGTAGGTTGAAGGTTGTTGTGAAGTGGGTGAAGCCTATTTTTTAACCTCATTACTCAAGGCTGTGCTCCTCTCCCCTCTGCATATTCAATAACTTTACCTTGATGCGGTTGAGAGAGCACACCTACTACTTGCCAGACCCTGTGCTAGGGCTGGGTGGGAGACACTGATGATTTACTACAAAGCCCACCCCAGAAATTTTCTTCGGAAGGAAGTAGAAACGATGGCGTGGCCAATACAAGCTTGAGCTAGCATCTGCATTTATTATAGGCGGTGGAGGGGAGGGTCGGCGGTCACTGTTCCATTGGCCCCTGACGAGTCGCCATCCACCCAATCCCATACCACAGCAGGCACCATTGTTAGTGCGAGGCTCTACTTGCTTCCAAGGCTAACGATTTTTGGACCATTTACTGCCAAATACGTCTTTTCTCTAATTCTATCACCAACATTTTCCTCCTTGAGAATTCAAATACGTCTGGAAGAGACACAAAGAGGAAATGTTCGGGGAGATGGGCAGAAAATGAAAATGAGGATCACCAAGCAGAATCCAAGGGAATGGAGAATTTCAGGAAGGCAGTGATTGGCAGTGTCACATGCTACAGAGAATTAAGACAAGAGGGCTGTTACGTGTCCATTGAATTTGGCATAAAGAAATTCATTGATGAACCTGGCGAGAGCCATGTCATAAAAGTGGGCCCAAACTGCAGAGGCCAAGTGGCAGCAGGGTGAGTGAGGGGTGAGCTGACCTGGCATGGAGGACTCGCACATCTGGTGCTATCTCACATCTGCCTGCCCCCTCACCTCCACTTTGCTCTTTTGGGCTCTAGTCTCATCAACAGACCTGATGACTCTCAGGAAATTATATTTACTGCTTTTTACAGAGTAAGGTATGTGCTACTGTGACATTTGACATGGAAGGATCTTTCTGTTGTATTGCAATGAGTTATCTGAGAAGATTATGTGCTAGGTAGATGCTGCCAATTCAGGACCTGGTTGTATTGCAATGAGCTATCTGAGAAGATTATGTGCCAGGTAGATGCTTCCAATTCAGACTGGGCCTCAGAAGAAACACATGTGAAATAGGCCTGATTCTACAGTGTGCCTGGAGCATAGTCACACAGCTGAGCCCAGCCTAGATCAGCCACTCTGTAAGCAGCCACTCTGTAAGCAGATCCCTATGATGAGAATAAATGTCATTTTAACCACCGATATTTGGGGGGTGTTTGTTATGTAACATTAGTGCAGAACTAACTGACTGATACAACCTTGCTAGGTCAGGTTCACTATTCTCATTCCTTAAGTTCGACTGCCAATACAGACTGCTAGACAATTTCAATCATCATTATAAACAAGAAATACTTCCTCTTTGAGATTTTTCAGTGTTTTTTCAGAACATTTATTTCTTTGTTCATTCATTTGTTCTTACCTTCAACAAATGAAGACTTGTACTAAACTTAGCAAAGGCAATGGAGAGCAGTTGAGGGGTGCCTATTGATTGGAATGTAATATATTTTATTTCTTTAAGTGAGAGACAGACATGTAAACAAATAATTATATCTCAAGGTGCCTGCCATATTTCTTATCATTAAAGGAAACCAAGTGGAGATACTATAATTATTCTTGCAATTTCCCTTGTTTATACTTAAAAGCAATTATCTGTGAGTATTTAAACTAAAATAAAATCTATAGTAATTATGAGTTTGCCTTTTTCTTTTTCACATATCACATGAACCAGTGAAGAAGTGGAATGCAAGACCATCTTGCCATATGTCAATATCAAATACATTTTCCTTTAAAGTGTGCTTTGTGCATCCTTCTGGAAGATGGGATATGAAATGTACTTGTAAACAGACAGAAATGATTCACGGATCATGATTGCTTTTCATCAGCTGCATCAATTATATACAGCAATGGTACTTGGTGAAATACATTTACAACTTCTTAAAAATACTCATAGAAACAAATAAGATCTTGTTAAGTTCTGATGTGCTCACCCAAGCATGGCTGGGCTGACAGTCTGCAGAACTAAGTCTTTGTACTAAGTCCAAGCTGACCTTGATTAAGAGCAATGGCCTGGCAGAGTGGAGACCTTTTCTGATTTCTTTTTCCATTGTTATGAGATAGAGGACAGAGAAGCCAGCTATGAAATGAGTACAGATTTATATTAGGTTGTCAACAAAGCATACAATCTATCAGCAAGCCCATTAATACCATGCCAGGTGATGAGGCTATAGCAAAACAAGTAAAAGAATAAATGCATGGCCCTGCCCTCAAATCACTTATGGCCTTCTAGGAGACATGAAGTTAAACATGCCATTCCTAGCTCCTCCATTTATTAACTATCTAACCTTTTAAAAATTACTTAACTTGTCTATCCCTCAATTCCCTCATTTGTTAAATTATAGTAACTATCCTGATGTTGTTGGAATGGTATCCTAAAAAAATACTAACCTTCCAAGACTCCCTTGCAGCTATGGTAGACACATGCCTCATTTCTGGCCAGTGAAAAGTAGATGGAAGTCTTGGTGAGGGCATCCCTCCCTGAAAACAAAAAAGGACAAAGCTTCATGAGAGACACTTTTTGTTTATCTTCTTGCTCAGAACACATATGTGGGACATGTAGCCACCTTGAGACCATGAGAATAAAATTGTGGGTAATGGAGAAAGAAGCTGGAAGGAGCTTGACTCTCAAATGGCATCCTTGAGCACATACATAAACTCTATTCCACTTGCTTCTAGACTGCTCATATGGGAGGAAGAGTTCTTGCTGAAGCCACCCTTTTGGGATTATGGGGGGCTTCTGTTATATGCCACTGAACATACTCCTAAATGGAAACAAGTGCCTGACACGCAGATAGCAGTTAATCACTGACATTAGTGTTAATGTGATAACCACTCAGTGGGATGGTGGTATATTGAGAGAAACGCAGGGAGCTGTCAACCCACTTAGGGTGGCTTTTAGTCCAGACCAGATGAAAACTTCTTGGAGAAAGAAACATCCAAACAGAGACCTGGAAGGTTGGGTGGGAGTGCTGTCTACTCTAATGTTGAAAGTTCTTCCCAAGTGGACTCCTTATTCCCACTGTCCTCCCTTTCCATGGGAGGACATTCCAACACTGAGTACACCTCCTGCTTTCAGCCTTGCGTAGACTATTTTCCATACTTGTTTCCAGAGAAATCTTCCTAAAATGGATCTGGTTGCAACACAACCCCAGATGTAAACCTACTGAGAGCAACTCCTCACCTTCATAGAGATCCTCAGTTTCCATCAAAAGTCCCTTAAGCTTTGATGGAAACTGAGAAACTAGAGTTTCACAGAGGCTTCAGCAGATTAGACTAAATTTTCTAATTTAATCTTTAAAAATCATGTAATGTTCACATTTTTATTTTCTAATAAATTCTTGTTGGTTTTAACATAAAAATATTTTAACTTACTTTCTTTTTAAAAATATTTTTATTGATTTTAGAGAGAAAAGGCAAGTGAGAAATAGAAACATCAATGATGAGAGAGAATCATTGATTGGCTGCCTCCTGCATGCCCCACACTGGGGATCAAGCCCACAACCCAGGCATGTGTCCTGACTGGGAATCGAACCGTGATGTTCAACTACTGAGTCATGCTGGCCAACCTTAACTTACTTTCTAAGAGCTTAATTCATATTCTAGGAAGATGCACTGCCTTAAACCACTGGGTCTGAGTACCCCCTTGTATACTGCTTTCCACCTGAGGGGCTATGCCAGGGTTCCCTGTTCTGGCTTCCAGCTGGTAGTTATTTGGCCACCTGTGATACTTCTTGCCCTTCCACATGTCATTGTGTGAAAGCACCCTCAATGTCATAGGTTGGGCAGTGGCTAAGAGTCTCCAATCTCCAATTAAATTGTAAATCTGTCAAGTGCGAGGGCTGAATTTTATTCATCATTGAAAAATTCCCATCTACTATTGTGTAACAAATTACCCCAAAACCTAGAAACCTAAAACAATTGTTTAATTTGCTCACAATTTTGTGTGTCAAGAATCCCTGAATGGCTCAGCTGAACAGTTCTTCCTTGGAGTCTCTCCCATGCAGTTTGCAGGCACATAGCAGGTAGGGCTGCAGTCATCTGAATGCTCAACTGGGCTGGATGTCCAAGACAAAGATGGCTCCCTCACAGGACTCATAGCCATGGTGCTGTCAGCTGGGAGCTCTGGGGATGCTGTTGACTGGAGTCTCTAGTCAGGCTCCCCACAGAGTAAGTGTCCCAACAGACCAGGTGGAGGCTGCATTTGGACTCACAAGTCATGCAATGCCACATCCAACCACATCCACTTGGTTACAAGTTAGTCACAGGCCAAGAGAGATTCAAGGAGTGGAGTATCGGTATCCATTTCTTGACTGGGTCACATTATGAAAGAGCCAAGTGGATGAAAGGTTTGTGCAGCTGTCTTTGGAAAATACACTCCTCCTTACTAAGCATCTCTGTAATCCAGTTTATTGTGAGTGAGTGAGTGAGTGAGTGAGTGAGTGAGTGAATGAGAATCTAAGTGTTCTGGTACCATTTCCACACTAAGATTTTGACATGAAAGAGAAGTGAAATCTCTTTCTACTTTCCTCTCCGAAACCTTCTTTTGTCTAGGACCCACTCTGCATCTCCCTACCCTAAGGTGGGGTTATGGCCAGAGATGCTGAAAGAGCATCAGAGAGGGAAAGAAAGGGAGGGAAGGAATTGGGTCAGAAAGTTTCAAACTCTTGGGAAGGAGAGAAATAGATTCCCCTTCCTTGGGGATTTCCTATTCCCACAAGCCTGTTTTTCTTCCCTGCTCCAAATAGTAAATAGGATGGTTGGCATTCATTTTGAACATAGATCAATGGTTGGTAAAAAGACATATAGATCAAGCTGAAATTCCATGTTTCCCCCCATCAGAACCATTTCTGTCCTGCTCCCTCAGGACCTTAGCTTCCCCTCTCTTCCCATTAGAACAAAGAGGGCTCATCTCTTAGACTCCCTCCCGTGGTTATTCCCTGTGGTTTCATAGCAGCCACTCCCACCCAACCTAGCAAGACATCAGCCTCCTGGGGAGAGGCAGCCTGTCATTCAGAGAACTCTCCTTTCTCCAAAATCTAATATCCCCTCATCTCCCATTAGGAGTTCAGTTATGGGAGCCTTCATAGCAGGTGTCATTAAATAGACATTAAGACCCAACAGGGCATGTTTTACGGGACCATTACCATATGCCTGATGTTTGCTGTGACAAATGGAGATCCAGCCAACCACGCCATGTGATAATGGGCCAGGAAACACCCCCTGGGGTGAAGTAATGCCATTAGAAGATGAGGCTTTCAGTGTTTAATGCCATTCATCCCATCAGAAGGGGATTGATTCCTCTTTGCTGACTCAACCAGGAAGTCAGGCTCCCTGCTGGGTCCATCAGCCACTCAGGCCAGGAGAGATGGACACCACTGTCCGCTGGCATGGCCAGCCTGAGCACGTTCCAAGGAAGTGTGCCTTATGATTCAAGGGCAAAGGATTATGCTGCCTCAGTTTTCCCCAACCAGAAGCTTGTCAGTACAAATGAGAAGAGCTCATTGATCCTTCTGCTCATCTGAGTAGGAAGTCAGTGCTGTCCAGGCACAGAGAACTCACCTTTATTTAAACATCCTGTCATCTCAGCAGATAACAAGGTTTAGCTAACATGCTCCATGAGCCGGAGCCCTCTGTGACCTGGAGGCAGCATGGTGTGGGAAATTGGCATAAGCTTTGGATTCTGGCTTCCCTCGGTTTGAATCCCAGCTCTACCATTTGATTTCATGAAGATTGCTTTTCTTATCTTCCTTGTAGAGGTGTTATGAAGATTTCATGGGATGACTTGTTGTGCCCAGATTTCGTGATCCCCAAAGACTACCAGGGAGCCTAGTCTGATGCAATTGCAGAAAGCCTGTATTTTGGACTAGTCTGAGCTCAGTCCCACTTACACCGACAATAACAACAATAAGAACTGCAGTGTGGAGGGAGGGAGAGAGAATTTAACATATCAATGGGTTTTATAAAGGTGGTGATGTCACTGCTTTGGCTGACCCTAATTGTTTGGGTTAGGGCTAGGATCCAGTTACACAAAATGGAGGATAATCTGCCCTGCCCCACAGTCAGGAGTTGCCCCGCCCCGCCCTGCCTTCTCAGACTCACTGGAAGTATTTAGTACAGGGCCTAACTGAGTTTTCCTAAGATTCCCTAACTCACCCCTCTTTTTTTTTTTTTTTTTTTTTACTCTGAATCTCCCATCCCTGGACCAAGATCTCCTTATGCCAGCTGCTTCCTGGAGGATGGAGATACACCAAACCAGACTCCCCCGGGCTGCCTCCCCTCAGCTGCCCAGCACACTCAGATTTCTTCCACACCCCATACGCTCCATGATCTCCACTGTGTCTGCCACCTCTGGACCACACCTTGATGGCAGAGCATTGCTGGGGACAGTCCTCAAACCTGCCAACCTGCTGACTGAGCCAACCTCTCACTCTCCCTACTAATATGCCCAATACCCAGCCAGAGCCTAGTGACGATTCTGTCTCTACTTGACCTAAAAGCCTTTGACCCTTTCATAGTTCATTAGATACCCCACACACACAATGCCCATAATATATCTAGCCCCTCCTTTGGCACCTTACGTACCCTGTCTTTATACCTATCCAACCATCTTCTCCCATATTTATCCTCACTCCATCCCACCCCTACTGTAGCCCTCTCCCTGGCTGCCTCCCCTCAGCTGACCAGCACACTCAGATTTCTTCCATCCCAGAGAGTTCCTTTCTCAAATAACTACTATTCCCTTCCTGCAGAGTGCTTACCTTCCCTGCCTCACTTCTCACTCCATTTCCTCCTCCTCTCCTTGGTTCCACCACTGCCACTGATGACTACCACTCTCAAGGATGGTATCGAGAGGCAGGTCTGCAAACCTGCCCCTTCAAATGACTTGGGGCTCTGAGGAGGCTATGTGCCTACCTTGGGGTTCTGGAATCCCACCCAGGGTGGGTGCAGTGCTGGGCTAGGACAGAATAAGTAGGCAGGACCAAGGCAAACATGAAGAGCTTCTAACCTTAGACACTCCGTCTGAAGTGAGAGACCATAAAACGAATCAAATAATTAGGACCCACTGAATAAAACCATGAGGAATCCTGTCACTCCACTGAGACAGGGTGTGGCTAAACCATTCATGCAATCTCTTCCACAGTGACTACCACATCCCTACCACGAGCTAAGTCCTACACCTCCTGGAGTCACCTAAGATTTACTAACAATCTACAATGTTTGGTGCCTTTACATTATAATCCCATTCAATGATGTAGGCATTGGTCTGTAGAGGGGGTTGAATCATGGGCCCCCAAAAGATGTCTACATCCTAATCCCCAGAACCTATGAATGTGATCTTATCTGAAAAAGGGGGGGGGGCAGTGAGGGTTCTTGGCATATGTAATTCAATTAAGGATCTCAACATGAGATCGCATGGGGTTATTCCTAAATCCAATGACACATGTCCTTATTACAAGACAGAGAGGGGAAGAGGGGAAGACACCCAAAGAGGGGACGTTTGTGGAAGATGAAGGAAGAGATTTGAGTGATGTAGCTGCAAACCGAGGGATGCCCAGAGCCATCAGAAGTTGAAAGAGAAAAGGAAGGATTCTCCCTTAGAGTTTTAGGATTGAGAACAGCTCTCCCAGCACATCAACTTTGGATTTCTAGTCTCCAGGATAGTTATGTTGTTGTGAGCCACCAAATTTATGATCATTTGTATGGCAGGCCTAGGAAATAAGCACTACATCCCTGGTAAACAGTTAAGGAAACAGTCTCAGAACAGTCTGCAGCTCATCAAAGTCATAAGGATAGGAAGTGTCAGGGCCAGGGCTTGAACTTGGTTTGGAGGAGCCCCAAAGTCTCGCTCTTCAACTCTCAGAGGCAGGAGAGGAGCAGCTGAGAGCTCAGCCGGGAGCCAAGGCTGCCTGGTTCTGATCCCAGCTCTGCAGTTTGTGAGCCGGGTGATTTGGGGCGAATTGCCTAACCTCTCACCCCTCCATTCCTTCCTCTGTAAAACGAAGATGCTATAAACAATCCTTTCCTCCCAGAATTGCTTGGGGAGTTGAAAGAGTAGGGGAGTGGAGATAAGAGAGTGCGCAGAGCCCTTCCTGGGATGCAGGAAGCAGAGCAGAACCCTGTTAGAACTGTAGGCCTGCAGACCATTTGGTTGCCCCTGTTCCAATCACACCCTGTCTCCATCGCTGTCCCCAGGCCAGGGCTTCCCAACTTCAACACCACTGACACTGGAATTATACTTCTTGGCTGTGAGGGCTGCCCTGCGCACTGTAGGGTTTGAATAACTTCCTTGCCTCTATCCACCAGGTTCCAGTAGCTCCTCTACCCCAAGTCCTGAAGAACATCGTCTCCCTCTTGCCAAATTTGGGAGATAAGATCTCCCCTGGTGGAGAGCCGCTGCCTAAGGCCTGCAGGGGGCAGGCCTTAGGACTTGGGCCTCTTGACTGAGCACTTCCTTGCAACTGGGTTTTGAATGCATGTCTGGTCTTCAGGCCTGAAGCTGTGCAGCTGTCAGGCAGGGGACCCTTAGCAAAGGGCTCCAAGACCCCCAGTGCTGGGGGCCAGAAGGCAGCACATCAAACGTGTCGTGGTTATGGGCATTAAATGAAGTATTAGGTACTGAGATGAGCGGAGTACTGAGCATGGAGTCAGCATTCAGTCAATATTGGTTAATACTATTTTCACTATTATTGTTCTTCCGGCCTGCTGAGCTGACCCATAAAGGGATACAGGAGGAAAGAATCTATTCTTATTGGCTGCAAAAGCCCCAAATCCACTCAGAGCCTGTTTGATGGCCGCAGTCAAATAGAACAGAGGGGGGCGGGGGCGGGTGGGAGCGAGTGTGTAATGTAATTTAAGGGAGTGTCTTTGCCAGGGCAGACGGAAATTGTGAGAGATTTACATGTATGTGACAAAGGTTCCCGAAAGCAGCGGTTCTCCCACGGCCTGAAATGATGATGTTTGCTGTTGGCAGGCGGTGTTGAATGGGAAAAAGAGAGACCGCACTCACAGATTGTCACTTCATTTTATTCTCTGGTGGCTGGCGTCCAAAGGGCTGAAGTGGGAGCCCCTCCACGGGCGACTCTCAGCATCTTCCCCCTCCTGCTTTCCTCCTGCCAAACTGTAATTGATAAGAAACATATATTTGTCCACTCTGATCACAAGTACATATTTCTCATTAGACATTGGGTCTTTGCCCACATTTCCTGGTTCACACAGCTCCCAGACCCTTGGAATTTCCTGAGTGAGGAAATCCTTAAAGGTGACTTTCGTTAGGTTAATGAGGTGACTTTTGGGCCTTACCTAAGGATGGGGCAGGTTGTTAAAGGAGCCAACTCTGATTAGAGGGTTGGAATGTCTAGCACACCTCTGACCTCCTCCAGGGAGGAGACATGGCAGGAGGCTGAATCAATCACTAGAGGCCAATGGTTTAATCAATCATGGCTGTGTCATGAAGCCTCCATAAAACCCCCAAAACGGAGTTTAGGGAGCTCTCAGGTGGGTAAGCATGTAGAGATTTGGGGAGAATGGTGCCCTCCCAGAGGGCATGGAAGCTCTGAGCCCTTCTCACATACCTTGTCCTGGGCATCTTTTCCATCGATGTTCCTGAGTTATATTTTTTAAATAACAAATTGGTAATGTAGTAAATAAAATGTTTCTCTGAGTTTTGTGAGCTGCTTTAACAAGTTAAACCAGAGGAGGAGGAGGTCATGGAGACCTCTGATTTATAACCAAGGCTCCTGCCCCCTGTTGGTCAAAGCAGGGATTTGCACACTCCCACTTCCCTGGTATCCAGGTGGATTCTGAGGCTTCCCCACCTGGGAAAGGACATGGACTTATGGGTGTGGCCTGAGGGGAGGCCCTGCTATGTTGCAAAGTGCAAAGCTGCCCAGAGCAGCAATGCAGAGAGTGGAATAACAAACAGGTCAGGCCAGAGGGTCTGAAGATGGTGCAGAAGAGGCGTCCCATACAGGTACATGTGCTCCTTCCTCGGGTGTGAAAATAAGCCTGACCTAAGAGAGCATTGTTTAGAATTTCAGCCAGTTCTACCAGCTAAAGCTCAGAACCCTTGCCCACCCCTGCCCCTGCTGCACCTGACTCCCTTCCCCTTGCCTCTCCCGTCTTACACTCCTGACACAGTTAGGGGCCCAGAACAGGGCTGTCCACGTTGGCCATCTGACAAAACTAGAGAGGAGTGTCTGTCCCCTGCTCCCCCTTTCCCTGCCAGGTAAGATGGTTCCAGTTACGACGTAAATTGTTTGTCCCTTCCCTCATTAATTTTTAACTTGAAGAAACAGTGTTGTTTTGCTCTTTGTTTTTAATTTGCGTTCATGTCTCCTGTGGGCTGACAATGGCGCTGCAGCTACTGGGCTTGTGGAACTGAGTCCTAAATCCAGCTCTGTTCATGGCAAAACACAGGCAAACTCTGAGCTCAACTGCCCCCCCACCAGCACGCTAAGAGCCCAGGGTAACAGGATCACGTTTGCCGTGTCCTTTGATCAGGGTCTCAGGCATCCAACATCCACAGGCCTAGCAAAGAGGAGGGAAGTGCTGGAGGAGGTCAGACTTTGAGGAGCATGAGCTCTCCTGGAGGAGAGCAGAGCTGGTCTCTTCAGGCTGCTGGGGTAGGAGCAGGAGGGTTGAGATTGGTTTGAATGAGTGGAGTGCGGGAGGTTTGCAGAGTCCCAGAAGGAATTGAGTCCAGTGAGTGCTTTACCTCTGTAGGGAGGGGTACATGTTCTTGGCCTTGGAGGTGGGACCGAGATAAAGGCTCAGCCCTAAAGAGGTTTCCAGTCCAGGTCTTTCCACTGTCTCTCTCCTGCCCCTGCCTCCATTCCTTGAAGCCACTTGAATACATTCAGCTGAACGTCCACTCTGGTTGCCATCCTGCTTCTGTCCTCTTTACTCCTGACTCTATCTTATCTCATGACCACCTCCCTCTGACTTGCAGGCATGGGTGTGTTTCTGGTCTCTGACTTCTGCACCCGCCCCCCCTTGCAGGCATGTCGTGTGACTTTATTCAACTCAGTCCACTGGTAGCGTGTGCACCTTGGCTGCCCTTCAGACCTTCCGCCTGGTTTCCCTCCTCCCCAGTAGGATATTTACGGATTTCAGCAAGTTCTACACAGAGAGGATTCTAATTCCTCAGGACAGGTGGGGTCTGACCCTACCATCCCAGGCCCAACCCGAATGGGCCTTGACCTTGACCTTGGTCTTTGAGTCACAGTCTTGTTCCAGACTTAGCCCAGCTCTCATCCCAGGCTAATCCTTCAACTCTGCCTCAAATGTGTGCCTTTACACCTGGCTGGGTTCTGACCAGTCTCCCCAAATAAGATCCCAATTATCTCCAAATGAATCCAGCCCATAAATGTAAATTGTGGGTTTAAATAAGAATGCTGAGAAAGTGAATAGCATGGGTTAGCCTTCCCACCTCAGGAGTTTAGCTTCTTTATCTCATGCCTGGGCTTCTGATAAAGCATCAGTCACAGCAGAGAGACCAGCTCACTGCATCTGGGTCCAAGCTTTGTCTCTTCCCAGCTAAGTCACCTAGGGGTGTCGAACTCAATCAGAGAAGGGGCCAAAATCTAAAATCCAGCCTAAATCGCGGGCCGAATGGTTTACTGAACAGTCATAAACTGACAATGTCATAAACTGACAGCGGAGTGCAGTGATGACAGTGCGGTGCGGGCCACATTGCTTAGGCAAAGCTGTCAGAGGCAATTTTCTGGGCCTCGGTTTCCTTTTCTCACCGAGAAGGGATAGTCAAAGGGCTCTGCACCCCGGTGCCTGGGTGTCCCGTGTAAATTGTGGAGGAACACGGGATTTTGCATTTTATTTGTCCCAGATTCGGGAGTTCTGGAGGCCTGAACTCTGTGCCCCTCCCTCACAGGGAAGGCGGTCCTTCCCCCGACACGGGATGCTGGCCTTCCACAACCCACCTGCTGACCCCACGCTGAAGCGAGGTTCCTAGACCCTGGCCCTGCTGCCACCAGGCGACCCAGTTCCGTTTCAGTTCCCTTAAGAGAAAGCGCTAGCCCAGTTCGCTCTGTAGCGTCTGACAAATGTGTCTCTTTATTAGGAGGAACCCAGTCCTTGGAGGCAGCGGAGCGAGTCACGTGCTGGTGAGGTTGCCATGGAAATTATTCACTTTTATTGAATTATTCATTTGTGCAGTCCACCTACAACGTCCTCGCCATTCATAGCTGTGACAGACACTTAAACAGAGAGGCTTTGAGTCCCCCCCCCCCCCCCACTTCCCAACACACACACACACACACACACACACACACACACACACACAGGGCAGCACTTCCCCTGAGCCGCCTAATGATAGGGCAAAGCAGAGAACTTGGGCCAGAGACCCTGGCTCCCCTGTTAAAAGCGACAGCAGTCCTACAGTGACTTCAGGTGTGGACAGCCTGGGTTCCAGTCTCCTCTCTCCCTCTTGCCCTTGCTTGTACAACTGAAAAAATGGGGCTAGAAAGGCGTCTGCTTCATGGGTTGGTTATTGCATGTTAGACTAAAAACGTATGCAAAACACTAAGGAGCACTTTAGGGTTTATTGTTTTCTTGCAAAATTGTGTGATCATGGCCTCAGTTTACCCATCTGTAAGATAAAAGCACGGGGCCAAACACTCTCTCAGAAGGGACATTCCAACTCTGATTTCCCCAAGACAGACAAGGGAGCCAAATGGCATCCTCTTGCCTGCATGGGTACGTTTTTCTCAGAGACACAAAACCCATTTCCTCAGTGGAGTTTGCCCTCTTCCCAGCAGTGCTCACAGACTGGGGTTGTGAACTGTGGGCTGAAGTCCAAACAGGCCCAGTTCCAATGTCAAAGTCAGGGGGGAGGACCGGTCCTGGGATTCTCTGACTCTCACAGGCTAAGGGAGTATCATGTCTGAGAGGCTGTTGGATCAGGCCATTTTCACTAAAATCACCACCACCATCTGTAACCAGTGATCACTGGGCATGTTGGTATTTGCCTTCAAACAACTGATTCTCAGTAGAACAGGGGAAGAGGGGGAATCAACAGTGTGATTTTTGTGGGCTTTTTTTTTTTTGTATTCTAACCTGAGATGATTTTTTGTAAGTGGCTACAGCAACAGATGAATAAAGATATAGGGAGATGTAAATATTGGAAGTCACCTAAATGCCTATGAATAAAGGAGTGGCTACTTACACCATTAATTTCTCCCCAATAATTTACCATCCAGACATTAAGTGGAGTGAGTTAGACATATACTTATTGACAAGCCATGATGCATAAGACACAGGATGGTGTAAAAAAGATATATAACAGCAAATGAATATATATATATATATATATATATATATATATATATATATATATATAATTTACATAAAACCTAGAAACATAAATATACATCCCAGATGTCCAGGGCCAACTTTTAGCTTCACATTTACAGAAGGCTGGCTGAACTCCATCCATAAATTGGGAGCCCCCTAACCCCAATATTTCTGTAACTGCCAAAGGGCCCTTGTTCAGAGGACCACATCTGGATCCTCCATCTTCTGCTGAATTAAGTCAAGGTTGGGATTGTCTTGCTGTCCCTTCTTTGGTTTCCCGTGGTGACCAACCCTCTCCTCCTGCCTCCCCCAGAACACTCTCAGGAGAGCTGTGTGTGTAGTTAAGGCTTATGGAAGCCTGTTGAAGGCTTTTCCCAGCAACAAAGCAAGCAACTGAGATTCAGTAATTAGGTGTCCCTGTTTTTCAAAAACACCTTGGCGGCTCCACTCAGGGCTCCGGCCTCCTGCCAGGTTGTGCCTTTGCTCCTTTATTTTTCTTTCTACTTTCAGCTCTATTGCTCTCTCTAGCTCCAGATCGGCCCGGGAGCTCCAAGCTTTTCTCACTTTATGAAGCAGAGCAATTTACTCCTTTGCTGCCCCTACCCCTCAATTTGGATCTAGGCCACCCTGGCACGTATCCAGACCCCCTGGGAGGCTCAAGACCAGCTCACAATGGGCCTTACACTAAACAAAACCTTCTGTCCTGAGAAAGCAGGTGGGATTGTAGACAGCAATGTATCACACACACGCACACACACACACACACACACACACACACACATACACACACACGCAAGCACACACACACGCGCACGCGCATGAATAAGGAAGGATCAGCCTGGAATTATGTTCACCAAAATATTAATAGTGGTCATTTCTGGGTAATGATCTTTTGAGTGCCTTTATTTTTTTCTTTACCTTTTGTATATATTTTTTTAATTTTTATTTTGGCGAAAACAATGTCCTCTGTGACAACGATAGCCTGATTCAAATGCCACTGACTGACACCCCCTCACCCCCACTGTCCACTCACACATTCACTTAGCACCCCACCCCCTAAAGGCCTGATGTCACCCAGACTTCACTCCTGACCTCTGATCCAACTCCTATCAGCAGCACCCTCCTACCTGCCCCAGCCTGCGGCACCCGGGAAGCTGGCAGGCAGCCAGATCCAGGCCTGCCAAGAATCCAGTGTCCCATTGAAACTGACTTCCAGCCCCTTTGGCTCGCAAGCATTGGCAGAATGACCATAACAAGGGCCCGGATGCATCCGTGGGCACTGGACTGCTGTGAGAGCACCCTCCCCTCCACTCTGCGGGCTCTTGAAGTGAGTCCTCCATAGAACAGCAGGATTTACCAGGAGCAGGGCTCAACATAGGGTGGCCCCTCACGAGCAGAGTCCTTGTGGGAAGGGGTCTGGGTCATGTCCCTAGTAGGGGGTGTGCGAGAGGCAGCTGATCGATGTTTCTAACTCTCTATCCCTCTCTCTTCCTCTCTGTGAAAAAATCAATAAAATATATATATTTTAAAAAATAAAAAATTTTTTAAAAAAAGAAAGGAGGCACCTTGGGGAGCCTGGAAAGCACGCAGTCTCCTGCAACGCACCCTTAACTGAGACACACGACAGCTGTCTTGGTGAAGGGACTAGAGATGGGGAAAGTTGCTTTTGTTGCCATGAAACTCTAAAGAGAGAAAGTTAATTCATGGTCAAGAAGAGAGGACGAAGGTTCAGTGACAAGGTTGAGGTCTGAGATTTGGGAGAGGAGGTTTTAGACTCCCCCTCAGCCCCATCCCTGGTCTGGAATCTCCTGAGACCTGTTGGAGCCTAATGGGGACTGTGTAAGAGGGATCAGTTTTAAATCCATCCAGACGGTGTCTGGTCCTGAGTTGCCGGCAGTGTGCTCCCAAACCCCTTTTGTCGCATGCAGCCCTTACAGAATGACCCTTCCCTCTTTTTAAAGTCACCCGTTATGGAGAGCCTTCTGTGGAGCAGGCACTGTGCCAGAGCTTCACTCTGGTCATAGCTCATTAAACCATCACCAGGGGCTGCGAGGTAAGTGTTAGTGCCCATTTTTTATAGACAAGGAAACTGCATCCCACCGAGATTCCCATAAGTAACTAGCCAAAGGTCCCATAGTCCATTAGTCAGCTATTGTGGCAGAAGGCTCTATAACAAATAATCCGAAAACTCAGTAGATGACAACAAGCATTTACTTCTCCCTGACAGCTGGGGCTCTGCTGGGCTCGGTTCCAAGCTGGGGATCAGTCTATTTCAGGAGTCTTCTCGTTCTCCCGAGGGACCAGCGGTTACCCAGAACACATGCCCCATGCGGCAGATGGTAGGAGAGCAAGATTCCAAGCCAAGACATGCAAATACATAACAGCCTGTTAGCAAAGCTAAGCCTTATGGCCAAGCCCCACATCGATGGGAAAGGGAAATATAGTTCATCTTTTCTGCTGGGAGCTAACGCAAGGTCTCAGAGCAAAGGGAGCGGATGCATAGTTTCAGTAGCAGGAGTAAAGACATGGAAACAATAATAAAATCTGCATACATAGCTAGTTGAGAAGTGAAGCCAAGATCAAGCCCAGATCCTTCCCATGTCAAAAACCCACAGTCTACGGTCCCCTTTGCATGAGTGCAGTCTGAGCTGGAGGCTCCTGGGTGTTGGTGGCATGGATGAAGGGGCCTGGGAGAGTCCGCAGCCTTCAGAAGGAAAGTGGGCTCAGGTCTCCTGGTGCCTCTTGCTGGGAAATCAGTTGCCCTGGAAGACGAGGGCTGTGGAACTTCTACTTGACCAGGTGGGGAGACAGGGAGTGAGAACTCGTGCCCTCCACCAGGGTCTGAGTCAGCAGCTGCCCATGTCCCCTGCTCTCCTGGGGCCATGAAAACTGTTCACCCAGCCCAGATCTGTACATGAGTGTGCCCCAACATCTGAGGCAGTGCAGCATCTCAGCATACCTCACAATATCTCATGCAATGTTCCAACATCTGGAACATTAGTGGAGGCAATACTACTAATAACTGGAGCAGCTTACCTCCAGCTTCTAGAGCTCAAGATCCCCTAAACTAGACAGGACCGTCATGGCCAGTGCCCTGGGTGCGGAACCTGAGGCCCTAATTTCCAGCCTCAGCCTTGTTGCTGCCTCGCTCCTCTCTGGGCCTCGAATTCCCTATCTGTGTGTGTCTGAGAGCCTTCCCAGGCTGCTAGCTCCCAGGTCCCAGGAGGCCAGCACACGTTGGTATTAATGTCAGAAAGTTTGCAGGAATGAGCTCCATCTGCCTTTCTGTCTCCCTCCGATTTCACCTGTCCCTTTGACTCAGTATCCGGGGGCCCAAAGTCTTCAGTTCTAGAAGAACACAGGGCAACTGGGAAGAGGGATGCCTCTGAGGAAGGGGCCTTGCCATCATCCACTGGCCTCAGGCTGGAGGCAGATGGAAGGCGGATTGCTCAGTCTGAACCCAGCTCAGAAGCATCCAGTTCTGGGTTCCCAAGAACCCAGAGAGTCTGTGAGGGAAATCGGTGAATGTGTGAGCGTGGAAACTCTAACAAGTGATGGCAGAGAGGGACAGTGTAGCACTTGCTGCCCCAAGTGGGAGCCACAGACCGGCAGCAGCGGCCTCACCCGAGGGCATGTTAAGATCCAGACTCTTGGGCCCCATCAGAACTCCTGAACTGGAGCCTGCATTTAACAGACCCGAAGGTATCTGTATGCACATTGCCAGTTGAGAAGCATCCATATCTGCCCTTATCTGCCCAGACCCCTTCCCAATCTCCGTTCCCCCTGGCTCTTGGAGTGCCTTCATCCCAGAGCCACATCTGTCACTGCTGGAGGGCTGCCAGAGAGCTGCCTCAGGTCCCTTTGCCTGTGGCATTGAGAGCCAGAGGGACCTGGGCATTTACATCTTTCAGTGCAGCCCTTAGCCCAGAGGTTCCGGAATTTTCCATGTAGTGGGGAGCCCTTGCTCACAGTAATTTTCTCACAACATTGACACCAAGGTCAAAAGAAATACCAAACAGCTCCATGTATAAGTAGTGAGGTCCAAACAATGTAACGAGCGTTTCTGTCCTCACAGGTTACCAGCTGTTTAAAAACATGATATATGAAAAATGAAGCAAAAAGTGGTAGTCTTGTTTCAGTTAGAAGTCACCACAGTTTCCTACTGGTGAGTCACGTGTGCCTTTGGGGCCCTGCACAGCTTTTCAATTCTCAGACGCAGACTCGTTTCCTTTTCCACACGGATCTTCACACAGAGCTTGCTTCCAATCTCAGCTGCCACCTAACACCCAGATTCACAAAGATATGACATCATCCAAAGGAATGTAGGTCAATCCAATGATGAAACTGTGAACTATCTTTACTGTCTCTTAGTTGTATCTGTGCTGTCCTGGAAAATTAAGATACCCCACGGCACCCAGGGTACCCTGACACACGGGAAACATGGCCTAACCTTTGACGGAGGCTGGTGGAGTGTAGATAGTCCAGCTCCTTCACTCTACACTGTGGGCTGCTGGGACTTGGCCATCTCCCCTCTCCTTCCCTTTTCTCCCCTCCCCTCCCCTTCCCTTCCCTGTCCCTTTCTTGCACTCTGCTGGTTTTTCCTGGGAACACTTCTAAGTACAATACATCACTTTCATGAGAGTCTTCACCTTGGCACCTGCTCTGGCGTTCCTAGCCCAGGAACAAAACTGACCAGGAAGAGGCAGGCTGGGGGCCAGTGAGAAGGGGGTGCTGACCATAGTGGGAGATGTGGGCACCTCAAGGGCAAGGTGGTGTGAAGGGATCAAGAGGTCAAGTGAAGGACTATCAAGGAGGTGAGTGGGCGGCCTTGATTGCCGACCAGATAAGGATGGTGAGAAAAATCTTGGGTCACCTGTGCGAGGAGGTCCCACTCACAGCCACCTGGAGGCCAGGAGTCGGGGTGGATTGGGGGGAGGGGTAGCGAGTGCATTTTCCCACCCGTTGAGCTCAAACCCTGAGATCCCAGTTCTGAATAAAGGAGAAAGTCGAGCAGGCAAACTTCTCCGCCCACTTTTCGTGAAGGCTTTGTGAACATGTGCACTTGATGAACGGTTCCCAGTTTCATTAACCTTCCTAGTAATTATGCTAATTACCGCACACAGTCGAGGTACGAAGCTGGAGCCCCCGTGCACGCCTGGTGTTAGACGCAGACAGCACGTTCCTCCCACGCACAGTGTTGCCACTACCACCTGACATGTTTTAGGCAAACAGGCGGCACCTGTTGAATGTCACCACAGGAGTGGGGGTGGGGGGTGGCGTAGCTTGAGCAGCGGACAAGTGTCCTTGGGGTAGAGCGACGTTCAACTGAACCCAGACACCCAAGCGAGGTCTTTGTTCTCTGAGGGGTCCCTGCCTGTGAGCGGGTGGGAATGTGGTCCGCCCAGGGCCCACTGGGGGCAGGAGCTGCGCCTGCTGCCTCCCCACCTAACGCCTCATTTATTCCTTCTGATGATCCTGAGATCTGGGCACAGCTAACCCTGTTTCACAGGCAAGAAATCTGAGCCTCTGACACATCTTATTAAGGCAACGCATATATACTATGATGGGCACGTTAATGTGTCACCTTGGCCAGGTGGGCCCTGGGGTGTTTCCACGAGGAAATACTGCTTTTGGATGAGATGTACTTTGAAGCCGGTGGTCTTGAGAGAGCAGACTGCCCTCCCTCCTGCGGCGGGGCCTCAGCCAGTCCATGGAAGGCCTGAGCAGGACACAAAGGCCAGTCTCTCCCAGCAGGAGTGACTTCTCGAGTGGGAGAGATGGCCTTTGGGGCTTCCCCTGCACCGTCCACTCTCCTGGGTCTCAGCCTGCAGGCCCACACTTCAGGTTTGCACCTGCCAGTCTCCCTCGTCACGTAAGCCAATCCCTCATGCCTATGCTGATCACATACTATGTGCCAGTCACCCTAAAGGTCTATGGGGGTACAACAGTAAACAAAACAAAACTCTCCTCTGCCTTCCCCCCGCTTCTAGTAGACGGTGAATGATATGGGAAGGTGGTCCTGAGGGTGACAAGACAAATGCACCGAAATGTATGCTTCCCATGGATGGCTGGGGCCAGTTTGAGGGGGTGAACCTTGAGCAGAGACCCTATTGCATGGATGGAGTGAGCCAGGCGAGTGCTGGCCCAGGTCAAGGGGCCCTGGAGGCCTGTGTGGGCTTTGGGTTTTATTCTAAACATCCGGGACATCACGGGAGGGCTCTGCCCCTGGTCACAGAGCCAGCAAAAGGCCGGGAAGGATTCAAAGCCAAGGCTGCATGTCCCCACAGCCTGCATTTCCCCTGCTGCCGTACCAGGCTGCTCCGCAGGCTGGCTATCGAGGTGCTGGAAATGTGAAAAGTTTCCTGTACTGGAGTCCATGGCCCCGGGGGCCTGGGCCCTCCACCTGACACAACAGTACCCATTTCTCCTGGGTGGTCCTGCCCCATGGCACCCAAGGTCATAGTTCTGATGCAATGCTTTGCGAAGACGGCCACCCATTCCTCCCACTCCTGCGTGTCCTTGTAGCACCTCCTCTCCCGGGGACAGCTGTGCCCCCTTGGGCTGCCCCCGGGACTGGCTTTGGCCAATGCAGTAGAAGTGACACAGTGCCTATTCCAGGCCCAGGCCTTCAGAGACCTGGACCACTGTGGAAAGAGGCCTGGCTACCCTGGTAGCCCAGTGGTGAGACACGTGAGTGGGCAGCCACCTGGCCCTGACAGCCTCACTGACTCAAGCCCAGGCAACTGCCTGTGGAGCAGACAGAAGTAAGCTGTCCCTGCCAACCTTGCCCACATTACCATGGCTTAGTGCTCTAGGCCACTAAGTCTGGGGTGGGCTGTAGCATAGCCATAGCTCACCACAACAGCCTCCTCTGCTGACTGTACTTCCTGGGATCCTTGTTCCTGTCTATTGGGCATCCATGCATTGCAGGGCCAGTCATGTCAACGCTGTTCTCTTCTCTCCTGTCTTCTTGAAGTGCTGGCACTTGAACGATGAGCAGACCCTGGGAGACACAGCCCCTCCCAGGCCAGCCACACCTCAGAGATTGGAAAGGGATTGGCTGGGAGCACAGCTTTTCTATACAAACCAGCCAATTCAGAGTCTACACCCTTCAACCATCTTTAATTTAACTCAGTATTTCCCCCACATTAAATTGTCCCAGGACTAAGTACTAGGCAATGAGGGACCATCCCTAGAGCACAAAGCCCATCAAGATTATTCATTGTCCTGTCCCAAACTGTTCAGCTGGCCCCCCTTTCCCACAGGGACCCCAGTGAAGGCTCCAGCCTAGGTCCCCCACCCCTCCTCTCCTGACCTACTGCTCCCCCTGGCCCTGCACGGCATGGTGCTGTGCCTGTCATTCCTAGGGCACTGTGAGTACCTTCAAACTTCACTTGCAGTGGAATTGCCTCTCTGTGTTGTCACTCAGTCCCCTTTAAAAATGAAGACGTGGGTCTAGAACATGGCCCCCTTAATTCTCTGCAAAGGAACCAACAGCCCCAAGTGGAAATGGCAAGCGGTAGCCTCCTAGCAGGTGGGGGCACCACAGAGGAAGGCAGACAGTCACAAGATGTGATTCGTGAGCAGGGGCCCTTCAGCATCTGGGCTGGAGCTGGATCCAATGCCCTGGCTGACTACAGAGGGGGCTCCTCATCACAGGGAGGGCGGGCATCTGTGGGCCACGTGGGAATGGCTTTCTGATTCTCCCCATGTTTAGGCCAAGCCAATTCAACAAGCTTTGCTCCTGCCAGTAACACAGAGCTAGTTAGGACAGGGAATTCCAATGAGCTGGGTGAAGTGTCACGTCAGAGCTTGGTGGGGAGGCCTGGATCTTGGAGACGGCCACCCTCACCCACACACCCAGGCCCTGGTCTCAGAGATGGCCACCCTCACCCACACACACACCCAGGGCTGGTCTCGGAGATGGCCACACACACACACCCAGGCCCTGGTCTCAGTTATGAAGTAGCAATGAAAATAATTTTATGGCTGGGGGTCACCACAACATGAGGAACTGTATTAAAGGGTCGCAGCATTGGAAAGGTTGAGAACCACTGCCCTAGATGATGAATTGGGCACCAGAAAATACAAGTCACTTGGGGGAGTGTTTCCTCTCGAGGATCAACAATGACAAAGTTGTGATGAATGGGGGCGTTTCTGGATTCTGTGTGGGAAAAATCAGTGTGGGCTCGAATGAACAGAAATCCAGTTCTTCGTGTGTGCACCCTTCCCTGTTATCCTCCTGGGATTCGCAGCCGCGACAAAGACAATGAGCAACCGATTAATCCGGGTGCTGTCGGTGACGATGATGAATTGGGGTTTAAAAGTCTACATTGAGGTAAATTACTATTAAAACTCAGGCGTCCCCTCTCCTGTCTGCAGGACCAGGGATTTGTGAGAACCCTGGTTGCCTTTCACTAGCCTCACTCCTAGACGATGGGTGGCAGGTTCTCAGTAACGGAGGCTTTTCCTTTGCCTTCAGTTGTGACTGTTCCTTCCAGGCTGGTCTTCTGTCCACGTCCCACTCTCTCCCCTCCCCTGTGCCAGCGGATTTTTTCTTCCCGTGGCCTCAGCCACAACCTGCACACCGAACCTGTGGTCTGAGCACCTGGACCCTGATGCCGCTGCCCTGGCCACCTCCCAGGACCTCAGCTTCAGCACAGCCGAGGACCAATCTGCCATCTCCTTCGAACACGTGCTTCTGAGCCTTTGTTCCCATCTCAGAGCACCACTCAGAAGCATCCCCCTGGGTTCTTCCCCTCTCTCACCCCCCACTCATTGGTCACTCAGGCCTTTGTCAGCAGCCCTCTGCTCCCACCAGCCTACTTCCCTGGCTCAGATCCTCAGCAGCTCACGCTGGGGTGTAGCAACTGCCTTCTTTGTGGTCTCCCTGGCTGGACTCGCCTTCCATCCCCTTCCCCAACCTTTAGGTTCATGCTCTGCCTAAACACTCCCTGTGGCAACAGCTCGAGATTTGCCCATGGCTCTTAGGATGAAGTCTAAACTTTGAGGCTCTTCACGGTCTAGCCTCAGCCTCATGCCCAGCCATGTCCACCTGCATCCCAGCAAGATCCTTCATGTCTCCAGAACATATCCCACTGTTTCCTTTGCCCTTGACTGAGCGTCTTTGTCTCGGCATAGCTGCTCCCCCCTTCTCTGCCAGTGGGCCTCAGGTTGGTCCTTGAGGATGGAGCTTTGGCTCCAGCCTCTTTGCAAGCTTAAAGCAGTGTTGTCCCAGTGTGTGGGGCGCACTGGCTTGTGCATCCTAATTCTCCTCCCACACGAGCGCTGAGCATCAGGGGGGACGTACCAGAGATGGACAAAAGAAGTGCATGCATGGGCAGTTTGTGTCCAGCCATGTCTGCCTTTGAGGCGAGGAGGCAAGCAGTCAGAAACACACAGGCAGCACGTGACCAAGGGAGCTGCCCTCCCAGACACTCAGGGTCCCGCCTGTGGCCACACCTTGAGAGCCGAGACAGCAGAGCCCCGAGGCCCCCGAGGCCCATTTCCTTCTGTCTGAGCTCCAGCAGACAGCCCCCGATCCCTCTCTTCCTCAGCAGCACCAGGACCCCGCTCGGCAGCACAAGCACATTGTAATGGTACCGGCTGCATGGGAAGGGATGCAGCACGGAGGGGAATGAATTCATATTAGTTTATTCCCAGGATTAACATCCTGAAAGCTTCCTTCATTAAAATTGCAGCAGCGCCAACACATCCTGATCAATTTGGACAGGGACGCTCCTCGCCAAGGGACAAGAAGTTGTTTTGAGATGAAGGTGTTACCAGGCTTATCTTATCTGATTTTTCTAGCAAAATAAAAAATAAAAATAAAAAATGCCTCCATTCCTTTCCTGTCTCCTGTCTTCTTCTCCTTCTCATATTCTTCCTCTCTCCCTCCCTCCTTTTCCCATCTCCCTCCTGTTTTCTCCCTCTCCCTTCCACTGTGCCCCAACCTCTGCTGCAATTTCCCAAGTAACAATGAGAGACATGGCCTTATAAGTAATCAGCCACTGCAATTTGGGGGTGAATATTCAATTAGTTCCAGGCCGGAGATTCCCGATCAATATTGCCTTCACAAGGCAAAACAGTGTAACAAACCCTCTCATTAAGCAATTCTAAGCCCTGGTGCTGATACCCATGACTGACAGCTAATCTGGGCTTTAATTAATCCCTGCCCCCGGGTTAGCTAGAGCAGAGGCCTACCCGGGGACAGTTTCTAGTGCCCTATTTCCCTCACACTCTCCCAGAAGCTGGCAGGAGCTGGGCTATTGTGTGCAGTTGGAACAATAGATTCTCAGGAATGGGGGCGGGGGGGCACACAGCCCAGATTCAGGGAAGAAAACTGACCCCCCTCACACATTCAGACACGTACCACATCTGTACCAAGTGACTACAAATCGTCTACTTGCACACCCTCAGTGATGGGAAGCTCACTATCTAGCGAGAGACCCTGTTCTCTCCCTGGTCAGCTCTTCCTGAGATGGATCCTTCCTCTGTCGGTCCTGGCTTTGTAGCTCAGGCCCACTGGGCTCGTAAGCTCTTTGAATATGTCCGCCACTCCTGCCCCAGTGCTTCCAATGGCTCCCCTTGGCCTATGAAATGATCCCATAGGAGTGACATTCAAGGGTCTCCATGGCAATAACCATAACATCAGCAGTCACAAATTGTTGAGTGTTTCCTATGTGCCAGCCCCTGGCTGAGGACTTTATGTGTATTTGTAATCCTTGTAATTGCACTGTGAGGGTATGCTGTGCCCATTTTGTACTCAGGGAAACCGAGGCACTGTGGACTTAAGTAACTTGTTCAAGGTCAGGCCAAAGATCTAACAAGGTTGGTCTATTCTCTTTGAAGACTCAGGTGTCACCTCCTGGGAAAGCCTTCCTGGTCTTGGTCTAGACAGAGGTCCACCCTCCCCATGGACTCCTGCCACACCTCATATGTGCTTCTGTCACTGCCCTCATTTCTGGGTATTTACTTGTTGGTTAACCTTTTGCATGCCTGTCCTATGTCCCTTGTCAAGCAGGGGCTGGTGGAGCTTTACTCCTTCTGGAATACTCCACACTTAACACAAAGGCCAACTCTTAATTTGTCCTAGTATCTGTGGAAGGAGTACATTACTTAAACTTCTATGGATGCTGCTGCGGCCCAGACTAAAATGCCCACAGCTGAGATGTCTATCAAAGGAGAAGCTAAGTGTCAGGGAGCTCTGCAAAGACAACCCAGATATGCAAGCAGAAGAGAAGGCAAAGCAGAGAGGTAGAAAGAGCCCCAGACCAGGGGAGTCAGGACCCTGGGTTCTCAGCCCAGTTCTGCCACTCTTAGTGGTATGTGGGACAAGGCCTTTCCTTTGGCTCGGTCTCCATTTCGGCATCCACAAACCCTGGCTTGTATAGGTGGCTTCTCAACCGGAGGGAGGGACTGTGACCAGGCCTTCTAAGGTGCAGCTTGGGCGGAGTCTGGCCAACAACCCCCAGGGCAGCTCCACTGTTATTGCTCCAGATTGCTGGGCATTGCTGCCCAGTGTGGCCACAATTCCCCATCATCCGGCTCACGTTGCTCAGGGGAGTCGTAAGAGCAATGGCAAGAGCAACATCAGCCATAGCCCATCCTCCGAAAGCACTTACCATGCCCAGGCATGATGCTAAGCACTTCACAGGTCCAGTACCAAATGTGGGATGCCCAAGGCCCTGCGCAGCATGGTCTCTGTGAAGCTGTCAGCTGGGCTTTATCATAGAGAACACCCAGACACAGGGGCTCTCTGTCCCTGATCTTAGCTTGGAACAGGTGGCTAGGACCAGGGGAAGGCTTTTCCTCTTTCCCAGCTGATGATCTTGCTTTCTTTGTTCATTTTTAAAAATATGTTTTATTGATTTTAGAGAGAGAGAGTGAGAGAGAGAGAGGCATTGATCAGCTGCTTCCTGCATGCCCCCTACTAGGGATTGAGCCTGAAATCCAGGCCTGTGCCCTGACTGGGAATCAAATCAGTGACCTTTTGGTGCATGGAATGATGCTCAACCAATTGAGCTACATGGGCCAGGGAAGACCTTGCTTTGTAATTTACCGAGAAAACAGAAGCAACCAGACCAGATTGCATCCTCCCCATTTCTCACCAAATCCTCCTCCAACACACCTGCATCTAACCCACACTCTGGAAGATATGAATCTGATCCTGTCCTGTGGCTGTGGCTGTTGACCATGGTGTGGCCATGGTCAGTGATGGCAAGAAAAGAAATTGGACTCAAAAGGGTCCACTGGTGAGGTAACAAACTAATCTCTTAAATACATGCGACACAAGGTCTGACCCAGAAGAGGGCTGGGTGGTGGATTAGCATAGTCACAATGACACTTCATAATAGCAGCGTCACTTATCCATCACTCGCACTGCTCCAGACACTGGAATAAGTGCTTGCTGGGCACTTACTCCCCAACAACTTTTCCTTATGAGAAAGCAGAGCTCAGAGAAGTGGTCAGTGGGCAAGAAGGTGACTAGTTACTAACTCCTAAACCGCCCACATATCCACCCTGCTAGGCAGCCATGGAGAGTACCCTTTCCTCTCTGAGCCACATCAGTGCCCACTGGTTTTCTGACTGAGGACTTGGGTCTCCTGGCTCCTAACCCATCTCTCTTGCCCCTATGAGCTCATTGCTCTTCTCTGACTTTTTTCCCCTCTATATTTGAGCATCAGTAACATCTGACATCAATCATTTGGGCACTCCTTTAATGACTAAGGCTGTCTAATGATTGTAATACGACATGTTATATGTCATGGGTCAGTCCCAGAGTGGGAGAGCAATCCCAGTGGATCGTGCCATGTGCAGAGAAGCTTCTGCTGGGGACTTGTTCAGGGATAACAGAGGCAACTGGGCGGTCCAGCTGGATGGTGTGAGTTACCTTAGAACTGGAACCTCCAGCTTCCATAATGGCTTCCAATGTGCATGTATGTTGTACCAGGACTGGCCTATGTAATCAACTGAACATGCAGAATAAAAGTGTGTGACTGCTAAGCCTAGATCATAAAAAATTGCTTCCACCTTCCTCTTCTCCATCACTCTCTCTGGTGGGAGTCAGCTGCCATGTTGTGAGGACACTCAAGCAGCCCTGTGGCCAGACCTACACAGAGAGCAACAGAAACCTCATGCCCACTGCCGGCACCAGCCATGTGAGTGAGTCATGTGGGGCATAGGACCTCCAGCTCCAGTCGAGCTTTCCGATGATGAGCCCAAATCACCCAGCCAAGCTTTTCCCAATCCCTGACCCAAAGAACCTGTGAGAGTTCTAACTACTTACTGTGTTTTAGGCCATTAACCTTGGAGTAATTTGTTACACAGAAGTGGGCAACGAATTCAGTGTGACAGCCCCCCATGCTATACCCCAGATCTACTTTGGAGACATCAGTGGCATTTGTGCTCTGAAGAACTGCTCTTCTGAAATGGCCCTTCTCTTCTGCGTCATCCTGCCCACCAGGAAGGGAGCTCATTGATGAGCAAGATCTGAGGGCAGCATCTTCCATGGACCTTTTCATACCAAAGTAAGACAGGTGATGCCCCGTTTGTGAAAGGCGATTTTGGATTCATCTTGAGTCTGGTGGTAAGAAACACCAAACCTTCTACTTGACAAGCTTCCCAATGTATGTAGATCAATGAGTGCAGACAGCACTTCTCAATATGGAATGTAAGGACCCCTAAGCGGCATAGGAAGGCTTGATTAGAGTAAACATTAACAAAAAAATTCAGAGGAGCAGAGTTTTCCTTAGCCTGGATGGGGCCAGCTTTTTGTCGAGTCTTCTGCAGAAAGAATGCATCAAGATCTGACTTTGGACTTGAGCTGTGGGTACTAGGACATCCCCAGCAGAGCACCTGGGGCAGGTGCCCCATCTCAGGCCCCTGCCATATGCGAATTGGAGAAGCAGCTTCTAGGTCCAGGCTGCAAGATGCTCAGGCTTCTGAGACTGTCCCCTCTTGGATGCCATACAATTCTTCAGCTGCCTTGCATTCATCAAATCCCAAGCTACAATTTGCCAAGTACAAGTGTATATTTTTAAGAGGAAATTAATGCATATGTTTCTGATTCATCTTATGTGGAAACTATCAAAATATTGTATCTGAAGTTAAGTAACATCCAGAAAAGGCTCTGGGGAGCTTTGCCAGGTTTTTCAGCGTCTCTTGATGGGATTGAATTCTGTCCTCACTGCCTGCCAGAGTCTTTCCAGCCAGTGCAAACACCACCACCTTCAGGAAGTCTTCCCTGATGCCCTGGCCTTCTGGAGCTCTCTCTCCCAGGGCCACAGCCTATGGAACTATTCTTACTTCCCCAAGTCACAACCCTCCCAACAAGATTGTGAGCCTCCCAAGGTGGGGGCCAGATGCCCTCCGCACTGGACTCCACCACGGCGAACCTGCCCAGGCTCTCAGGGTGCGTGTTAGGGGAAATGGCCATAATGAACAGCTAGACTGGGAGACGGGGCAAGGAGGAGGCCAGTGCACTAAACTGTGGGAGGTTCAGCGCTGAGCATTCAGCTTCTTAGAATTGTCCTTTTCCTTAGTCTCATGCCCAGAGGTGATGCCAGGGCCGAGCAGACTGGACTCCAATGGCCAAGCCTGTGCCTCCCCTCCTAATCCTATTGGTTCTGAAGCGAGGGAGGCACTAACCCTGACCTGGCTGCAGAGTGGGCACTGAGGCTGGCCATAACCTAGGTACTGATCACTATACACTGACCATGGTCTCAGGTTAAGTTACCACCCATCCATGACCACAGACCTGGCCATAGGCTTACACTGATCTCAGCCCTAGACTGAGCTCTTGAGCCCGTGCTCAAATCCTGAACTGTGTCAGGATTCAGTATGAGGGCTTGGCACACCGATCCTACTGCTGGGGAAGCTGGGAGTCTGCACCCTCCCCCAATGCTCTCATCTCCTGCCTCACCCCCTCACTGCTCTGGGTTAGGACCCTCTCTAGTCTTTTATCAATCCCTGCTCTTCACGTGGGAAGCAAAAGCCACCTCTCTCATAGGAGGAGGTGTGTTCCTCTCTGTGTAAAGGACTCACTATAATAAGCTCACAGTTCAGGACAGCCTTCTCTGGGCCCTTCCAAGTGCTGCCCCTCCACCCTTAGCGTTCAGACCCCTGAGCTCAGTGCCCAGCCCCTGCAGTGGCCAGGAAAGGGGCTGGGACTCAATGGTAGATTGACCAGGGTTAGGGTTTTCCATCTCTCTGGCAACTCCATCCGGGGTCTCTGTGGGTGTCAGTCTTATAGTTTCCACAGCATAGAGGGTGCTGTTATAATGACTCCGTCTCTTTCTGTCTTCAGAGACACCTTCCTGTTATTCCTCTATGCCGAAAAATACAAGGTCACTTCCCTAGTGACACGGGCCCACTGCCAGCCCCAGCGGCGGTGGCTCCACCACCTTGCATATGCACACAGGACGATGCCAGAGTTCATGTGGGTGTCCGATCTGTTCAGCAGCTGCTGTGCTGGGACATCGGGGGTCAGAGCAGAATGTCTATGCAAGCAACGGTGCCCTTCAAATGTCCTCTCAGTGAACAGAGAAATGTTGCTTTAAGTAAACCTAGTGGGAGTTCTTGGAGAAGCCACAGGATGAGAAGTCAGGGAAAGACATTCAGGAAAGTGTCATACCTCCCAACTCCCTCTCCCGCCGCCCAAGCAACTGGAAGGAACACCTAGGAGTGAGCATCCTGTCTGAAAACTAAGGAAGGAAACTGTCACAGAAACATCTTGCAGCTCACGCTATGTTCTGTCCCTCCACCCCTACACTACATCAACTACCGTGGGAAGAGGACGGCCCGTGGCTCTCTGTCTTCCTGTGGAACTGAGGGGTGGCTGGGCAGGACACACATGTTTACAACAAGACAGGGAAGATGGCCCTAATCGGTTTGGCTCAGTGGATAGAGGGTCGGCCTGCGGATTCAGGGGTCCCAGGTTCAATTCCGGTCAAGGGCATGTACCTTGGTTGTGGGCACATCCCCAGTAGGGGGTGTGCAGGAGGCAGCTGATTGATGTTTCTCTCTCATCAATGTTTCTAGCTCTCTATCCATCTCCTTCCTCTCTGTAAAAATCAATAAAATATATATTAAGAGAGAGAGAGAGAGAGAGAGAGAGAGAGAGAGAGAGAGAGAGAGAGAGAAGATGGGAAACTGTGAAGGGGGGGGGGGGCGGTCAGAAGCATCACACACATCAGCCCACTCTTCTCTCCCCAAGTTTTCCTAGTTGGCCCCAAAGGACCAGGACTTTTCTGCTTTTCTCACTTCACATCTCTTCACAATGATGTTCTGCCATCATGAACTGCCCATTGAAAATACCACTTTGTGGCTCTCTACTACCCCATGGGCTGGCCGGCCACGGCTGGCTCTGCCTTTCCCCGGTGATGAGCCTTCAGAGTGTCCTCCTCCGTTCTTACTTGTAAAGCTGGGCTTAATCTTTGGGCTCAAATCTTTGTTTGTATTTCAGATCCCTTTCTTATTCAAACCCAAAAGTGAAATGGCTGTTGATGAATATTTTAAGGCTTCTGATTCGAATTTCTGAATCGTACTCCCAAATGTTCTGCCAACTTTTTCTTTTGAGTGTCAATGGCTGCTCTATTCGTGATGAATATAGATTGAAGAATGTGGCTGGCGAAGAGACGGTCTCCTTCAACCGGCCTGATTTACCTGCCAAGTTAGCAGCCGCATGTTTCTGAAATCATCGGGCGAGAACACTGTGCCCCAGTGAGCTGACTCGGGGCCTCCTGGAGTGAAAGGATGGCCAGCTTGCCCTGCAGGCAGCCAGTCTTGAGGACTGATTTTATCCCACTCCAACGAGCAGGTGTATGTGGTAGGAAATTACCCAGGAACCTAGGTTTGTGAACCATTCTTGAATGGGGATTTTTAAACCTTCACAAAAGGACACGAGACATAATAATTAACCATCGCCCAGGGTCCATAATTATCAACATATCAAAATTTTTCTCCTCTCTCACCCCCCAATCTTTTTTTTTTTTTTTTTTTTTTTGGATGACATTTTACTTTATTGCATTTTACCCATAAGTTTATTGAAGTTTACCCTTGAGTTGATCAGTAGGTATATCTAACTGATAAGGACATTTTCTTTTTATCCACCATCAAGCCATTACCCCATGTATCAATATTATCGATAAATCATAATGCCAACTTATGCCCCTAGCAACAGTAGATGTGATCCCCATCTCACTGCAGCATCCCAACACTGAGTATCTTCACTTTGGAGTCTTTGTTATTTTAACTGGAAAATGGCAACTCTTACTGCTTGGGGACAGGGACCAGGCCCAGAGCGGGTGTGCCTCAGGCCGTCCTGTAGTGGTGGGTTCTTGACTTTGTGCAGGGAAGATTTCACCACACAAGTTTAGGTGATTTTTGAGAGTGTGTTTATTCATGCTGGAACAGTGAAACAAAGGAAGGACTTAAGGGAGAAGAAGCAAGATGGGAGAGAGAGCCTAGGTGGGGCTCTGCCTTGGGCTCCTGAGAAACATAACAGGAAAGGAGTGAGTAAAGTGGGGCTTCTGTTAGCTCACTGGAAAGTCAGAGAAAAAGGGGGCCTTTCAAACAGGATTGGGGGTAAGCCCGATGCCAAGCTGCTGCTCCCCTGGCTGCTAGTCTCCTGGGGACCCTTAGAGTTTAGGAGGAAGTAAGAAGCTCATGCCTGAGAAGGGGCAAGGGCATGGGCATGGGCATGCTCTAGAGCGAGCCCGCCTGGATCTTTGTCTTGATGGTTTTATCTTTCTTCTGCAGGCAAGAATCTTAGGGGACGGTTTGGGTAGAATATTTATTAGCTTTTCAGGTCCATATTTAAATATGCTTACTCATCATAATGAGAGTATAGGGGAGTTTGGGGTTATTTTTTGGTTGGTTTTACTGTTTTACTTTTATCTTAGGTCTGTCTGGCTCTAATTGGTTTTTTTGTTTCTTGTTCCCCTGACTTCATCTGTCCTTGGGTTTAGCTGGCACAAGTGGCATCATTGGGTCTCAGGCCTCTATCTTCTTGACCAGGGTGATTTAAGCTATGTATTCTTTGGTTAGACAGTCTAGGGTGGTCTAGGCTGGGAGTCTAGGCTGGGAGACTGAGTCTATTTCTCTATTTCTCAGCTCTGTGCTCTGGGGGAAGGGGGGGACAGGAGTCCCTTCAGAGGACACATCCAGCTGAGGAAGGGACTGAAATTCATCATTTTGGAGAGCCTGAAGAGGCTGGGGGGTGTGGGGGGATGTCAGTCTGGGGATAGAAGTGCAGACAGATGCAATCCCGGAAGGCTTCAGGGAGAAGGTGATACACAGGCCAAACCTTTTAGGGGGTGAAACAGACCAAAGGAAGATTTAAAGGGAGGAAATTTGGGGTTCAAGCTCTAAATATTTTATACAATTCTAGATTTATGTAAGTTTAAGTGATTTAACTTATTTATTTCTAAATGGCAGTGTTGAAGCCAGTCTGAAAAAAAGAAAAAGAAAAGAAAATCAGAGACACACCACTGCAATGTAATTAACTGAGTTACATCTTTACAAACTTATACAGCAAACAATTCTTTGAGCACAGCCTATATCCTAGAGGCCCCCTGTCCTGTGTGCAGGAAGCCAGGGAGGCCCCAACCAGAGGCCTGTGGGGTGCAGGCACAGGAGGGGGGGGGAGTAAGGGAGGGGGAAGCAGCTGGGAGTGATGGGCAGAATTTCCCCTTCAGAGAGGGAGACAGGACACCTACAATCACAGGTGTCTTCCCCGCCCACAGCTCAGCCTGACAGCCACCCAGGACTCCCCTCGCTCCCAGCCCGGCCCAGAGCCATTATCTTTTGCATCATTCTTTTCTCAGTGGCTCGGCAGCCTTTATTGTTGAAAAGGTCTGTATTTGGCTTTAATCAGAGCCCTTGTCAAGCATTCACCCCCTCCCTTTACACTCCATTGCCCTCAGGGGGGGAAATTTATTATGAGGAACACTTTACACAAACCTCCTGGACACACTGAAATTCCATTATTCACAAGGCCACTGAATGCTCGCCACGCAGGAGCCACAGCGGACAAAGGGAAAGAACGCGCATCTCCGGAGCTGCTGCCCTGGTCCTGGCCAGCTACCATCTTGCCGTGTGACCTTGAGCCAGTTACTCTCTGGGCCTGGAGTTCACCACCTATGAAGCCAAGGCGCTTGGAGATGCTCTCCAAGGGTCATTTCACCCCAACCTGCTATCATTGCAGAGTGACTGGAATCACCCCGATGTGTGCACAGCACGAGGTCTGCCGGCCTCTGGTCATCCTTACCCCTAATGCTCATGGGCTTCCCGACCGCAGATCTGAGCAGCGCATTCCTCAGCCCTAAACTCTGATGGTTCTCACTCCCCGGCCTGACAGTTAGAGCCCTTCCTAGCTGGGCCTCAGCCTTTGCTTTCTGCCTCAGCTTATGTTCCTCCATCCCACCCCACTGCTGCCACCAGCAAATACTCTACACTTAAAGCTTTCTTCATGCCTATTGGATGTGTAAATGCTCTTCCTTCTACCTGGAGTGACTTTCCCCTGTCTCCTTTACTTGTCTGGCTCCTACCTTGTCTTTAAAATTCAGTTCAAATACCAGCATTGGTGAGGTGCCAGGTACAATAGAACAAGCCTGCCCCTCCTCTGGGCATCCCTGGTCTCTGGGCATCCCCCAAATTCATATTTCCCTACTTGTGGCCAGTATCTTTTCGGCCACAGACAACAGACTCTTTTGGGGCAGAGACCACGGTCACGGTCATCTTCATATTCCTGGTGTTTAGCACAGGGCCCAGCAGGCAAGGCCTATGGATACATGTTGGCTGTTTCAATGGGGTGGGGGTGTTATCAATCTGGTCACATGGGGAAGACCAGAACCTATGTAAGCAGACTGGGAAACTGATCTTAGCTGTGGTCCTACAAGAGCTGTGTGACGTAACGGGAAAGACACCTTCCTGGAGACACTCATCTCAGGGTTCTGTCGTTCTCTATGAGCGTACACTTAGACAAGTCACAGCTGCAGGGTTGCTGCAAGAAAGAGATAAGAGAAGTATGTAGTATCCAGCACACAGTAGGTACTCAATAAATGGTAGCTATAGGACCCACCCATTACTCCTCTGCCTGTTCACCCACCCTTCCATCTGTCCATCTGTCAATCCATCCATCCATCCATCCATCCATCTATTGAGTATTTATTGAGTGTTTGCTGCGTGCTGCTAGCCTGGTATGTACCAAGGAGTAAGCTGGACATGATGCTGTGATGTATTTCCCTCTCTCCCTTTCCTGCTCTGATGTTTGAGGTTGTAGCCTTGCTTTCCTTCTGCTCACCCCCACACCACCACCCAATTCGGCGCTGCCCTGAGTTAGTGGGATGGGCACCATGGCCTGGCTGGAGGAGGAGCTTGGATCCCTTTGCATTTGCCCTCTGGGGCATGTGGGCCTGGCTGCCCTCAGATAGGCCACAGTGATGGCTAAAAAGGCTCAAGATGGCAAGGCCTCGGGCACCTTCCATTGTACCACACAGTCATCACTGAAGTATCCTTCATGGTCCCCTCATGGCCTGGCCTCCACTCACCTGACCAAACCTGCCCCCACTCCCCATCCCCCAACACCAGGTTCCTACCGAGCTGGTCTAGTCACTCTCCCACCTGCCCTCCCATAGGCCTGTTGTGAGGATTAAATCAACTGATATGGGCAAAGTTCTAGAAAGTTCCTAGCACGCAGTAAGCACTGCAGGAACATTTGTTTTGACTAACATTTAATGCTCAAGGCAGCTGTGCAAGGGCATCCTGGTCTCCAGTTCACAGTTGAGAAGACAGGCTGAGGGCAGTCACCTTGGAACCGAAGCTGGGAGAAGGGAGGGTCGGAGGCCAAGTTCTCCTGCCGACAGAGCCTCACCCCTCCTCCACCACCAGGCAGGCCCAGGTCAGACTCCTCCCACAAAACATGTTGTCACTGCCCTGAGCTGCTGAGAGCTCTTTCAAGCTCAGGGCATGGCCAGGGTGACACACACACACACACACACACACACACACACACACGTAGCACCTGGGTAAGGGGCCTTTCACAAACACATTGTAGCCCAGCTGGTGTGGCTCAGTGGTTGAGCGTTGGCCTATGAACCAGAAGGTCATGGTTCAATTCCTGGTCAGAGCACATGCCTAGGTTGCAGGCTTGATCCCCAGTGGGAGGTGTGCAGGAGGCAGCTGATCAACTATTCTCTCTCATCATTGATGTTTCTCTCTCTCTCTCCCTCTCCCTTTCTCTCTGAAATTAATAATATATATATATATATATATATATATATATATATATATATATATTTTTTTTTTTTTTTTTTTTTTTTTAAGAGCACCACATTGTAGCAGCCTAGGCGGTTCACACTCCACGTGCCTCCATCCCAGGCCCTGAGCTTGAGGACTCACAACTTCCCAGGTTCCAGCGGCTCAGGGTGCGGTGTCTTCCTGCCCATCCCCTGGGCATGGGTGCTGCGGCTCAGAAAAGCGGTGAGTAGCCCAGCTAGGATGAGAACCAAGTGTCCTGAACCCTCGTCAGACGCTTCCCTCATCCAAGATCTCATGACTCAGTTGTCTTGGTTGCTCCCTAGGGGCCTGGTCCCTGTGTGCAAAAGGAGCAAGAGAAGGCACCCCTCCCCCAGCAAGGAGAGCCTCCACCCCAGCCTTCAGGGACCCCTCCGTTCTCCCATCACGTGTTCCTCCCCTGGGCCCTCGGCCCCTGGCTGGGCTCTCCTGCTGCATCTGTCAGCACCTTGCCAACACCTCGACCTGGCAGCCCCTGAGCCGGGCTGAGAGCGTCCCCTTCCCAAGCTTTTACTCCTCCAAAGGTGACTCGATGACACTGCTCAGTGAGAGCCCACCTCAAGCTTCAGTTATTTGTGATTTAATGAGGAGCCTTTTAATTATAACATCTGTTGTTTTAATTACCAGAGGAATTATAATGAGGCTCCCGGAGGAAGCTGCTGCCAGAGCCGAAGCTGGAGAGGAATTCGCAACATCAGAGGCCCCGTCGGGGTCCTTGGCACAGTGACTGCCACGGAGCATGACCCGTCATGAAGAGCACTTCATCTTCATTTTAATTAAGCTCTGGGGTGAGGCAGCCGGATCCTGGAAGAGGCTCTGCGTCAGGAAGCCTCGGTGCTGAGGACAGGGAGAAGGCCAGACACGAGCCAGCCTTTTGGCTGCCGCACATCTGTCAGCCAACAGTGGGGTGGGCACAAGGGCTGGTCTTCCCACAGCCCAGCTGTGTGACCTTCGCTAGAGGAGCTGACCTCTCCGGACGCCAGCCTCCTCCTGTGGAAAATGAAGGTGGCTCCTTTCCTTCCTCTCTCAAGGACATGCTTCATCCCTGACACTGTATCTGGGTTTAGAATTGGTGAGACGTGTCCACATCCCCCCGTGTGAACTGGGCACCATGTGAGATGGACATGACCTGGACATGTGATTTGACAAACAATGGATCCAGGCTGCCTGTCACTACTTGAGCCACTTCAGCAGAGACAGGGTTGAATCATACAAGAGCGTTTATTCCAATACTGCCGGCAGTATGGGAGAGCAGCAGGTCACCCACAAACATCTGCTCTGCACCCCACCGTACACTGGCTGCTTAGACTAGAAGGACAAAGATTACATGGGGAAATATCCAAAGGGCATGCCAAATGGGCAGTTCACAGGTAAGCAGGCTAGACAAAGGCCTACAGGTGTACAAAAGGGCTGGGGATCGTCAAAGGGCTTAGTGATGGGCAAGGGCTGGGTCTTCAAAGGGCTGGCAATTCCGGGTTCTGCAGCAGTTGTTAATCTTTCCACGGTAATATCGGCAGCTCCAAACAGGGAGGACAGGCTGCATTTCCAGGTGAGCTCCTAGGTCCTGAGTGCAGCTGCCAGCCAAGTTAGAAGGTGCCTTCTTTAATCAGAATAAAACAACCACGGCTAACAGGGCATGATAACATTTCTTACAAGTCTAGCTGGTTCTCCAACATTCTACTTCTGCCCCTATCAGACAGAGGGTGTGAGAAGGAGGAGGAGTGTGGGAGACACCACTTGGACAAAGGGTCTGAGGTGGGGGAGAGACTTCGGAGACACCCCATGCATGCACAGAGTCTGAGATGGAGGGGAGAGTGTGAGAGGCGGTGGCAACGATGCCGGAGTTCATGAGGGAGGTGACACCAATCATGTTCAGTTGCCCAATTTCTCGCCCTTCCCGTATTCATGCCCATGGCACTTCCTCTCCATAGAGAGGGGGGTCTGTTCTGATGCACTGAAACTGGATCGGCCATGTGCCGTGTTCACCTGACTGCAGCACACATGGTGTGCCTGTTCCACGCCCAGGTTTCTGCAGACCTGGGTGCTGCTGCCTTCTCTTGTGCTCCTCTGTGGTGACTGCGAGAGCATGCCAGGGCCCACAGAGGACACGGGGAAGGAAAGCCACGGCCATTCCAGACTGGCCAAGAGTCCACCTGCTGCCAGACATATGTGTGAGCCCCACCAAGATTGGCAGAGCCACCTTGCCTGTGGCCACCGACCTTAGACACAGGAGCAATACAGACAATGGTTGTAGATGCCCAAGTATTTGTAGTGACTTCATGAAGGCGCTGAGCACTCTATTGAGAAAACAGGTAACAAAATGTCCTTTCTTCCGACCTAGAAAGGCTTGGTTGGAGAATAACACTTGAAAATTGCAAACAAAACTGGGCTTTCTACCTAAGTTACATGTATCCACCCATGGCTTCCTGGCTGAGCTTGTCACATTAGAGGAGAGGAACAGAGACTGCAACTGTGGTCCAGGCTCCAGAGGGTGGAGAGCTCAGCGTGGTCCAGCTTCCCAGCTCTGCGCTAACCTCGCAACCAGATAAGTCATTGCATCTCCCTGGGTGGAGGCGAGGGCAGAACCCATGCGCCCACACTTCCAGGAGGCCCACACTTCCAGGAGGCCCACAGTTCCTGTCTTCGTCCTTATGGCAGAACGTAGGGAAAGGAGAAAGCAGCTCCTCCTAGAGTGCTAATGATAGTATGGTGGTGATGGTGGTGATGATGGTGGTGGTGATGGTGATTGTGGTGATGATGGTGATGGTGGTGATAGTGATGGTGGTGATGATGGTGATGGTGGTGATGGTGGTGATGGTGGTGATGGTGGTGATGGTGGTGGGGACAAGGATGATGGTGGTGATGACGGTGACGATGGTGGGGACAAGGATGCCAGTGGCCATAATGGTGCTGTCCATCAGCAGGGCCCACCCTCAGAACCTCCCAGTTGGTGGTCCCAGTGCCTTGTAAGGCTGCAGGTCCAAACCATGAACAGGCTTCCTGAGCAGACTCCCTAAGGAGCAAGGGGACTTCCTGTCCCAGCCCAGAGTTTCCCAGGCACACCAATGTCCCTCAAGCCTCCGTCTCAGGTGATGCTGCCCCTTCTGCCTGAAGTGTTCTCCTCCACGCCCGTCCCCACCCCCCCAACCTGGAAAGCTGGGCTCATCCTTCCAGACTCTGTTCACATGCTGCCTTTCAGCGACGACGTCTTCATGGCTCCTCCTCGGCAGGGGCGGTTCTTCATCTCCAGTTCCCCCTGCCCTTCATGATCCCCCAATCAGAACTCATTGCTCTCTCCCAGCATCTGGTCTACCCATCTTCTCCCCTCATACCACCACCACCCCCAGGCCCTGGCAGGCTAAAAATCCATCTTATACATCAATGGATTACTCATGCCCCACATGGGACCTGAATTGTATCAAGTACTACATGAAGTTTGATAAATTGGTTCAGCCCCTTCCTCACCAACCACGGGTAGCAAAGGAAGGGGGTCAGGGCGTGGGAGAGGCTGCATGTGCACCTGTGAAGGCCCGGATATACACTAACGGTGTGGGTAATTGACTCAGCAGCACTGACTCCTCAGCCAGGCCCTCCTGTTTTCTAAGAATTAGCTTTCTGGGGGAAAAACACGGAGTTATTTTAGCAGAGGAAGCAGGCAGGTCTCCCTTGACAGGATATTGACTTTCTGTAGCACATTTTATTAAGACTCATCAGGACTGGCATTCTCTGCATCTTCTGAGGGGCCCGATGCCTTCAGGAGGCAGAGTGATGGGGGAATTAAACGCAGCAGCTGCAGCCTGTGAAGCTTTTCTCCGCATCGAGGCCTGCCAATGGCGCAATGCACATGGCTGGAGAATGCTGGATACGCTCCCTTCCCGCCTTCCACCTGAGCAGGGGGCGTGCTCGCCGTTCAGCCAGCAGGTAAGTACTCTTCCCCCTGCTCTCCTTTCCACACAGCATGGATGCTCATGCACTTGGCCATGGAAGGAGTATGTGAAAAGCTCCTTATCTGCTACTAATGGCTCCCAGAATTTAGACACACATCCATGCACACACATAGCTCTGATGCCACACAGCAAGGAAAATTGGTTAAAACATCTAAAGGAGGATTGCGGGTTGGGTGGCTCAATTGGTTGGAGCATCGTCCTGTACACCACAAGTTTTTAGATTTGATTCCAAGTCAGGGCATATACCTAGATTGTGGGTTTGATCCCCATTTGGAGTACAAACAGGATGCAACTGATACATGTCTCTCTCTCTCTCTCTCTCTCTCTCTCTCTCTCTCTCTCTCTCTCTCTCTCTCTCTCTCTCATCTATAAAACCCTGGGGTGATGATATTAAAAAAAAAAAAAAAAAAAAAAAGGAGAGATAGAGTTGGAGAGTTAGTGGTAAGGCCCAGCCATGACATATTGGGCGATCAGGACCTACAAATGTCTTCTTCCCTGGGACCTTTCCCGTCCCAAAATTGCTGATCCTCACACACACCTCCCTTTCACTAGACATGCCTCATTTTTTCAGCAAGTCCCAACTCAAAGCCTTTGATGTCTCCTCGGCATGTCTGGAATGAGGTCCCCCCTCTGGGGTGACATTTATGACTCTTCCCAATCTGACTTTCCTTTCCTTTTTGTATTCAGACTTTCCTGTTCCATCCCACACATCCTGTCCTGCTCTACCGCTAACACTAGTAAGTGTCATCGTCGTCACCACCCCCACATGCGTTGATTGAGCACTGGCTCTGCCAGGCTCTGGACCGGGAGCTCTCATCCATTACCTTATTTCACCTCTGCAGGTCCACGAGGCGGCACTACGACTGTCTTCTCCCACCGCTAGTAAGTGACCAACAATCCCTACCCCGGCCCCTTGGCCTTGGCGAATGCTGTCTCCTCATCAGTGGATTCCCTCTTCTACCGTCTTCCTCTGACCATCTCCTGCTTTTCTCTGATTTCTGACCATCTGATTTCTTCTATCAAACTCCCCTGGCTCCAAACAAATACCACTTGGATGAATTATATTTCTCAAAATAGAGTAAAATAGGGCTTACCACCATAACACGTTCTTCTCCAGCGTTTTATTTCCACTCTGCAAGTCAAGAAATCTCTGCTGAGAGCCTGGGCTGTCGCGGGCTCTGTGCCTGTGCTGTGGGGGTGTAAATAACTCAAAGAAGCACTCTCCAGAATTTCGTACAGATGGGCACATGGTCGTTCATGGTATTCTTCTTTGGTTAAAAAAAAAAAAAAATCTCTAGTCTATTTGTGGACATTTTCTCCTTTCATCCAGACTATTGTTCATTTGTGCATTCTCTCTCTTTCTGGATCCATCTTATGAGGTTGGTTGGGCTTTCCAAGCAACTCACGTCGAGCTCCTTGTTGATGTCTTTATGCCTGAGGATTTGCTATTATTTGCTTTATTGTTTATTCACTTTTACCATTGCCTTTATTTTTCTTGTAGTTTCTCTTATTCTTCTCCTAGGCTCTTGAGATGATTATTTGGGTTGTAGGTTACGTGCAGCTGTTCTGATTTCCAAATAAATGCGCTCAAGGCTATAAATCACCCCTGTAGGAACCAGCTAAACTACATCAGACAAGCTTGAATATGTAGCACTTCCCTTATTTTCAGTTCATAATACTTGTTGCAGCTTTCTTTTTTAACCCATGGATAATTTAGAAGTGTGCTTTTAGTTTCCAAACATACACATAAACCATCTCTTTCTTGTTGATTACTACTTTTATTGCATGCTGAAATATGCTATAAACTTGCAACAGAACCTACTGAACATAAAGATTCTTTGGAATTTATGGAGACTTCTTTTGTGGTTGAATGCACGTCCCTCTTTTTCACATGAATTCTCTATTTGTGGGGTTCAAATTTACATGTCTATGCAGACATGATCATGTATTATTTTCAGTGGACCAGCTTCTGAGAAAGGTGTGTTAAGTTCACCCACTATTCTTGTTGACTTTTCAGTTTTCCCCTCTAATTTGAGTTTTCATTTTAGATATTTCTCTTTTTTTATGTTTTTATTGATTTTAGAGAGATAGGAAGGGAGAGGGATAGAGAAAGAGAAACACTAATGCAAGAGAGAAACAGCAACTGGTTCCCTCCTGTACACATCCCACTAATGGAGTGTACAGGAGGCAACTTGAGTACGTGCCTTGACCAGAAATTGAACCAGTGACCTTTTGGTGCACAGAGCACCGCCCAACAAACTGAGCCATATCGGCTAGGGCTCACTTTATAATTTCTGGGCTAATGTTAGAACCATACAATGAAATGCCTGTCATGGATACTTTTAATACCTTTTGCCTTGAGTTTAATTTTTATAGATAGTAATTTCTTTTGCAGACCTACTCTTGTTTTATCTCTTCATTTGTAATATTTTGGTATAATTTAGTTTTCCCTGTTTTGCTCTTTAATAGCATGCAGCTGGCGTTTTTAAAACTAGATTTAAGGAACTTTTATTGCTAAATCTAATATGTTTGCATTTATTGTAATTGATGATGTATTTACACTTATTTCTGCTGTCTTATTTTGTTTTCTGCTTTCCAGGCAGTCTGTTTATTATTATTATTATTATTATTATTATTATTTATTTATTTTTTTACATTCTTCTTTCCCAGTTTTCTATTGGCTTAGCCAATTTTTTTGTTGTTATTGTAGATATTTCTCCTCTATTGGATCAGAGGTTATATATTCTATTTTTAGCTTCTATAGCTTTAGATTATTAGCAAACACACTTAAGGTTTTTTGTTTTGTTTTAACAACTCCTAGCATTAATCTATAAATACATCCCTTTGCTCCACTGAGACAAGAACCTGACCGAACCTTTACTCTAGCTGTCCACCCTCTCTTTCTCTCTCACCTCCCCACCCCTCCCCCAATGATGTTACCTAAAATTTTCATTTCAGTTTGTCAGCCCCGCCCACCTCTTAGCAGCCCTCCTGTCACCATGGAGAAAGCCTGGAAGAAACTGACTGAGAAGTTCCCACCACCCAGCTGAGTGGAAGGCTTGAGAGAGAAATTGGGTTCAATTACAGGAAAATTACATTTCTTTTGTTTGTGCAGCTGAGTGTGTGAGCTGAGGATATTGCCGCCATCAGTCAGTCTCCATTCCAAGACTGGGGGTCCAGAGATGAAACTGCCACCCCCCTGGGAAAGCTGTCAGCCTCAGTGCTCTCCTGCTGCACAGAAATGAATCCACAGGGTGCCAACATCAGACAAGGACGACCGTGATATCCAAACAGAAACAACACTCCTCATAAGCATGTTTGAACACAGACTACACATGAACATTCTCCAAACCACGAAAAGCGCCCAATCTTGGCATCTGTCAGCGACTGCTCCTTCTCTATCTACCTGCCTGAGCCTCTCTCTGTTCCTCTCAGCTTTGAAAAGAATTGAGACGCCACATCATAGAATTACCTTTGCTTCCTGCCAGCGTCCAGCCCAGAGCCAAGCTCCCCTTCCTTGACCCTGCCCCAGATCTCTTAATACCATTTAAGTCCAAATCCTTTCTGACACCTCTACCTGACACTTCCAGGTTCCCTGGGGTGGGCATTCTCCCATTGCAACAAGTCACTAGCCCAGCTTGGTTGAGATCCATGTGTGTTTCTGGTGGGCCTGAAATAAGACATTAAGAATATACATTTCAGGTAAAAACTGCTGTTTGAATTTTAAACCTGCTAAGGCAATTTTCCTGTGCCTGGGACCATAACCTTTGGAGATTAACCACTGAGTTCTGCTTCTGCAAGATAGGGCCACATTCCAATGTCCCGCAGGATGTGACTGGGAATGACCCTGCGGGCTGACCCCAGTTTTTAGAATATAGTCTTTAGGATTTAGAATTTAGAACAAAGGAAAATTCCTGTGGTTTGAACTGTTGCAGAGTTCCCGAGCGGTCGACGGTGCAGGGGGAGAGTTTGGAGAGACTTGCTTTGTTCATCGGGCTTAGGGAGGATGAATTCAAATTCTAAGCAAGGTTACAGGTAGAACTTCCTTTTTTTATTAAAGAGCCAGCCCTATGTGCACTTAATGGTTCTCTCGATGCTGCCTTGAAAACAATACAGTTCTATCCAATTGAAAAAGTGCACCTGGCATGGTATTGAGACTGTGGGCATATCTAGTCTCTGGCCTACAAGGTCAGACAGCTAAGTTTATCCTCATCATTCTTCAAACCAGCTAAAGCAAACTAGAAAGCAACATTTTATCTAGGAAGAACAGCAGAAAATTATTCCAAACAACAGTTTGTGCAAAATAGGGGTTTTCCTTCTCAGAACCTTTAAAAAGAACTACCTGCCCCTGAAGCAGTGCAGTCGTGTGGAGTCTGCCTGTGTGTGGTGCTCTTGCGGCTGTCCTGGCCAGATGTTTCAATAAATGTTTGCCTGCTTTTTTATTTATTTATTAATATATATATATATATATATATATATATATATATATATATATATATATTTTAAAACATTTTTATTTTTATTTTATTTTATTTATTTATTTATTTATTTTTACAGAGAGGAAGGGAGAGAGATAGAGAGCTAGAAATGTCAATGAGAGAGAAACATTGACCAGCTGCCTCTTGCACACCTCCTACCAGGGATGTGCCGGCAACCAACGTACATGCCCTTGACCGGAATCGAACCTGAGACCTTTCAGTCCACAGACCGACGCTCTACCCCTGAGCCAAACCGGTTTCGGCTTTGCCTGCTTTTTTAAATAAATCATCAGCCTCCGGTGGACTTATTTTGACCCCAGGGTTCAACCCCACAACAGTCCCTGGGGAGGTGTGGGGATGGGGGATGTGACCCTGGACTGACTATTGTCCAAGACACAAAGTCATCTCATGTTGGTTGAATTAGGTTGAATTCACAAAACGGGTCCTTGGGATGCCTGGGGAGGGAGAAAGAAGATGTCGGCTCTTTTCTGACTGCCTCCTCTTCTGGACCCCACCCCCTGCCGGGCATGCTTCAGAGTCTCCTGGCAGCTACCTGAAGGGCGCTTCTTATAGCAGGAGCCTTCTGTCCCTCCCCCTCTCCCCCAATGAAAGGAGGCCTTCCCCAGGCAGAGCCATTCTCAGCCATGCCGTTGACTCAAGGAGAAGCAAGGGTGGACTCAGAGCTACATATCCGCTTGTGGGAATCTGCTAGTTGCCTGGCCTCCATGCTCAGGGGAAGGTTCTCAGACCAGGCCCTGCCTCTTCCAGCCCTGGAGGAGGCTGCTGATGACCAAGGCAGAAATAGGCACAGAGCTGATCTGCCACCAAGGAGTTGCTCTGAGCCCACTGCTACACCCAGCTTCTTCTCACTGGCTATGGCCCCTGATGAGCAGCTGTGTGGGTCCTGTGGCTGTGGGAACTAAGACACTAGCCACTGGGACTAGCCCTAACCAGCCCCCTGTCAGAAACTGCCGAAGAGGGACTGAGGAGAGTGACTCCTCCTCACTGAAAAGAAATTGAACCAACCAACAGCAAAACTATCAATCTGATTTTCAACCAAAAATGGTCAGCCTGAAGATACACATCCAAAGTGTCATGCACACACACAGCCTTGGGAATGCACATATAGACACGTACATGTGCATGGTGCCATGGGGACACCTCCCACTCTCCCAAACTTGTGAGAGTGCCATCAGAAGTTAGCTTCTTCCCAGAGCTGCGATGCGTCACAGAGCCACAACTGCCCTCCATTTTCAGTCACGTTCCTCATTTCTCCAGATGCTGAGTGTGGTAGTCAATGGTGGAAACTATGAGGGCATATCACTGAGCCAGGAGTCAAAATTGCTCAGGCAGGGCTCAGGCAGGGCGGGAAGAGCCCATCCTGTCCTCTCACCTGAAGTGTCCACCCCCTTCTCTAACACCTGGCTCAGATGTCACCTGTCTGTCAGGCCTTCCCTGACTTTTCTGGGAAATCTTGTCACATCCTTTTCTGTGATCCCCTGGCAAATTGTGATGCCCTCTTATTGTAGGTACCTGTTGTTTTTGCCTGCTGTATCACTTACAGTTTCATTCAGCTGCAAGTGACAGAGTCCCCAAGGAACCAGGGCTTTAATCAGGTTTAAACAGAATACAAATGCTTTTATCCCACACACAATGCCCAGGGTTGCAAAGGACAGTTCTACAATCTTCTAGAATCCCGGCTACTTCAGTTATTCCTAGGGTATGACTTTCATGCTACTGGTACCAGATGGTGGCTGGAAGTTCAACCATTAGGTCATTCAATGCCACAGGATGAAGTTGGCATCATGGGGAGGAGGTGGCAAAGAATTTCTCTTTTAAGGAACATTTCTGGTAACTGCCACATGACACTTTTACTTCGCTTACACTGGCCACAATTTAATTGCATGGCCATGCCTACCTGCAAGGAATGCTGGGAAATGTAGTCTTTGTTTTAGGAGGCCATAAGTCCAATAAAAATTTTTTGACTCTAGGTGGAAGAGGAGAAGAATGAATACTGGGCCAGCCATCAGTCCTGACAACTCCCAACCAGCACACCTTCCCCCTAACTCTGGTTACAGAATCTAGGTTTTGTGGGGAGCTCCCCTTTTCGTGTGGGTACAGTCTTGCTATAGTATCAGCCAAGAGGCCCTGACAAAGCCCAGGAATGCTCTCATGACCCAGTGAGATTCATGATTCAACTTCCAGGGCATGAAGTTGCCACTAGGTGATCCAAGATGGAAAATCACTGGAGTGGCTTTGTTCCTGATACTAGAACCCTGAAGAAATGGTCCATTTTCTCCAGCTTGCTGGGTCCTTGGAGCTACTTGCTCATCTGACCAGTCCAAAGTCTGGTGCTGCAGGTCATTCTTTAATTCTGTGAGTTGCTCCATATGCTTTAAATTAGGGGTGTCGAACTCAATCAGAGAAGGGGCCAAAATCTAAAATCCAGCCTAAATCACGGGCTGAATGGTTTACTGAACAGTCATAAACTGACAATGTCATAAACTGACAGCGGAGTGCAGTGATGACAGCGCGGTGCAGGCCACATTGCAAGGCCTGGCGGGCTGGATTTGGCCCGCGGGCCTTGTGTTTGACACATGTGCTTTAAATTAATTCCCTTAATTTTCTATTTAAATTACCCCAAAGTGCATTTCTGTTGCTGGCAACTAGAAAACCCTGACTGATATTCCTCTGATATGCCATGTATCATATCACTCATATATTTGTGTCTTTAACCAGACAAACTCTTCACAGTAGAGTACATATTTGTGTCCCTGCCCCAAGGATCAACACCGTCCCACTAGGAAGTCTGTAAATGTTTGTTAAATATGTGAATGAGAGATTTCAGGTGGTTCTAGGGGTACACATTATGACCTTGAGAAAGCCACCAACTTCCGTGGCTCATTCTCCCCAAAGGAACTCACTCTGAGTAAGAGTTAGTGATGGTGAGGAAAACCAAATTCTTCAATTCCTGACCTCCCCCTTCACACTCAGGGTTTCCGGATGTTTTGCTTGTGGCAGGAACAGGGTTTCCCTGATGTTATGCTTATGGCACAAGGAAGTTTTTCTACCAATATAATATCAAATTCTTCTTCTCCTGATTTCCAGTTATTACTTTATCTCCCTAACTGGACTCAGACTCATCAGATTTTTCTTAAATGATTGATCGCCAACTGGGACTCGGGAGTCATAAGACCATTCTCTGTCCCATGCCTGTACCAACTCATAGGGCAACCACACTAATACCACGCAGCTCTCAGCCGGCCACAGTTCATGGGAGCAAGAGTGAGTACAGGGTGACTGAGGCACACAGTCAGACTCCATCTTCTGGGAAATGTTCATTGCAGCTGAGAGATGCTGCTGCCACGCTAGGCTGTTCACCAGGACAGAGAATAGGTAAATAGGAGGAGATGGGTGCTTTCCTCTTGGTGGCCCCTCTATAAAGACACAGAGAGAGTCGATCTGGGGAGAAAGAGGACAGAAGAGGATGTGCAAGCAGAAGCAGAAAGAGCAATCTGTGGTTCCAGAGAGAAAACCAGGAGAAGCATGTTCCCTTTCCTGATGGCATTACAGGTCCCAGTTCTGGTCTCCTGAGTGGCTCACTAGCATTCTATGCCCTTGAGTTAGTTCTGCAAGACACCTGCGAACCCATGGAGCAAATATCCCTTTATTCTCCGCAGCCACTCTGACACGGGTGCTTGCACCAACAGAGACGCCTGCTCCAGGTCAGGTGTGATGGTCTTTGCAGATGACTCTTGCCTCGGCTCTCTCACTGGCCTCCCTGCCTCTGGTCTGCCCTGGCCCTACCCACATCCGTCTTCCACCTGGGCCTCCAGGCAAACCTCATCATGTGAGCAGAAACGAGGCAACAGGCAGGCCTGACACAGCTCTGCTGTGCCAGGCCCGCCTGCCAGCTGGCCCGTCCTGGTGTCCGGGAACTTCAGTATCAGGGGGTGCTCACCTAACTGACTTGAGGGAGTGCCCTGTGGGTAAACTGCTTATGCAAACAAAATGGTGTGGGTTCCCCTTTCATGTCCCGCGTGATTCAGCATTCCGGTTCAGGCTTAGGGTTCTGAAGAAGGGCTGCACACAAATGAAAAGAGACTAGAAGAAATTTAATTTGGTGATTTGTAGGGCCAGGTGGTAGTTCACCTCTGGTGGGAGAACTACCCTCGCTCTGGCCTTGCTATCCCTTTTATTGAGACTACGGGATACACCCATAGCCTTTGGGCAGGAGTCTCCAATAACAGAAATTTACATAAGACAACAGAGGTGGAGGCTGCTTCAGCTAACAATGTTTCAACTAAGCAGTGAGCGAACTAGCTCTGACCTTTCAGAGCAATGAAGGTTGTTGACAACAATCAGTTTGCAGCAAAGTCGTTTATGCCAAACACTTGCTTTCCTTTTTGGAGTCTGGAATATTAGGCCGAGGTGTCTAAGTGACCAGCCCCAAATAAAACTCCTGGGAACAGAGATTATGATGAGCGTCCCTGATAGACAACATTTCAGGGGTCATCACACCTGGTTGCACATAGCTGTGTGAATCCCCTGGGAAAGGGCCCGTGGGAGCTTGAGCCTGGTTCCCCACTTGGCCCCTGCCCTCTGCTAATTGCGCTCTGTATCCTCAGGCTGTAATAAATCTTGGCCATGAGCATCCGAACAGTTCTGCTGTGCCCATGTCCCAAAAGATGTGAGGTGCAGGAAGTCAGAAACTTGGTCCCAGGGGTTGCAAACCGGGTTGTATTTAGCAGGACAGGCCGTGGCACATAGTAGCTGCTCAATAAAAATGTTTGAGATTTATTCTTCCTACACAGAAACCTCCCTCCTCTGAAAACCTGGAAAGTGACACCCTGGCATCATTATACACTCAACATATACAGCTGAGAATCTGAAAGTGGGCGCCAACACATGAGGCGCCCTTACCCCCAATTTGCAGACAAGACTCCCTGAGAAGTTAAGCGACCTAACCAAGGCTGCACAGCTGGCAGATGGCAGGATTCGAGGCAATACCAGAGCAGTTAGATCCCAAAGGGCCCCGGGAAAATCTCCTGGCATCCTATCTACAAACCTGGCCGGGGAGCCACCCTGGAGCTCTGGGCAGGCCTGCATCTCTGCCCCTCTCATCTTCGACCTCCCTAAAGGCAAGAACAGTGGACGCTGATGCTCCTCTCACCCCCCCAAGCCACCAGCACAGGGCAGCACAGACAGGGTCCAGAACCTCACTGGAGATGCCATCAGGACCCCCAGGGACCTCCGCCACCCCCCCCCCCCCAACGGAGTCCACTCCAGACAGATCTAAGGCGATGCTCCGACTCGACTCCAAGCGTTAGAGAATCTCAGACATCGAATTTTCTTGGAAAGGGGGCAGCTTCAGTTGCAGCTTCCTTCGCTGCGGCCCAGCCCGAGAGCCAGATTCAGGGTCCTGCCGCCCCAGGACGCTCCTGGTTCCTTTGGGCTGAATCATTGTTTCATTTCACTGGTCACATAAGTTTGATGTGCAGAAGCCCAGGAGCTGGGGTGAGGGGATTGCCCGAAGGCACTGTGTTATTGGATATGATAAAAGACTGAATGAGTCAGTAAACGCAGCAGTTTAGTAACTGTTAAAAAATCAATACCTGCTGTCTGCTGGTGGAGGAGGAGGAGGCGAGAATGGAGGGAGAGGAGGAGGGACGTTTCATGCCTGAGCTCACACACACCCCAACACGAATCCACAGCCCCCTCGTTCCTCCCAGACACACAGGACACAGGGATTCACACCTCCCGCTCCTGCATACACAAACAGGCACAGATACTCACAGGCATGTGCACCCAACATACATGTTTGTGTCCAGGCATGTCCACGAACAGTCATGATAATAGGTACCACTTGATGACCAGGAAAAATGTGCTAAGCACTGGCACCACGCTTTGCAATTCTTTATTTCCCTTACTATCTTACTAATTTTGTGTAGCCCTATGGAGTAAGCAGATGACTACTCCCATCTTACAGGTGGGGAAATCGAGGCACAGCAGTTTTCAGTAACATGATTGCGGTCATCACAGCTAGGAAACAGGAAAGCAGATTAGAACCCACACTGATGTCAGACTCCTATTTTTAGGGGAGGGGGCATATTTCATTGATTCTTTTATCATTTTATTGAGATAGCAGTGGATTCTAAGCTTCACACATATGAACTGTACCGTTGGATGAGTTTAGATACCCATATATACACATAGAACCATCACCACCATCAACATAATAAACACACCCATCACCCTGACAAGTCTTCTTGGGCCCCTTTGCTGTTTCTCCCTTCTGTTCCTCCCGCCCCACATCCCGCAGCAGCCAGGCGCCTTCTTTCTGTCCCTGTTGGCTGGTTTGCTTTGTCGAGAATTTTATATAAATGGGATCACACAGGATGTTCTTTTTGTTGCCTACAGTGCAGTGTTCATAATGACCACACCACAGGCCTTCCCACTGGGACAGACGTGTGAACATACTCATGCTTGCCCACACGATGGCCACAAGTTCTCACCCACCCCACCTTTCTGCTGTGAACTGCACATTCCACGATGACCAAGCTGTCACGGTCCCCACCCCAGGGAACGAACCCCCTCCCACCCCTGGGAGGCCACCCTGTGCTGTGGCCAGAGAAGGAGGCCTGGAGCACCACAAGGTTCCAGGGGGAAGAGTCACACTCCAAGGGGAGAAAGTGGGAGAATAAGCAAGAAGATGGGAGAGGAAGGGTGGGTGGGAGAGGAAGAGGTTGGGGCAGTGGTCAGCAAACTGCAGCTTGCGAGCCACATGCAGCTCTTTGGCCCATAGAGTCTTGCTCTTCCACAAAATACCACGGCCTGGGCGAGTCTATTTTGAAGAAGTGGCGTTAGAAGAAGTTAAAGTTTAAAAAATTTGGCTCTCAAAAGAAATTTCAATCGTTGCACTGTTGTTATTTGGCTCTGCTGACTAATGAGTTTTCCAACCACTGGGTTGGGGCCACAGACTGGGCTCGATAGGCTTGGCTGGCTGGGAGAGGACTCTTCGTTCTAGAGTGGACATTGAAAGATCAGCACAAGATGCCGGGAGGTGGTGGGAATGGAGACAGTGGGGTGGGAGAAGGGTGAGCTGAATTCCATAGCAGGAGCACAGCACAAGGACCCGGGGGGCCATGCTAAAACAGAGCTCCTGGCAGATCGTCAGCCTCTGTGGGATCCAGAGTCCAGCTCATAGCTCACGTCTGGTTCCCCCTGGTTCCCCATCTGGATGCACATTGGAATCACTCTGGGAGTTTGAAATAACACTGAACCCTGGGTCCCACTCCCAGAAAGTCTAAGTTAGGTGTCATTTTTTTTTTTTTTTTTGGGGGGGGGGGCCTGTTTAGAGCATATGGATTTTTGAGAGCTCCCCAATGATTGTCTAATATTCACCTGGTTTGAGAACAACTGGGAGTCATCCTTCACCTCCAGTAGCCACCTCCCCCAAGAGTCCCAGGATACAAGGAAGCCCAGGGGCCCTGGAAATGCAGTTGCGTAAGGGTCTCAAATACTACAGCCCTGCAAATACCCTCTAACAATTTAACCAGATATTTAAGTGGATATGGGGGGCTCAGTGCTTGAGTGTTGGCCCATGAACCACTAATTCAATTCCTGGTTAAGGCACATGCCTGGTTTTAAGCTCAATTCCCAGTAGTGGGCGTGCAGGAGGCAGCCCACCAATGGTTCTCTCTCATCAATGTTTCTTATCTCTCTCTCCCTCTCCCTTCACCTCTTTCTAAAATACAGATAAAACATTAAAAAAAAAAAAAAGAAGAAGAGGAACTTAACCACATAACTTGTGCTCATTAGTGGTAATGACTTTCTTATCAAATATCAGACATTTAAAGCCTTTCAGGTATTACTGGTAATTTAATATTAAGATAAGTAGACATCAATTAGAAACATTAATGTTATTTACATTTTTTTCCATCTGTAACAAGACTGCACCATAGTCTCTACCCCTTCCTTCTTCTTAATGGCTATGGATTATGTGGACAATACATCGATGAGTATTGGAGGGGATGAAACCTGAAGTATGAACCGCCAGTGAGAGTAAAGAGCGCTGAATCTATTTCAGCCTCACACTCTAGCAGGAGCAGGAGCCCAGCTAATAAGTCATCTCAGCCAAGCCAAGACATGGAGAGATTGCTGTAAAACCCTTTTCAGCTTAATTACAGCTTACTTTTAATTAATCAAATCACTTCATGGTTAGCTTGATGCCAATTCACAAAAGCCAGATTCTTTCAATCATTTGAACCTCTACTGCCTTATCCCTGTCTTGATGTGCAGAAATGTTGACGGGACGACGGGCACGCGTGCATCCCCGTGGAGAGAAAATCATGGATTCTGGCCCTCAAGATTTGATGGGCACGAGTCTGAAAGTCTCACTCCCCTCATAAAGTCCAGAAGAGGCTTTATGAGGGGAGTGAAAGATACAGCAGTAGAGTGGCCATGATTAATACGATGGAATCGTTCCATGGTAAACAAATCAATTGGTGATATTTTGAAAATTGCTTAAAATGTTTAAATGGGTGATATCCCCGAAAGGCCACATAGTAGAGTTGCAAGTGTCCTGTGTAAGATGCTGATCCTGGAGAGAAGTCATGTAGATCCCTAATGAAGAAGAGGAAGGAGGAGGAAGAGAAGGAAGAGGGGGAGAAGGAGGAGAAGAGGGAGGAGGATGAGGTGGAGGAGGAGGAGTAAGAGGGGGCAGAGCAAGAGGTGGAGGTGAAGGAGGAGAAGGAAGAAGTAGAGAAGGAGGAAGAGAAAATGAAGGAAGAGGTGGAAGGGGAGGAGGAAGAAGGGAAGGAGGAAGAGGGGAGGAGGAAGAGGGGGAGGGAGAGGAAAAAGAGGGGGAGGAGGAAGAGGGGAGGAGAAAGGGGGAGGAGGAAGTGAAGGTGAAGGAGGAGAAGGTGAAGGAGGAAGAGGTGGAAGGGGAGGAGGAGGAGGGGGAGGAGGAGAAGGAAGAGAAGGAGGAGAAGGAGGAGGAGGAGGAAGAGGAGAAGGAGGAGGAAGCAGAGGTAGAGGAGGAAGAGGAGGTGGAGGAGGAGGAGGAGGAGGAGGAGGTTAAGAATGTAGATTTTAACATTGAAACCTTGGGCAAACTGCTAAGTCTTGGTTTATGCCTCTGTAAAATGGGGATAATGACATTTGCTACCTTATTGGGCTGTGGTATGGGTTATATGGCAAAATCCTTTAAATCCCACATCACTGGGCACATGGCAGGAGTTCAACAAACAGTGCCCATTAGTGGCTAATGCCACTCACCTTCAGTTTTACTGCAATAGTATTGACGCCCCTCGCTCTTGTGGCTGTTGTTGGGGCCAGGCACTCTCTGGCATCGTTTTGCCCCGCACTGAACTTAGGCGCTTCCTCAATCACTGTATTCGAGGGGACAAGCTTGGTTTCGGAGCTCAGTCTGCTGTCCCTGGCTATGAATTGGGAATTCAGCCAATCCGTTTCCACAGAAGCGATGGACACTTTGTCTTGGTTCTTCCTTTTTACATCTTGGTTGCTATTTATTCTATGTTGTTGCTATTTTCTTTTTCTTTAATTTATCTGACTTTGTCAAGTAACTACTTATTCCTATCTTCCCTACCCTCCATTATTTTGACAATTATCTCTTGCTTTTTATTCTATTTGTGAGGATTGCCCTAACTCTTACATGCAGAGAACACCCTACATGCTTCGTTGATATATTAAAACAAGATATCAATGATTACTCCACCTGGTCCCACACACCACAGCTCTCTTCACCCATCTCTCTCTCTCTCTCTCTCTCTCTCTCTCTCTCTCTCTCTCTCTCTCTCTCTCAATCTCCCCACCCCACTTTCTCTCCCTTCCTCCCTCTCTCCCTGATTCCTATCTCTTTGCATTTAGACTCTGAATTTTGACATGCTTCTATGCCTGAACTTGTAATCCAACTGTTAGTTGAATTCTCAAAAGAAACAATCTATATTTTGAAATCCAAGAGCCACTCTTTTCTAAGTTCCAGAAAATCTCCACTTGGCTCCTGTTGGATCTCTTTAAGAGCTCTTATTCCTTTTGTTGTTGTGTCAAAGTTATCTCCTGGCTCTCGCCCAGATGTATTTTGGGAAGAGACACGGTCCCAGGTCTTCCTGGCTGTCTGCTTGTCCCTGGTTTCTGCTGTCACAGCCTCACCAGCTGTCACAGCCTCACCAGCCTGAGACAGCACAAGGCATCTGCTCCTCTGAGCGCTGCCTCCAGGGTAGCCCGCTGGCCAACTCAGTACCTGCAGGCAGCTCAGCCTCAAATGGCAAAAAATAAAACAAAACAAACAAACAAAAAAACTAAATTGCTGTTGCAAAACACAAATTTAAAAATAGCTTGTAAATTGGTCATTGGCCAATTTGATCGTGTGACAAAATGACTTTGATTAAATAATTTTTGGCAAACTGGTTTGCTTCCCCACAAAGGCACTGGGAGCCCAGCCTTGCCCTGGAAAGGGTGTTGAGAGACAGTTGGCAAGAGAGCGGGTAGGGATAGAACCGTGGTCGGCAAACTGCGGCTCGTGAGCCACAGGCTGCCCTTTGGCCCCTTGAGTGTGGCTCTTCCACAAAATATCACAGCTTGGGAGAGTTTATTTTGAAGAAGTGGCGTTAGAAGAAGTTTAAGTTTTAAAAATTTGGCTCTCAAAAGAAATTTCTATCGTTGTACTGTTGATATTTGGCTCTGCTGACTAATGAGTTTGCCGACCACTGGGATAGAAGTTCAGACTTCATGTTCCCAGAAATCTCCTCCTGTTGCCATGAGAGCCATCCTGCCTTTGTCAGATGAGGTGAATTGTCTTGTTTACCCAAAGGTGTGAGTGAGAGTGTATCTTGACATTCACTTCCGTAGTTGCAAGTCCTGCGTTGGTCACCTCTCGGGTGTAACACATCACAGCCTGTAGCACACGCGCCAAACAAATTCTAATAAGAAAAACAGCTGCCTGCCTGCGTTTGGAGTGTATTTGTCAGAACTGGGGCAGCAGCTCGGACACCCTGTTCTGCCTGCATTGGGCAGGTGATGGGAAGGAGTCAGGCAGCGGGCCATGTCCCCAGGAGAGGGTCAGAGTCCGGGAGGGTGGGAGACCTCATCACAGAAGACGGTAGGCCTGGCCTTGGGGGACTTAGGGGGGGAAGGAGAGCATGGAAACTGGGACACAGCCTCAGCCTGGAGAAGATCAAAGACTAAGTTCTCTGTGGGCACTTCAAGGGGCTGATACACTAAGCGCTGGGACGGAGCCAGCTATGGAGGCTGAGGAGGCATTTTTACCACCAGAGCCGCCAGTGCTGGCCAGCCTGGGGGAGAGGCAGCTCCTTTCCATGAAAGGCATGCAAGCCACACCTGAGAGGCCATCTGACAGCGTTGTTCTAGGACAAGCATGTCAAACTCAAAGGCTAACACGGGCCAGATAAACAAGGTTTAAGTTCATGTGGGACACACAAAAAAACAAAAACTTCCATTTTCATAGAAACGTAGGTTTATTTCCATAGAGACATGCTGAATACAAAGGGCTGAAATAAGTGAGTCATTGTGAACATAAAATAATAGGACATTTTAATAAAAATTAATGTTTTTTCTTGAACATTAACTTACCAGACAACTGAATAACTGCACAAATTAATAATCATAATGCAAATAAACCTATTTTTCTTGTTCTCTGAAAGCAAAATGTTTCCTGTTGTGCACACCAAACAAGTCAGTTCTAGGCTAATGACATGGCAATTGGCTGCTAAAATATTTGCTGCTAGTATTAGTGGAGAGAAATGGTGCACCTATGAGTAAGGCGCATAGGGAAATGAATGCAACACAAATATAGTCATCAGCCATTAGCGAATGTTGTAGTTCATTATTAATAACTAGTAGTCCTGCACACGAATCCATGCACCAGTAAGTTGCTGCCATCCTACTGTAGCTCTCTACCCACTGCCCTGCCCTCTTGTAGCTTGCCCTACCCATCCTCTCATAGCTTGCTGCCCTGTCCCCTCCTGTAGCTCTACACTGCCCACTTGTAGTTTGCTGCCCCACCCTCCGGTAGATCTGTGATCTGGTTGTTACAGGGTCAGTCCTTATGCACCACGGCATAACATAATTAGCCTATTCCTCTCTTATTATATAGGATTAGAAGCCCGATGCACTAAGATTCATGCTGGAATGGGCTTTCCTTTCTCTGGCTCCTGGCACCACCTTTCCACTCCAGCCCAACCCCTTTCTGCTCAGGCCCCAGAGCTGCCTCTTTCCACTCTGCCCCTGCCTTCCCATGCTGCCCAAAGGCCCTGAGAGATTGAGGATGGGGCAAGCATCCCTCCCCCATCACTCTGCGCCTGTATATGCAAATTAACTGCCATCTTTGGTGGATTTATTTACATATCACTCCTGATTGGCTGGTGGTGTAGCAGAGGTATGGTCAATTTACATGTTTATCTACTATTAAGTAATATTATGTATGATAGGATGTTGTAAAAATTAAGTTACCAAATTTTTATTAAAATGTTTTTTAAATATATTTTATTGATTTTTTACAGAGAGGAAGAGAGAGGGACAGAGAGTTAGAAACATTGATGAGAGAGCATCATTGATCAGCTGCCTCTTGCACACCCCCTACTGGGGATGTGCCCACAACCAAGGTACATGCCCTTGACTGGAATCGAACCTGGGACCTCCCCATCCGCAGGCCGACGCTCTATCCACTGAGCAAAACTGGTTTCTGCTATTAAAACATTTATTACACGTGGTTACATTGGCTGGGCTGAAAAAATATTTGTTGTGGGTTGCATGTGGCCTGTGGGCCATGAGTTTGACATGCTTGTAATATAGGAGGTCACCTGACTCCTGGGGCTAGATTGGCTGATTCCAGGGTTCCCACCCACCTGGGAATCTGTAATCCTTCAGGTGACTCAGATGCAATGGTGGAAGGAGAGGGATCCTGCTTCCCACCACTGGCCACTGAGATTCAGAAAAAACTTAGCATGTTGAGCTGGTGAGTGGGGCCCCTGGTGTCAAAAAAGCCACAACCCCTTTATATTTGCTCCCAAGAATCTTGCATTGATCTTAGAGAGTCAACTCTTCATTTTAGGAAAATCGCCATGATGTGCTTTTTAGTTACACAAATACTCCCTGGTTGTTTGTGGAGAAAACCGTGAAATCTCCATTAACCTGAATACAGATGTTTTAAACTAAGAATTACCTGGGGCTTCCGTTTTGCAACTAAGCCGGCCACGTTCCCTCCCCGTGAGGAGGAGGAGCGGGAGGGGCAGGTGTGCCGGGAGTGGAAGCTGTAAGAATGAGCCCTTGCTTCAGTGAGAGGTAACTGTGCTGCCACCCAGAGCCGGTGCCTGGGACAGGTGGCAGTTCTCCTCGGGGAGGAAGCCTGACCTCAGAGAGGTGGCCACCTGCCTCCCCTCCTGCTGGAGGGAAGGCTGGAAAGGGGACTGGTGGGGCTCTGAATCAGCTTGAACCTATTGCTCCCTCACGCCTGTGGAGAGGGCTTCCCTGGAGGGAGTGGATGTTCCCACGGTCAATCATGTTGGGAAATGCCTGGGGTAGAACATGGGGTGGGGTGGGGCGTTAGATGGGGATGAGGGGTCTCGGGCCTCTTCTGAGCTGAGCTGGCCTTTTTACAAGCAGCAGCTGGACGGGATGCTGCGCTGGCCCTGTAGGGTCCCCAGGGCGGGGTCTGGGTTCTTCAGATCTGAGTGCAGCCCCATCTGGAGCAGGTGTCAGTTCCTCTTTGTAATATTCTTCCCTTCTGTGACCCCAGAACCTTTAAGAGAGTGTTTATAAAGTTGAAGTTTTATAGCTGGGCTGCAAAGAATTCAGAGAAAGGCCAGCCCTGGGCATGGTTTTGGGCCGGGTGATGAGGGACTGGAGCTCCTGGTAGAAAGTGGTGGCACCACAGCCCCTGGAGCCATCCTGGGCAAGACCGTGGAGGGACAACTGGTCCAGTGTTTCAGACACATGAACATGAACTAGCATTGCAGGGTTTCCCAGGGCTTCCCTGGTGGGTCGGGGTTTGTATTGGTGGTCATTGGTGGTCATCAGGATGTGACGATATTATCATAAGTACAGGTGAGGTACCTTTCCATGGGTTACTTCACAACAGTCATATGAAGTTAGCTGTTACACCTAAAACGGAAACTCAGACATAAATTGATCTGCCCAAGCTCACCTAGCCAATATGCAGCACAGCTGGACTGTGGGTCTGTATTGCATCCTTTTTAGTGACCTTCGGCGTCTTGCTCCTGGCCAGCGTCATGGCAGATCCAGGCAAATCTACCCCAGATCATGGGCTGGAATAAACTCAACAGGGAGTGGGGGCCAGAGCTGAAGAGGCCCCAGGATGAAGGGTGGTTAACAGCCAGAAACCGCACCAAACCACGTGGAATCTGATTAGGACAAGTAGGCTTTGGAATTGTAGTCTTTCAACGGAAATAGGGGAGGCTGGGCCTGTTCAAGGACTGAGGCAGGTGGGAGGCCGGCTCCTGAACATTTGTAGGAATGTCTGAGCCCACAACTTGTTCCAAACCCCACCTCCTGGTAGGATGAGTGTCCCAGGCCGGGGATGCTGTCTAAGGGTCCCTCACCACAGGAAAGGGTCAGTCTCATAGGAGACACAAGCCGAGTGTGCAGGGTGGGCACGGGTGATGGCAGAGAGGTCTGCAGAGGTGGCAGATGCTCCATCCAGCAGGTCCTGTGATTCCAGGCAAAGGAGATGAGCTCCATCCAGCAGGTGGCAGGGGCCACCAAGCAGGGCTCAGGATAAAGGGCACATGGGGGCAGCAGCGGGGCAGTGACTCTGCCTGTATCTGTAGCCCTGGCGGGACTCCCTGCAAGGGATGAGCAGGACGGTGGATACTCCAGAGCTGCCCCACCCCAAACGGCCCCCAGAGCAGAGAGGACCCCACGGGCAAGGCAAGCTGCTATAAATCAGGGCGAACCTGTGCTGATCCCTGGCTCCCTAAATCAAGAACCTGGCAGATTTTCCGGGCGGGAATCAATCTTCCTGTCCCCACAGTAAATACCATAATCTTTTTTCCAGTGTGGTTTAGAGAATGTAACTGCCACTCTCATGATTTATTCGAAAATATTCTGCCAGGTTATGTGAATGAATGGGGAGTGAACGTGCTTTTAAGCAGGAGATGGGAACACTGACAATGGTGGCTCTTTGCAGCAGGCTCCGGCGTCCACATCTGCCCACGGCAGAGTCACCTGTGGCCAGCCACCTGGGCAGGGAGGGACACGGGACCTGAGACACCAGAATGCCTCCTCCCAGCCAGCAGGGGGCGGGGCAGGGCAGAGGCGGCTGACTCCCAGCAGCTGGCCCTCTTTCCACGGCAGCAAATTCGAGATTTATATTTTTTTTATCATTTTTTTTATTACACAGATAATACAAAAACACATCCTTGTCACAGATAATACAAGAGCACATCCTATACATGTCAAACAATGCAGGAGTTTCTACAGCGATAAAGTGTCCCTTCGACTCCCTCCCCTCGGCCCCCACTTTCCTACTTCTTCTCTCAGATGAACCACTAACAGCGACCACCATTCTGTATGCATAACCATGCACCTTTATCACAGAAACAGGTTCATAATGCACATAATGTGTTTATGGGCTCATATTACTTCCAGGTTTTACAACCTTTATAAAAAAATTACTGCAATAAACTTCTTTGTAATTAAATGCATCGTGAGGCAAATGTATGGGTTTTCTTCTCATACAGATTCCGTTCCTGGTTACAGTCTTGATGGGTTCTGCCAAATTGCCCTCCAAACACACTTTGCCAGTAAAATAGAAGCATCCCTTTCCCCATAGAGCTTGGAGCATTTTCTTTCTTCCTTTCTTTCTTTCTTTCCTTCCTTCCTTCTTTCTTTCTTTCTTTCTTTCTTTCTTTCTTTCTTTCTTTCTTTCTTTCTTTCTTTCTTTCTTTCTTTCTTTTTTTTTTTTTTTTTGTTGCCAAATCGATGGGCAAAGAGCCCTTGTTGTTGACTCACCTGTAACTGATTATTCCTGTGCCTGGTTTTCTACTAGGTTCTTCTTCCGTGTGGCGTTTAGAGACCTTAGTTTTTGCCGTTTGGATATATGGAATATGTTTCATTTCAGTCATTGCTTGTCTCTTAACGTGGCTGTGTCTTCCCTGTTCAGAGATGGGACTTATTTTTAAGAATTCAGACCACACTATCATTTTGCGTGTGGCTCTGGGTTTTGTGGCTCGCAGTGGAAGGCGCTCCTTCCCAGGGATTATATTTTAAATGTTTCCTGCATTTTCAAAATAGTTTTCTGTTTCTTTGATTGGTTTGCATGCACTCCCTGCCTCTAGCATCCCTGTTGGCTCCCCCTTCTTCTCCCAGCGCCGCTCTCCCCTACGTGATGTGTGGGCCAGGGCTTCAGTCAGTGCCCTGGGCCCCTGATCTCCTCCGTGTGTCTCCAGCCTGTCCTCTGGGCTCTGGACGTGGATAGCCACCTATCCGCGGGACATCACAAACTTTCCCAATGGCAAACTGCACTCCTGCTCGTTCCTCCTAAGCCTGGCATCCTCTCTACCCTAGCGAATGGCCTACAGACCTGGGCCTTGCCCTTGGCACCTCTCTGTCCTCCACCCTCTATACCACATGTGTCAAACACAAGGCCCGCGGGCCAAATCCAGCCCGCCAGGCCTTGCAATGTGGCCCGCACCGCGCTGTCATCACTGCACTCCGCTGTCAGTTTATGACATTGTCAGTTTATGACTGTTCAGTAAACCATTCGGCCCACGATTTAGGCTGGATTTTAGATTTTGGCCCCTTCTCTGATTGAGTTCGACACCCCTATACCCACAGCCAGCCAAGAGTGTGCATGGGTCTCATCAGCTGTACCTCCTACACTCTCTGCCCACCGCTGCCTTTCCCCAGCCTCCCTGCCCTGGCCTAGGCCACCTTCTCCTCTTGCCAGAGCTTCCTCCCTGCCTGCTAGCTCATCTTTCCAGCTCCATTCCCACCCACTCCAAGCCCTTCTCCACCAGCACTCAGACTGACCTCTTCTAGATGCAGATGAGGTCACATCACCCCCTTTTCCTCAAAATTGTTAGAATAAAGGACAAAACCCTTCCTGTGGCCAATGGGACCTTGGGTGATCTGGGCCCTGCAGGCCTGGTCTCAGCTCCGCTCTCTGCACCAGCCATGCGTCCTTCTCCGAGCACAGGTCCTTTGCACGTGCTGTTCTCACTACCTGTCATTCTCTCTCCTTTCCACACCCCGCCTCTCCTCCCCAACTCAATCCTCTTCTCCCTTTTTCTCTCAATGCAAATGTCACTTCCATGACCCCATAGCTTCGTTCAGGCCCCCATGTTATATTTCTTTCATAGTAATAATCACCTTTTTCCCAAAGCAGCCATCCATGTGTGCAGATTATATTTACATACCTGATTATTTGATGTTTGTCTGTCCACTCCCCCCTCCAGACTACTGGCTCTGTGAGGGCAGGAGCCGGGTCTGTTTGGCTCAGCACACTGTGTAGCGTGAGGCGTGTGCTCTGTAAGCCTTGGTTGGGAGAACGGCTCACTCTTGACCTCTAGCGATCCTGCTGCTCCCCCAGCACCAGCGGCCAGGCCAGGCCAGGAAGGCTCCCTCTTTGAGTTGCAGCAAAGAGAAAACTCGTTGCTCTCTGCCAAGAACCGAGCTGACCCATGTCTTAGGGATGCTGGAGAGAGAGGGGGGGAGAGCGAGAGAGAGAAGGCATGGGAGGAGGCAAGCTGCTCATCTCCTCAGGGAGAGTGGAAAGGACCAGGAAGCTTTGGGAGGAAGCTGTCTCCATGTCGTGATGAAATGCAGAGGGGGTTGTGGGTGCACAGCTGTGGGTGGATCTGGAAGGAAGGAGACCTCTGTGAGGTCCTGGCAGTCTGTGCCTGAGGAGCAGGCAGAGACCTCCTGGCACAGTCGCACGGGACTGGGCTGAAATGCATGCTTATTCCCTTCTCATGAGATGCTAAAGGAACAGCTACATGCACCAGGCCTCCAAAATGAAATGACTAGGGTGAATTCATTTAACAAGTGGAGCAAAGGAAGGAGAGAATGCACAATGGGTGCTAGCATTAGTTTTCACTTTTTGGACAAACATTTGTTGAGTTTCTCCAGGGAGGCAGGCCTTGAACTCCACTCTCCTGCCAGGAGACACCAGCCCTCTGGCCCAGGACACCTCTCACTCTGTAACCGTGAAGCTCCCCTTCCTCAACCTGAGCCACTGGGGTGCCCAGGAGCACTGGCAGGAGGACCCCAGGGTCTGAGGCTCCTTCCCCCTGAGACACTCTACCCTCTTCGGGCACCACCATCAGGAACTCTGGCAGCACCAGCAGCACCAGCTCAACTAGGCAAACCAGTGTCACACCACGGAGCCCTCAGCATTGAATTGTCATTAGAACCACAGTCCACAGAAGTCACAGGGTGTCCGCCCGCTAAATGAAACAATGAAATGCGACCCAACGCCTCCTAACATGGGAGATGAATTAGTGAGAATGTGACCAAAATTCACCATTTTAATGCAGGCTGAGCGGAAAGTTTACAGAATGAAACGCTTACATTAGAAATGAAGACGTCTCAAATCAACTACCTAAGTTCCTACTTTGAGAAACTAGGGGGAAAGAGCCAAATAAACTGAGAGCAAGGAGGAAGAAGATTATGAAAGTCAGCGCAGAAATCAATGAAGTTGAAAATAGGAAAATGATAAAGGAAATCAATGAAACAAAAATCTGGTACTTTGAAAAGAAATCAATAAAGCTTACAAACCTCTAGCAAAACCGACAAAAATAAAAGGAGAGGAGTGCAGTTCACCAATATCAGCAATTAAGCAGGGGGCTTCTCCATAGATCCTGTAGCCATTAAAAAGAGAAGGGAATACTACAAACAACTTCCACACCCATAATGCAGCAAAGAAAAGAAGACATGGGCCAATTTCTAGAAAATTCTAATCTACCAAAACTTAACCGAGTTTTAAAATATTATCTGAATAGCCTCAAAACCATTAAATAAATTGAACTCATAATTTAAAACCCCCTATGAAAGAAATTCCCAGGACCGGATGGTTTTACAGAAGAATTCTAGCAAACATTCAAAAACTAGCTAACACTTCTCAAAAGGAGACATACAAATGGCCAACAGGCGTGTGAAAAAAGTGCTCACTGTCACTCACCATCAGGGAAATGCAAATCAGAATTGCATTTCAATATCTTCTCAGCAGCATCAAAAAAGGGCAAGTGCTGGGGAGGACGGTGAGAGAGGGGGCCCTTGTGTGCTGCTGGTAGGAACAGAAACTGATACAGCCATTATGGCAAAGGTTTGGAGGTTCTTCAAAAAATTAAAAATAGAACAAATGTGATCCAGCAATCCTGTTTCTGAGCATCTACACAAAGGAACTGGATATCTGAATTCCCGTGTTCAAGACTTTGAAAAAAGTCAACAAAGCGTATTCACAACAGCCAAGATATGCAATCAAACTAAGTGTCCTTTTTTTTTAAGACCTTTTTTTTTTTTTTTTTTTTTTTTTTTACAGAGAGGAAGAAAGAGAGATAGAGAGCTAGAAACATGGATGAGAAAGAAACATCAATCAGCTGCCTCTTGCACACCCCCTCCTGGGGATGTGCCCGCAACCAAGGTACATGCCCTTGACCGGAATCGAACCTGGGACCTTTCAGTAAACAAGCCGACGCTCTATCCACTGAGCCAAACTGGTTTCGGCCTAAGTGTTCTTCAATAGGTGAATGAACAAAGAAAATGTGATATGTACGTGATATGAGATATATATATATATATATATATATATATATATATATATATATATATATATGTAACAGAGTATTATTCAGCCTTAAAAAGGAAGAAGATCTTGCCATTTGAGACATTCTGGATAAACTTGGAGGACATTATGGTAGTGAAACAAGCCAGACATAGAAAGGTAAATGCGGCACAATCTCCCTTTCATGTTAAATCTAAAAAATTCAAACTCATACCGAGAGCAGAATGTAGACTGGTGGTTGTCAGGGACTGGGTGGGGGGTGGGGTAAATAGGGGATACTGGTCAAAGGCTACAAAGTTTTTGTTATACAGGATGGAGTTCTGACTGTCGTTAATAACACCTTATTATATTCTTGAAAATTTGCTAAGAGAGTAGATCTTAAGTGTTCTTACCATACACATAGAAATAACTATGTCAGGTGATGAATATGGTAATTAGCTGAATTGTGGTAATCGTTGCGCTATGTATCTACAGTCCAAACATCATGTCAGACATGGTCAATATACACAATTTTTGTCAATTTTACCTCAGTAAAGCTAAAAAACAAATTAACCCCAATTTTACACAGTCTCTTTCAGAAAACAGGAAAGGAGAAAGCACCTGCCAACTCGTTTTATGAGCCCAATGTTACCTGGATACTAATATCTCCCATAAATTAAGATTCTCAACAAATTATTATCAAGGTGAATTCAATAAAGTGTAAACACTATTATACATGATGACCAAGTGAGTATGCAAGGTTGATTTAATATTCAAAAAAATCAATGTGATCCACCATATCAACAAACTAAAGAAAAATTATATGATCATTTTAAAAAGGCATTTGCAAAATCCAACACCCATTCATGAGTTTTTTAGAAACCAGGAAGTTAGAAATAGAAAGAAATTTTCTCATTGATAAAAGCAACTGCAAAAAAATAAAAATAAAAATCCCTCAGCTAACATTATACTTAATGGTTAAGAATATTACACTTCCTCAAAAATGTCTATCCTCACCACTTTTATTTGACATAGTGCTAGAAGTTCTAGCTATTGCAACTGGTGAGAAAAAATATATAAAAGACATATAGATTGGGAAGGATGAAATAAACTGTCCTTATTCACAGATAATATGCTTATCTATATATATAAAAGCTTAAGCGACCAAATGACTGAACATCCGAAAGACCAGTGGACTGGTTGCTATCATGTGTACTGACCACCAGGGGGGCAGACGCTCAATGCAGGGAGCTGCCCCTGGTGGTCAGTGCACTCCAACAGTAGGATCGCTGTTCAGCTGACGAACAGGAGCCAGAGGCAGGGTTCACGGCTGGTGGTGCAGCCTGGAGACTGCAGTGGAGTGCCAGTGAGCCTACTGAGCGGTGGTGGTAGCAATGCAGGGGGGGGAGGGGAGGCAGGATGAGCAGGAGTAGCAGGCAGGAGAGAAAGGCTGTGTTGGACTGCTAATTTCTGCCAGATCCCTGCAGGCCATGCTGCAAGACCCCACCAGTGCACAAATCTGTGCACCTGGCCTCTAGTCTGTGTATAAAATGTCAAAGAATCAACAACAAAAAACCCTTCTGGAACTGTCCTGGCTCAGTTAGTTGGGTTGTTGTTATATACACCAAACCAAAAAAGTTGCAGGGGGTTCGATTCTTGGTCAGGGCACATACCTGAGTTACAGGTTCAAATCCCAATTGGGACCCATAGGAGAGGCAACAGATTGATGTTCCTCTCTCACATGCATGCTTCTCTCTCTGTGTCTCTTATCCTCTCTTTAAAATCAATAAACATTCCTCAGGTGAAAAATTTTTAGCACCACGCTCTAACCAACTGAGCTAACCGGCCCCACTGGTGAAAAATTTTTAAAAATTCCCAAACTAATACATGAGTTCAGCATGTTCCCATGATACAGGATCAATCCACAAAAACCAATTGTATTTTTAGTACTAACAGTGAGTATGCAGAAACTGAAATTAAAAATACAATGCTATTTACAACTGCTATAAAGATGATGCAATATTTTAACAAAAGGTGTATATATGATCAGTATGTTGAAAAATATCAAAGAAGATATAAATAAATTGAGAGACATGTTGTGCTTATGGAGTGGACGGTTTAACAAAACTAAATGATCCCCAAACAAGCTATAAGTTTAATGTGATTTCTAGCAAAAATACCAGCAAGCTTTCTGTGGACATAGACAAGCTTATTCTAAAATTTATATAGAAAATAGCAGAACCCAGAATACTTAAAGAAATCTTAGTGGTGAAGAATAGAATGGGAGGAATTATTCCATTCAATATTACTAGTATTATCATATTAATTAAGACAATGTGATCCTGGTGAGGGAAGAGACAAGTAGATCAATGGAACAAAATAGTGGACCCAAAAATAGACTCACAAAAGTATGCTCAACTGTTTGTTTGGTTGTTTAATTATACAAAAGAGTAAAGGCAGTTCAATGGAAGAAGGACATTCAAAGGCAGAAATTTGCAGCTTGCCTGGCCAGCATGGCTCAGTGGTTGAGGGTCTACCTATGAACCAGAAGGTCATAGTTCAATTCCTAGTCAGGGCACATGCCTAGGTTGCTGGCTCTATTCCCAATAGGGGCCATGCAGGAGGCAGCCAATGGATGATGTTCCTCTTTCATGGATGTTTCTATCTCTCTATCCCTCTCCCTTCCTCTCCCTCTAAAAATCAATTTTAAAAAATAAAAAACTATGATGAGATTTCACTACAAATCCATCAAGATGCTTAAAATTAAAAAAAAAAAAAAGAAAAAAAAAGAAAGAAAGAATTAGTGACAACACCAAATGCTGGCAAGGATGTGGAGAACTGAATCATGCATACATTGCTTGTGAAAATGTAAAATGTACAGCAGCTCTAGAAAACAGTGTGGCAGTTTCTTACAAAACTAAATATGCAATTACCATACAATCTAGCAATTACACTCAGGCATTTATCCCAGAGAAATGAAAGCTGTGCTCCCACAAAAATCTATACAGACTTGTTCATAGCAGTTTTACTCATAATAACCCAAACCTGGAATTAACCCAGATGTCCTTCAATAGATGAATAGCTAAACAAAGTGTGGTATATAGCAATATCTTTGCTGATCTATCTCCTAAGGCAAGTGAAACAAAGGGAGGGAAAATAAACAAATGGGCTACATCTTACCAAAGGGCCATCCCAATCAAGGGTGATCCCCCTCCTCAGCTCCTGTCACATTTGTGAGCAAGAATTCAGAATGACAGAAAGCAGTATTGAAGCAAGCAAATTTACAAAGGAAGTAAAGCAAATGAAATAATTAAGAATACACTTCGGCCCTCGCTGGTTTGGCTCAGTGGATAGAAAACTGGCCTGTGGACTAAGGGGTCCCCAGTTTGATTATGGTCAAGGGTACGTGCCTGGGTTGTGGGCTCGATCTCCAGAGTGTGGCATGCAGGAGGCAGCTGATCCATGATTCTCTCTCATCATTGATATTTCTATCGCTCTCTCTCCCTCTCCCTTCTTCTCTGAAATCAATAAACATATATATTTAAATAAATAAAGAAAGAAAAAAAGGAAAGAATACATTGGCATAAAGGAAAAGCAGGCAACTCAGCTAGTCTGAGGGGTTTTATCCTTTTTTCCTCCATAGATTTCAAGGTTTCCCTGACAGATAAACTAGATTTCAAGTTCCCCTTTTTACACTGTTGCGGCTTTCCCCAGAATTTATGAGAACGTGTGGTGGTTTTATCCTGGCTGACTTCTTTGCTCAGTAGGTGACACAAACACCCCTTTTCTCTCCCTTCCTTCTCCTGCCCTAGCAGCTATCTTTCCTGCCTATCATTGCCCCCTCAAGAGATACCATCCACATGCTTTTGAGGTTTTTGTCATTTGTCTCCCAGACTTCATCTGTCCTTGGGTTTAGTTGGCACACATGGCATTAATTGGGTCTTTGTTTTTTATTTTCCTAGGCCAGGGTGATTTAAGTTTTGTATTCTCTGGCTAGGGGGAAGAGATATAAACCATTTTCTCTCAAGAGTTCTTTGTTGGGCAAGATAAGGTCTTGTGATTCATAAACTGGCTGCAATTCGAACAACCCTGTTCAGCCTTGTTTCATTTTCTTGCCTCAGTTTCCCCATTCCACGTGCCCAGGGATTTTGCTAGCTTCTTACTATCCTGCTACACATCGAACTAAAAAGCTTCTGCATGGCAAAGAAACCATCAGCAAAATGAAAAGGTGTAAATATGGGAGAACATATTAGCCAATGTCTGATAAGGAGTTAATTTTAAAAATATATAAAGAACTTATACAACTCAGCACCAGGAAGACAAACAATCCAATTTTAAAATGTGCCAAGGATCCAAATAGACACTTCTCCAAAGAGGACATGAAGATAATAAACATCTGAAAAAAATGCTCAATGTCATTAATTACCAGAGAGATGAAAATTAAAACCAAAATGAGATATCACCTCACACGTGCCAGAATCACTACCATCAATATATCAACAATCAAATGCTAGAGAGAATGTGGAGAAAAGGGAACCCTAGTGCTCTGCTGGTAGAAATGCAGACTGCTGAAGCCACTACCGGAAAAACAGTATGGGGTTTCTCAAAAAATTAAAATGAAACTGCCTTTTGACCAGCAATCTCACTTCTGAGAACATATTCTAAGAATCCCAAAACACTAATCAGAAAGAATATATGCACCCCTATGTTCATAGCAGCATTATTTACAATAGCCAAGATCTGAAATAGCCCAAGTGCTTATCAGTAAATGAGGGGATAAAAAAACAACTGTGGTACATTTACACAGTGGAATACGACCCAGCTATAAAAATGAAGGAGTTCTTACCTTTTTCAATAGCATGATGCTAAGCAAAATAAGCCAGTCAGAGAAAGACAAGTATCACATGATCTCACTTATATGTGGAATCTAATGAACAAAATAGAACCATAGGCATGGATACATGGAACAGATTGACAGATGTCAAAGGGGGGAGGGGTGGGCGAAAGAAGGAATGAAAGAAGGTGAAGGGAATAGCCAACAAACATATATGCAAAGCCCATGGACACCGATAACAGTGTGAGGGTGGCCAGAGGGAAGGTGGGTGGGGCTGGGTGGAGGTGAGCAAAGAGGGGGACATGGGGGACATGGGTAATAGTGTCAACAATCAAAATAAATTTTAAAAAATGGAATACTACCCAGCAAAGGAAAGGACTAAATGATTGAGATATGGACATCTTAGAAGACTACATGGAATTGTGCTGAATGAAAAAAGCCAATGCCAAAAGGCTACATACTGTATGGTTCCATCCATATAACATGTTTGAAATGACAAAATTTTAGAAGTAGAAAACCAATTAGTGATTGCTTGGGATTAGCAATGGGGCAAGGACAGGAGTTCTTGTGTAGTTTGAAAAGGCAACATGAGGAATTGTTCTGATGGAACTGTTCAGTCTCTTGACTGTGGTGGTGAACAGGAGGATCTGCACATGTGATAAAACTGTATGTAACTGAACATACACACATGCACCAATTCATACAAGTAAACTGAGAGAAATCGTAAGAAGATGGATGCATTTATCAACATCCTTTTTTTAAAAAAAATATTTTTTATTGATTTCAGAGAGGAAGAGAGAAAGAAACATCAATGATGAGAGAAAATCTTTGATCAGCTGCCTCCTGCACACCCCCTGTTGAGGATCGAGCCCACAACCAGGGCATGTGCCCTTGACTGGAACTGAACCTGGGACCCTTCAGTCCACAGGCTGATGCTCTAGCCACTGAGCCAACACAGCTAGGGCAATGTCAACATCCTTGTTAGGATATTGGGCTGTAGTTGTGCAAAATGTTATTGGGGAAAACTGGATAAAAGCACACAGACTCTTTCTGCATTGTTTTTTAAAACTGCATATGAACCTATAATTATCTCAATTAAAATGTCAAATAAGAAACAGAATAAGAAAGCCATCTGACATGCAGGTAAATTTAATAAAGACACTAAAGTACAAAAAAAAAAAAAAGAAGAAGAAGAAGTTCAACATATGCTTACCATAAGATCTGACTGTTCCAGCTCTCATTATTTACCCACGAGAAATGCAGAACAGGTGACAAGTTGAACAAACTATGGTATATCCATACAGTGGAATATCATTCAGCCATCAGAAGGAATGAAGTACTGGTACTTGCTACAGCATGGAGGAATCCTTATGCTAACTTAAAGAAGACAGAGGGGAAATAAAAAATGTGTACTGTAGCATGCCATTATATAAAATTCTAGAAAATGCTAACAAATCTGCAGGGTAAGAAAGCAGATTGGCTACAGATGGAAGTACATCGAAAGGCATGAGGAAGCTTCAGGGGCAGGTAATGGGGGTGTTTATTCTCCTGGTTGTGGTAATGGTTTCCAGCTGCATACATATGTCCAGACTTAGATGGCACACTTTGGATGTGTCCTGTTTTCCATGCCCCCCTCTATAAAACTGGAAACGAATAAATGGATGAGTGTATGAATTAGTAAACAGATTGAGAATGAATCTGTAAGTTTAAAAATGGACAAATGAGGACTAAAGGAGTGAGTGATGAGTAGATTACAGCTTAATAATAAATGGGTGACTGAAGCAGTGACTGAATGAATGATGAGCAGTGGAAAGCATCCAAGCAGAGGCCAGGCTTGCAGGCCTCTCTTGGCCCAAGTCCCAAGTTCAGACTCAGTCACCGCCCTGGGTTTCTGTAGAGTTCCTAAATTCAAGACCAAACCTGGTCTGAAGCCCAACACCTTCAGCTCCCCTTCCATGGGCTCCTGGCTTAATTGGCACTTCCCGAGAAGTCTGGCCAGGATTCTCTAAAATGTCCTCTGAGCCCTGAAAGCTGCAGCAGCCCATACATCAGAGCAGGAAGGGGGCAGTAATTACCCTTCTCTCCCAGCTCAGGATGGCAGCTCCCCATGGCTGCCCCGTGCTGAGACGCAGAGAACAATCAGCTTGTGAAATTACATTCTTAGGAGCAGCTTGAATACATAGTGCAGATGAGAGGACCCCAGAACAATAGGAGAATGGAGGCTGTGGGGGAGGGAAGGAGCAGGAGAGGAGTAGTGAGTGGAGATCTTTACCAGAGGAAGAGTAGCCTCAGGGTAGTGGAGTAACTGGAGAGCTGCAGGGAGACCTCCAGGACTCGGTGCACAGGACAGAAGAGGCCACTTCCTAAGGCACACAGACGACAAACTCCCAGCATCACTAGAAGTACCTGCCAGGCCAGGCTGGAGGTGTGGGGCTTCACCACCCAACCACCCCCAGCCATGCAAGATAGGGGTGATTGGAAGGGAAAGCACGGCCCAGCCTGAGCCGTGGGTACAGGGCTCTTAGAATGCCAGGCCCCCTCCTGTGTGACAGCCCAAGAAGGAGATTGCTTTAAAAATTGATCAGACCTGATCTCACAGCTCATTCCAAGAGGCTGTCTGCCCACTGGCTCCATCACTCTTCTGTCATTGCCTACCTTCAGGGCAGGTAGCAAGCAAGAGAAGATCCGTGCTAGGAGCAGGGCACACCACAGCGGGGTTTGTACTGTCTTAGCAGCCCAGTCCCCTTTTGGGCTCATGTGGCCAGTGGATTATGGAACGCTGAGCCACATGGGGAACCTCACTCTTAGGTCAGCTACAAGGATTCCTGAAGGTGAGTGAGGAGCTCCCCAAGGTCCCTTCCATGCAGGGATCCAGCTGAAACTGGCCATTGTCTCTGAGTGGTTCCATTTCCTGAGAGAATCTGACTAGTTTCACCTACAGTCAGGTGTGTGCCCCCAGTCCCCTCCACTGTGACTAGAGTGGGGTGCAGGGGTGGGACATGCAGCCTCAGGGCACAGGACTGCCCAGGGCCCATGTATATCTGGAGGGGGAACCATAAGGAAAATGGGCGAGAATTCACATCAAGAGGTGGTCACCACCGCCTAAATGCCTCACCTAAAGACCACTCTCACCCGAAGACCGTCTTCACCTAAAGACCACCCTCACCTGAAGACCACTCTCACCCGAAGACCGTCCTCACCTGAAGCTGTCCACACCCATATCCCAATCTTGAGAATGCAGCCACTTCACCAGGCCTCAGGCCTTGGGACAGTAACACTGGATCCTGGTCTGGTTAGCCTGCACCCATGTCTGGCTGAATGAGTGGGACATGAAAATTACTTTTCATTTCTCCAAAGATGATGTACCTGGAGCTGGAGCCTGTCTGGGGAAAGGTTTGCTGGCCGAGTCTGTAGTTTTAAAGAGGCTTGAGCTGAGGAATGTAAACATGGATGTGGGAGGCAGTGGGGCTCAGTAGGAGACCCCTGGCTTTGGGATCAGGCCAAACTGTGTTTAAATGCCAGTTCACAAATGATGCTTCACAGATTTACCTAACCTTGCTGGGCCTCCCCTGACAAATCCTTTTGATGTCGTGGAGACAAACCCAATGACATAAGCCACATGCCGAGCACAGTGCCTGGTTCATCTCAAGCCCTCCATACCCTCCAGACATTGGCGGGGTGAAAAACTGGGGCCGTGAAAAATAATCTCCCTGACGAGGGGATGTCACCATCCAATGTATGGACCCCACCCACACTGCTTAATAATACTTACCCCCTGGTTGTTGTGAGCATTAGGTGACAATGTACTTAAGAATGTGACAGTCACACAGTCCATGCCATGTGTTACTTTAAAAAACAGAGAGAGCTATATGCAGGACCCGCGAGAGCACAGAGAGTTGACCAGTTTGCAGAGGGAGCTGTAGGTGGCCTGAGTGGAGAGAAGCAGTGGGTGATGTTCGGTTCTGGACAGAACCCCAGCCAGGGCGAAGTGGTGGAGGTGGCTCACGGAGAGCAGTAGGCCCTTGGAGGAGCAGGAGTTAAAAGGCTCAGTTGTTAGTTCAAGCACGCCATGGGTAGAGTCTGACTTAGTGTGAGCACCCCTGTGGGTAGAGTCCGACTGAGTGTGAACAATCCTATGGGGAGAGTCTGACTTAGTGTGAGTATCCCTAGGGCTAGAGTCAGACTTAGTGTGAGCACCTACCTCTATGGGTAGAGCATGACAGTGTGAGCATCTCTATGGGTAGAGTCTGACTTAGTGTGAGCACCCCTAGGGGTAGAGTCTGACTTAGTGTGAGCACCCCTGTGGGTAGAGTCTGACTTAGTGTGAGCACCGCTGTGGGTAGTGGTCTGACTCAGAGGAATGAGTTCAGTCTGGGGCAGTCGGCAGCTCCGGAGGAGGCATTGATCCTGAGGCCTGAGTGGCATGGAGCTTTGCTGAGCAGCCGGGACGGGGGACTGAGACATCCTCAGAAGAGTGATGGCCAGCTCTCTGCTCCTTCCCCGGCCGCCTCCCCGCTGTCCCGGACTCTGACCGCCCCCTGGAAGATGTCCTCCCTCCCAGCAGGACCTTCAGAAGGTCCTTGAATTGCAACTTTTTATAGACCACATTCATCCTGCCGGGGAAATCAGCCCGCGACCGAAGGGGCACCCAGGCATGAATCACGGTGTCCAGAGCGCGGCTAAAATGCAGCGAGTCAGCAGTTCCGGGGTGGGGCCCCAGGGTTTTCATTCACAAAGAGATTCTTCAATTTTATTAAAATCAATACGAGTTTTATTACAGTGTAAATGGAATGAGGGCCCCTTGCTTTCTAGGCTAAAAACCATGCTGCCTAAGAAGGTGGCATGAAGACCCCCTACTGGAAGAGACCTCCCTGGCAAGAATCTTCACCCAGGCGGGGCTGGCCCCTCAGGCCTGAAAAGAAAGACCCAAGGCCAAAGAAACACGTCCACCACGAAACTCCCAGCAAAGTGCCACGCCCTGTACCACGTGACCTCTCCTTATGCTCCTGCAATCTTCAGTAACCTATGAAATTCATGACTTCATTGGCGGGGGAAATTTTTAGTGGACACCAAGGACAGAATCAACTTCAGCATTAAGATTAGCTCGGAACTGAGATTGTCCTTCTGTGGGACTGAACAACACAGGTAAAAGTGTGTCCAGGCCCAGCCAGCGTGGCTCAGTGGTTGAGTGTTGACCTATGAACTGGGAGGCCATGGTTTGATTCCCCAGTCAGGGCATATGCCCAGGTTGTGGAATCACTCTCCAGTGTGGGATGTGCAGGAGGCAGCCTATCAATGATTCTCTCTCATCATTGATGTTTCTATCTCTCTCTTTCTCTACCTTCCTCTCTGAAATCAATATATATATATATATATATATATATATATATATATATATATATATATATATATATATATATATATTTTTTTTTTTTTTTTAAGTGTGTATGGAAGCCCTTTGTAAACTATAAAGTGCTATCCCCCTGCTGTGGCTATTCCTTCATCCTTATCGCTATTCATAACCATGGGCACTAAGGCCTTATAAATGGGATCTTGGAGAAAGGGGACAGAGCTATAAGCTTAGGGTTGATGGTGGAGTCCCAAAGGCAGGCCCCACAGAAACCAGGACAGAGGGGTGCGGGAGGCTGTTTCTCTGTTTTCCGTGTCCATCACGGAAAATGACAGGCTCCTGAGAGGAGAAGCTGGGGATTAAGAAATTAGAGAAAGAAGAAGACAAGAGGCAGAAATAGATTCATCAAGCTGGGTGCTAGGTGGGCGCCATCTCTCTGATGGGAGAGGCAGCAAGACGACCCCCCAAGCCACAAAGGTTTATTTATAGGGTCAAAGGAGCTTATTTGCATTCTTAACTAGGCCTTAGCATTACTGGATTTACATATCTAGACCCGCCCCTGCTGACACCTGGACAAAGGTACTCCGCCAGTGCCTGGGGCTCAGCTAACAATTTAAAGAGTGTCCTTGTGCCTTCTCAGGCTGCCCTCTACAGAGGGGTAATTAATAAATGCACAAGGCACAAAGGAGAGAAGAAATAAGAGGAGTCCAACTACACACAAACACACACACACACACACACACACACACAGACACACCACAAAGCTCTGGGAATGGTAGGAGTAGGGAGTGGAGCTTCTCTCAGGACACGTCTAAGGCTCTCAGAGGTGGCCTGACTCCCCAGGGCAGCGGGCTCCTGGCTCCCTGCGCAAGCTCCCAGCACCCATCCCTCTGACTTGAACGGGGCTGGGTTAGGGGCAGAAGCTCTAGGCTGGGCCGCAGAAGCAGCTCTGCTGGTCTGGGGTGGATGGCTCCGGACCCATGCCTGGGATGCGCTGGCAGCCCCAGTCCCCAGGCTGAAGCTGGCCAATTTGGAGCCACAGTAATGAAGTGTCTGGATGGACAGCCAGGTCTGCCACCAGGGGCTGGGCCTGCAGAGGTGGTAGCACAAAGGCCGCAAAGCCGCTGGGAGTGCAGAGGCACTGGGTTCTCCTGGGAAGCTGCAGGCCTGGCTGTGCCCATCCAGGGGGTAACACGCTTGTTTCAGAGGAGCCAGACCCACGGAACTGGGCGCCCAGCTGACCCAGGGACACGGAGTCCAGCCAGGGATGCAGCTGTGTTAGGGAAAGAGACTGTGATGTGGACCCTGCAAGCCTGGGAGGACACTCCCCAATTTAAAAAATTAAAGCAACCATCAGAAACTGAAAGTTCCAACCCTAATGAAATCATTTGCATTTTTATATATCTCCTTCCGGCCTTTGTCCACCTTTTTCCTTCATTAAAATGATAGCAGGTGCACCATTTTGTCGGGTTGGGGTTTTTTTCCACTTAACAATACATGAAAACCATTTTTTATGTTTCCACACACTTTCATAATCAAATTTAATAGCTGCATAAAATGAAAGTGTGGATGCCCGTAATTCACCAAGTAGCTTTCCTATACCTGGCCGTGTAAGTCACTTGGAAATGTTATTGAATCAGGCTGCATTCAGCATCTTCAGAGGGCTCCTTTTTTCCTTCCCCAGTCAAGCTAACAGGGCCAAAGGACATCCATGTGTTCAGCTCATTGCACACCATTCCCTAAGAGCGGGGCTAGATTCGTTACCTCGGAGAATAACGGAGTTTGGCTGCACCCAACCACATTCCATGCCCTCACCCCACATCCCATCCCCTCACCCCACCTCGCCACGGTAGCAGCTCGGTGGCTCGCCCTAAGTGTGCGTCTGGGGGCAATGTTTCTTGCTGGTGTAAGAAGAAGTATCAGATGGCACCTGAGAGTGCTCTCATTGTGATTGCTCTGATTACCAGCAAGGCTAAGCATTTTCCCAGGTGTTTGCTAACACCCGGGACCTCCCTCAGGTGAATGGTCCGCTTCAGTGTGTCGCCTACTTACCTATTGGGTCGGAATCTTTTTTCTCCTCTAACTTTTAATGAAGTCTCGGGGTGGCACAGCGACCAACCCTTTGCATGTTGCAGTTGGTGCACCCTCCCCTTGGCATCTACCGGTCTCTGGTTTCTTGCATTTGTTTGGCACGGAGGAGCTGTTCTTTGTTCTGGCTGTCATCTGTCAGTATCCTCCCCGCTGCTTCTCCATCGTTTCAAAGCCCGGAGTGGTCTTTCTTCTCGAAGATAATAAATATTGCATTTGGCGCTAACTTTCCTATTTTTTTAAAAAAAAGGATTCTTAGCTCTGCAATCCATCGGTGGTCTATTTTGGGAGAAGGGGGAGCTTGACATTAAAATTCTTCGCTGCTGGCCAATTTCCCAACATCGTTCATTTTTAATTATTTTTAATTGTTATTTTACAAAGCAGTCTAACGCGGAACAGGTTAGACCTTGTGACTTGCCCTTTCTTTGAAAGAATGTCCTTTGAAATCTGTTTGTTTTCCCAGAGTCTGCTGAATTCAGGAAAACACTGTTGGGATTGATTGCAGGCAGGTTATGTTTGAAAAGTCACCTAAGGCACTGAGACACCTGCACAATACCAAGTGCTCACCTTGGAATATGCTGTATCCCCTGACCCCCGGCCCCGGCCCCCACCGAAAGCATTTGCAGTTCTCTTTGGAAAGGTTAGGCCTACCTTCTGGTTACTTTTAAGGATGTTAGATCACATGTTTCTGTCATAAGTGGATTTTTTATTATATTTTCCAGCGATTGCCGGTATTCAGGAAGACCATCAGTTTGTTTGTTTGTTTTTAAATATATTTGTATTGACTTCAGAGAGGAAGGGAGAGCAAGAGAGATATAGACACATGAGTGGACACATGAATGATGAGAGAGAATTGCTGACTGGCTGCCTCCTGCATGCCTCCTACTGGGAATGCAGCCCATAACATGCAGAAGGTGCCCTGACTGGGAATTAAACCATGACCTCCTGATTCATAGGTCAATGCTCAACCACTGAGCCACACTGGCCAGGCAAGACCATCAGTATTTTTTATGTATACAGTTTGCATTCATATTCCTTCTTAAACTCTTTAACTTGTAAATTTTTGCTGATTCTCTTGTGTCCACTATCCATACAGAGGTTCCTGTGTTGTCTCTTTTCTCCCCTGTTTATTTAATCTTGCCTTCCTGGATTGACTAGGATTCCAAACAATCCAACCAGGCTACCTTAAATCCTCTCGGGGAACTTGGTAGGGTGTAAATTAACTTGCTCATTCATTGCCAGTGAAATGATAAGGGGCATTCATTTTTGTTCCTAATTTTGAACTTACTTTTACCACTGCTGCCTTTGGGTTTAAAATAGGCATGCTTTATGCTATTGAAGGAAGCTTTAATACTTAACATTATAACTTCTTTAAGTGGTTGAATATTATCAAACTATGTTCAGGGTAACTGTTAAGATGGCCTTTTATTTTGGTCTTCATGTGGAATGAATGACATTTCCCCCTGAGGACAGAGCTGGGGTTCCAGCCCAGGGCTCCGCTCCCGCCTCCCATGCTATTAGACCATCAGGAAGGTGTGTTCACATTTACAGCCTGGAGAGTGGCTGATAGCGATGTGGAACCAGCAAACAGGCAGAGTCCAGGGGCCATCGGGTAGACATCTTTAGCCTTCATCACTGCAGGGCACCTGGGTTTCAAGGGCAGGGGTGAAACAGGGAAGCATCAGGCAGAGCGACTCTTAAATCCCAAGTCACTCTTGTCAAGACCAGAGTCTTTGAAAGGAGAACTTTACACTTGACTATGATTTCATTGAGACCCAAGCACATATCACAAAGGGAAACAGCACCCACCACATGAGAGTACCCATGTCCAGTTCTCTGTCCCACAGCCAACACGGCAATGCCTGTTCTGGCTCCTTCTAGACTAAAGTGACCAGATGTCCCGCTTCAGTCCCGCCAAAAGCGGGACGTCTGGTCACCTCTAGACCCACTACCTGCTCCTGTGGGCACCCACTGTCCCTCTGCCCATCTACACCCCTCTTCCCCGTGGCGCTCTCTCCAGGCCTCTTTCCCCCGCGCTGGTGAGACTTCCGTTCCACTCCAATTAGTCAGAACAGTGGCTGCTTCGCTGGGATCCAAGCTGGAAACGGAGCCCCGCCTGGCACTATGTCACTCCCTGGCCACCGCCGGGCAGCCCCGCTGTGAGTGGCAGGTCTCCGGGAGCCCAGCCAAGCCGCTTGCTCACTCCCACCCACCACAACACAGGACACACGTTTCCTGAATGGTCCCACAGGCTCTTCACCGGCATCTGATGTCAAAACTGTGAGGCAGATAGACAGGAGCTAGCTTATGGCTCACATCCCCACTTCACAGATGGAAACTGAGGCACCGCGAGGATGAAGGAATTGCCTAAAACCACGCAGCTAGGAAAGAGCTGGGCAAAGTTCCCAGTCAACTCCCGTGTGATTCCAAACCTGAAGGGCTTTTCACCACATCACACTGTCTCCTGCGGGATGACCTCCTCTTCTTTTGAGCCGGAAGTAGAGAATTCAGTCACCTACGGTGGAGGGCGTTGAGTGTGTGTGAGATCTAAGGCACAGGGAGCTTCCAGGCCTGTGGAAGGTGCAGGGGCTGTGCAGGCTGGGTGGGGACCGGGAATCCCTGTGCTGCTGCTTTAACTGTCACCAGCACAGCACATGAAGGCGCCCATCCTCACCCTCTTGGTGACCCACATGCTGAGCAGAGCGGTGAGCGGGAGGGTGTAGGAGGCGAGGGAGGGGGGCCCAGGCTGCCATGGGAAAGGGCTTTGGCTCTGCAGGAGGACAGTTTGCTTTGTTCCTGGGGTCCTTTGTGTGCAGGCCCTGATTCCTGTGCAATGTAAGGAAAATGACTCCGGTCCACCCCTACTCTGGGGCCCAGGAGCAGACTCCACTGGCCTCATTCTGAGTCCTGGGAAGGCACAGCCTTGGGCCATCCTGGGGCCTGTGGAGGGAAGTTTGGGGGAAGTGACCTTGAGATGGCCATGAGGGACGGAAGGATGGGGGGCCTGGGAAAATGAAGGAGAAGGAACAGCAGCACAGAAGGCGGCGGGGGGCCATGGACGTGGAGGGTCACTGTGTGCAAGTTGGAGCAGGAGAGTGGGGCCCTGAAGGAGCCTAGATCACAAAGCAGCTTTGAGAGCTCCGAAGCCAAGGAGAGAAGCGACCAGCACACAGTCAGGCCCCAGCAGGCGGTGGGGCAGGGAGAGGAGAACCTGCGTCCCTGTTTCCGGGGTGGGGTGGGAGTGGTGGGGAGTCTTCACTTCAGATCACCCCTGTAGCTGCTATAGCTGTGCCTGTGGCTCCCGGGCAGGTTCGGCGGGTCCAGGCACCAACTGCCCACACAGGGAGTCCGCAGGAAGCCTCTATCCAGGGTGCGTGCTGTCCAGGGTGGTGAGAGGCCCGGGAACCCCAAGGGAGGAGTAAGTACACCTGGAGGTGGTTGAAACAGACAGAAAAGAACAAGCAGAGGCCTCAGCCAGCAAGTGAAGACGGTGCCACAGCCTCCCGCAGCAAGTCACTGCCACCTGCATACAAACACACCCCACGATTTCTGATCTAAACCCCCCACCATCGTTCTCTGATACCCTCTCCCTCTAGCCACCGCCCATCTCTCTGCTGCCCTCACAGTCACATGTGTGAAACCTGGCTGCACTCTCTCACTTACTCCACTCCTGCTTCCCTCCTCCCCCACCGCCTGTCTCCATCCCACCACTGACCTCCCTGTCCTTGCCCAGGCTCCACAAATGCCCATAGTTTACTCTTCTCTCCTCCCCACAGGCCCCGGACTTCTCTTGCCCTGAGCCTGAGCAAGCACAAAGGAAGCTGATTGCCCACATCACCCCAACTCTGACACCTATTCACTCCCCTGGAAATCGCTGACCACAGTGGGACACTTTCCTGCCAAACCCCGCTGATAGCTTCCCCTGGTCTGTGCAGCTTCCCTTCCCAAGATGCTGCTTATCTCTCTTGCCCCGCCTTCGATCTTGTGAAGGGAAGAGCTGTGGCTGGGTGAATTTGAGAGCCTTGCAGGTTTCGGAGCGTTCATCCTATTGCAATCATCTCTGTAATTTAAGTTCCCCCCTCTAAGCCATCGTGGTCACCCACTGGTGGGAACTGGCCTCCAGGGGGAAGAGGCCTCACGGGGCCTGCAGAGAGGAGGACCAATGGCAGAGTAGCCAATAGGGCTACTGATGCCAGACCCCTCATGAGCCAGACCCAGGCCCAGAAGACACTGGAGAGCTGGTGCTATCCCCATTGTGTGGATTTGAAGACTGAGATCCTGAGACAGAGAGGGCATGGCCTCCCAAGGCCATTGGGCATGTCAGCGACAGAGTCAGGGCCAGATCTCATGTTTCCTGGCCCCAGTCCTCTCAGGGCTTCTTCCAAGACTCCATCCACCCTGGACACATTTGCAAATGAGAGCACAGAGGCACGAAAGGCAGAGAGGGGGGGAGGGGCACTCCAGGTAAAGACAACCCTGGACAGAGAAAATTCTGCCTCTCCAGGGAAGAGGCCAGCCCCCATTCCTGCTTAATCCTTGTATTTAGCCTTTCTAATTAATGACATTCTTTGCAAACATTCTTTGCAAAACAATGTTTAAACACCTCAGGATTAATTTAAACAAATATTTAATTGCCCTGTAATTAATCATCCGAGCTTAATGAATTGGACCTCCATCTCTGGGAGTTGGGTTTATCCCAATGACTTCTGAAAATAAATATGTGACGAGGCCTTTGCAGCCAGACTTTCTGCTTCCATTTGGAGTCCCGTGGGGTTCCCCTGCTCCCTGTGCCCAGCAAGCAGCCTCAACTCAGCTCTCCAGGGGCACAGCGGGTGGGCCAAAGGGAAGCCCGGGGACCACACCACTCCAGGGTGGGAAGGCTGAATAAGCTGGACAGCTGCAACATGGTCCCACTGCCCTAACTGTGGGCCTTTGGGCAAGCGACATCTTCCCTGCAAGTCTCGACATCTCCATCTGTGAAATGGGAGAGTTCCAAATGGCCATGCTCCTTGCGCTCTGAATAGATTCCAAGGAGATATCATAAAGGGGGAGGGACACGGTGTGCTCTGGTACTTGAACCGCCTCTGCACTGTCCTCAGAGTCCCCCAAGCACTGAGCTCAGAGGGCAGCTTGAGAGGTGACTCAGCCCAGAAGGTTCAGTCCACTGCCTGGGGCAAAACAGTACAGCCATGGCCCACCCTCTGAGAGCATCCAGGGAGCTGAGGGGAGAACCCTTGCCTGTGCTGGGACCTGGAATATTCCCAGTCACACTGGCAGGAGCCTCAGAGCCCCAGCCGTGAGGGCCCTAACCCTCAGCCTTACCCTTCTCCTGACTAGGGCCACCTAGGATGCTTCCCAAGAAGCCAGGACAGATGAAGTCCCCAAGGATGGACATCTAATAACAGCTAACAGTGAATGAGCCCTGCTGATGTGCCGGGCCCTGGTGTGACTTGACACATGGTCACTCTTTAAGTCCTTATGAGCCCTATGGTTGGCAGGGCCAGGCTAGATTGATTGCCATCATCATTCTCCACTTGTCTTATTAAAACAAACAAACAAACAAACAAAAAAAACAGCCCTAGCTGGTTTGGCTCAGTGGATAGAGGGTCAGCCTGCCAACTGAGCAGTTTAAGGTTCGATTCAGGGCAAAGACACATGCCCAGGTTGCGGGCTCCATCCCCAGTGGGGGGCATGCAGGAGGCAGCCAATCAATGATTCTCTCTCTCATCATTGATGTTTCTATCTCTCTCTTCCTCTCTGAAATCAATAATTAAAAAAAAAAAAAAGTCGGGAGGTTTTGTCCAAAGTCTCAGAACACATAAGAGATGAAGTCAACATCTGGCTGCAGGGACCACCTGAGGTCTGAAAGGTTGGCGACCGCTGTTCTGAACCCTGCGTCATCCCGCCTCCTGGGAGAGATGTGCTCTCATAGGGCCGGATGAGGTAAGCCATCTGCGGGGGGCATGTGCAGACAGCAGACAGGCAGCACGGACGCCCCTTGGACAGGTCCTCTGGCGCTGACCGTGGGAAGAGGAGCCAGCCTCTCCGGGAGATTGGTGGGATCACTAGAGGGCGAGTCAGAGAGCTGTCCTCACTCTTTGGCCATGAGCAGGCTACATTCTCATCTGTCTTTAGGCCAAAGGAAACACCAGAGGTCAAGTTCCTAGCTCCCCGGGGCTGCCTTCCTCTGCCCCGAGGGCATACGGCTCTCTGTAGTGACATCTGTTAGGAGGGAATTAGCCCCAGACAGGCACAACCTCTGACCCAACATCCCAGCCTTCAGCTACCCATCGGCAGAGGATTGATTAACTCCAGCCTGACTTGGGAGCTGCTGGGCCAAATGCATTCCCCGGAGTTATTTATGCCACCCCATTAGCTCAAGGGAAGGCAGGATTCATAGAGCCATCCTGGCCTAAGAACTCAGCGAAATTAATATACCTGTGACTGAAATATACATGAAGCCTCAGCCTCCTCCACTAATTGGGAAGGAAGAGAAATTCCAGGCTCCTGGTTAAAGAGGAGAGGCTGTGGTGAGGTGACAAGGTCTAACATAGAGGGAGCGGAGGGGTTCTTGAAACAGAAGATCTTTCGCCAGTGGGTGTGCAGGCTCAGGAGCCCTGCCTTGCTCTTATTCACACCATCAATTCTCTTTTCATTGGCCGCATGCATTTTGCAGAATTAATGCGATGAAGGGCCCTTTCAATAAAGAGAAAGCACAAAGGCAGCCAAAGGTAGCCCAGCATGGTCTGGCACTTCCCAAATTCTGGTCTTCATGGCAGAGATCCCCTATTCTGACTGCCTGGACTATGATCCTGTCTTTTTTTTTTTTTTTTTCCCCAAAAGGAGAGGGTTTCAAGGGTTTCAAGTGTTCCATGGACTTCATACAGACCAGATCCTGGAAAAATTCTAATCTTTATACTAAGGGTAGGCAAACTATGGCCTGCAGACCAAATTTGGCCCACTGCCTGTCTTTATATATAAAGTTTTATTGAAACAGTTGTACCCATTCATTTACACTTGGCTATGGTGTCTTTAGGAGTACAGGGGGGAAGACGAGTAGTTGTGACAGAGATTGCACGGGCTGCAAACATTGACAGAATACATTTGCCTGCTCCACTTTAAAACATGAGGCCTGCAAAGTTGGAGTCCCTTCTGGGACTTTATGCCAGGAAGGGAGAAATCATGTCCTGCATGATTTCTGGGCTGATCATTGTTCTTTCTACCCTGGCAATTTAGGTAAGTCAGTCCCCTCCCTGAGCCTCGGTTTCCCCACCTGAAACGGGAAATGAGTGGATTCTGTGCTGTTTCTGGTTCTGAGCCACTGTGCTGGCGTTTAAGCAGTTCTTTGTCCTGTCGGAGGCTCTGTGATCCCTGAGCACTGTGGTCTCAAAGAGACCTTGTAATTACTCTGGCGAGCCCAGAGGAAGGAGGCCATGAGAATTATTTGGGCGACCAAGCCCAGGCAGGCTGAATTATTTCCCTGAGGCGGTGCCCTCCGGCATGGAATTTAGCACTGGCAATGAAGGCCATGTGTGGCCAGCAACAAAACATCTGAGTGAAAAATAAAAATAAAAACAAAGGCACTGCCTCATCTAGTCAATGCCTAGCATCCAGGAGTTTTCCAAATAAGCAAATGCTGACCGCCACTCCTTTGGAGGGAGGCTGGTGGGGCGGAGGGAGCGCGGGACTGTGACTGGGGAGGCGCGGCTCTTTTGAGGCTCTGCCACTATTGGCCAGTCATTAGCCGCTTGAGTTTTTGTTTTCTCAGCTTCAAAGGGGACATTATGATCTCCCACCTGGGATCATTGGAAGCACTAAATGAGATGATGGGTAAAAAGTATAACATGTAACACATAACACCTTCTCCAAAATATTATCAGCTCACCTTCACCTTTGCACAGAAATTCATCATTTGCATAGTTTTCACATAGACTAACTCCTTGGGTAGATAAGAAATGAGCATCCAGAAAGTTTCCCTTCACTAAGCACCTACCCTGTGTCAGGTGGCCTCCAGTCTTACCCATAGGGAGCTATAGATACTGCATTGAAAATCACCTTTGTAAACCTCACAGGTCTTTCCTTAGAAGTCGTGATGACCAAAGAGGGGAGAGGGACCACAGCAAGGGCATTCTGCATCTTGCCCCTCCCTCTTTGCTGCTCTAAGGACAAGATTTCTATTGTAATTCTAGCTGGTTCAGCTGCAATACAACACAAGGCAGGAGCAGCCACTCATTGCCTGCCTGGAGTACCAGGCCCTGTCTGGACGGTGTATAAACTTCCCTCTGGTGCTCTGCCATGGGAGTCAGCCATCCTAATGTGATTTCCAGAATCAGAACCAGTGGAAATCCACTTTGGTCTCCTCACACGTTGTTGGATCTTGTGTTTCCGAAGGCCCCACTGGGTGAGACTATTATATCATGTTGACAATATAAATTAGACTGATTAGGGGCTGACAACATCGTTAGGAATGATATACAATTTAGTAGCAGACATTATTGCCTGTTAAATTTTATACATGACAGACTGCTTTCTGTCTCTGCCCAGTGACACTTTGGCACCAACCCAAATCACAGGAAATGCTGCCGTGCGAACCACAAGACAATCATTAACTGCCTCCAGGAGGTCTCTCGCCCTTCCAGCCCTGCCGATAGGTTGGCCTCTGGTAAACCTGTGAAGTAGAAGAAGCTTATGCTTCTTCTGGGAATCCAGGGAGCTCACCCAGCTCCCAGCTCCCCTGTAGAGAAGCCATGATCACACATGGGAAAGAACACTCAACTTTGCACTAAAAGGCTGGCCTTTTAGTCTGACTTGTCTCTTGACCACAGTAAGTCACTTCTTCCTGAGTCTCAGTTTTCTCACATAAAAATGAAAATTAAAATATCTGACTTATCTGTATCATGGGAGTTTTCTGCAGACTAAATGAGCCAATGGGTATGAAAGTCAGTTCTTGTATCAGTCAGTTCTTGCTGCGTAACAACCAACCAAAATCTCAGTGTCATAGAACAATAAGCATTTATTTCATTTGTCTATCTGTAAGTCAGCTAAGGTTGTCTGAATAAGGCTGGGCTGGGCTGGGCTGGGCTGGGCAGTTCTGCTTTAGGCGGTGGGTTTGGATAGAATTGGTTCCTTGCTACCAAGTTGTGTTCTGGTCCATTTCTTGTATGTTTATTCAAGATGAAGAGAAAGCATCTACCTGGGAGAATGCTCTTCTCGTGGCAATGGCAGAGATACAAGAGGGCAAGCCCAGCTCCACCAGCACATTCCAGTGCTTGCATCTACTCTGTTGCTATTCCAAACTGAGTTGCAAGACTGAGCCTAAGGCACTGAGACACCTGCACAATACCAAGTGCTCACCTTGGAATATGCTGTGACTGAGGAAGGAAATAATCTTCCATAGAGGTAAGGAGAGGAAAGTGGACAGCTTTAAGCAATAATCTAGTCTACCGCACACATGTGCTAAAAGTGGAAAAGATTTTTCTTCTTATTTCCTCAACCTCACTGAGGACCAAGAAGCTGAACATTTCATTTTTTATCTCTTGCTTTGGCATCACAGCAACCAGATTAGCTATATTTAATCAACCCATCACTAACCCACTGGATTAATTAACTATTTGGTCATATCCAATGGAACCTATTTCCAGAGATGCACTGGGTCCTCTAGTCCTGTCTGTAGCCAGCTCGGCCCCTTGAAAAAGGTAGGGTACCAGAGAGAGCTTTCTTTCTTACTCCTAATTGTTTCTCAGACAGGAAGCTACATGCCAACTACCAACCATCTTTACACAGACCTTTGCAGGTAACCAAATGTATTCATAAATGTAATCCAATATGTCACCTGTAAGTAGCCCTTATCCATGCCCATTTTACAGTAAGAAAACTGAAGCTCAAAGAGACTCAGGTGGCATGCCCTGCATCTCACCAACAAGGAGGGGGAAACCTGGAATTTGACTCCAGAGCTCAGGATCTTCCCTTCCCAACTCTGCGGACAGGCTTCCTGCTGACCATGCCCTGGCTCTGCCTGACTCCACAGCACTCCCCCAATATAATGTCAGCCCTATAAGACAGCCTATCTAAGACCTCCACAATGGCGTAATTTCTGCTGTTATTATTCACTGAAATTTAATTTGGTAAATTCGGTCTTCGTAAGCAGTTAATTCAATGATGACACGGCCAAGCCAGTCAGCAGTTACTCCAGCTACTTCCATGCAGCCAGTCCCTCAGATAACAAAGAACGTGGCAGCATCCCAGGCTGTTTTAAATTCACATTCCTTCATTAATATGTCAAAGAAAGTCATTATGTGACTAAAGAAAATGCTTCCTGTCTAGGAAAATAAAACCCAATCTTTTTCGGTGGATTAGCATTTTTTCTGTCGAATATTAAATGGGGAATTTTTAAGACGCATGAATTCTGAATTATGTGGTCTGATGATTATTTAACCACATTGGCTGAGAATAATTATTTATCTCACCCACAGCGATGCTGTTATATCCAATGGGGTGGGGCAGAGCGTGAAGGGACATTGGGGTGAGTTTCTCAGGTCAATATGGATCAAAAATTGGTGAACTTCCTGCAATTGACGTGTGTGTGTGTGTGTGTGTGTGTGTGTGTGTGTGTGTGAGAGAGAGAGAGAGGGAAAGAGAGAGAGAGAGAGAGAGAGAGAGAGAGAGAGAGAGAGAGAGAGAGAGAGAGAGATTCAACATAGACCTGTTAACTAGGTCAAGCCAATGGAGCCACAGATTTTCAGGAGCAGGGACAATGTCTTATTCATCGTGCTGAGAACCCACCTTTGACCAGAGCTTTGAGACTGAGCATCACAGCACTAGTGAAGGAGCAGAGCCCCACAGTGGAAAAATGCAGTTGCATATTGAGATATTGACTCCATCTGGATTACTGTCTTGTCCCTTGCTTCATCTTCCGCTCCTGGACCAATGCCTGACACAAAGATGGCACTCAATAAATAGTTATTGGATCTTGTCTGAATCTGCATTGAATATAGAAGGTAAAGGGTCTCTAGGACAAAGAAACTTGGGGCTGTCTTGGGGAGGAGGCCAGGAGATAGGAGGAACTCTGAGATGATACACAGGTTGGGAAAGTTGATGGTTTTCTGAAGAAGAGAAGGCTCAGGGTCAAGATCGCTGCCTTGAATGCATAAATGGCCACCAGGAGGCAGGAGTGGACCCAAACTGGGTCACTTTTGGGCAGCGAAGGCTATTGCTGCTAGGCAACTTTTAAGGGGTAAAGGGAAATTAATAATTAAGGTACCTGTCAAAGAAGGGATGAGTTAGTGAGTGCATTTGTCAGGGGAGGTTTGACTTTGGGAAGAACGTTGGATCGGGAAGTGTAACATCAGACAGAAGGTTGAAGTAGGTGACCTTTGAAGTCCTGTGAGAGTCTATGACTCATAGTCCATATTTGATCTATTTGCTTCTGCTGCTACACAGGAAGCTGGATCAGTTCCCCTGAATTAAGGAGATAAGTTGAATTTGACCTTGAAGACTCTGAGATGGAGGTAAATATAGTCAGAACAATCAAGATGAGGCTTGGTTGAGTAATAGGTCACCGACACTTGGAGGTCAGAGGTCAAGGTTACTGCAGGCTGGAGACCCCTGGAGAAGTGCAGGGAGGCCAGAGCCATCAGGGAGACCGGGAAACAGTTGGTTGAGCACTCAGGAAGCACTGGGGAGATGAGATCCAGGGACCAATACCTGAGTAGGTGTTGAGAAACTGGAAGATAGGGACCCCGACCAGCAGAGAACAGGTGACATGCAGTCCAGGAGGAGAAAAGACCTGAGTAAGGCAAGTCCTCAGGAAAGGGGGCAGCCTCTCTCAGGGTAAGAACTGGGATCGAGGTGGGAGAGCATCATGTAGGTTCCAGGATAAAGCAGCACCTGGCTGGTTGCTTGATGAAGACATGTCAGCAACAGTTCTATTTTAGAAACTTCGATGCAGCTGTAGATTCTGACAGAGGAAGAAGGTGGGATGGAGGTTTCAGATGTAGGCAGCTCTGGTCTGAAGGCCAGGCTCTATCACGTCCTGGATGTGTGGACTCAGACAAGTGGTTGAACTTCTGAGTATTCGTTTCCTCGGCTGTAAAACAGGGCTAAGAAAACATCTCCAGCCCTCCGAAGGCTGGCTTGAGATTCTATGGAGTCACAGAAGTCAGCACGATTTGTAACCCCACAGCGCCCTGCACTTACAGGGCAGCCGCTAATGGCATGTTTGCAGAGTCTCCAAATTGGAGAATGACAGGGGCTGCCTTTGGAGGCCTGGGCTCTGAGTCAGGCCTTGAACTCATCAGCAAACTGTAGGAAATGTTGTTCTTCAATTTAAGGGTTGGTCTGATGGGCTTAACCATGGTCCCACATGTGGCTGTCCTGGGGACAAATTCATGCTCAGATGTGAACTCTTCTGTGCTCCGCAAGGCGGTATCAGACCAGTGCTGACAAGTGGAGACCTGCTGCCTGTCCACAGCTCGCTGGCAAGCCCTGCCACCTCCCCCGGCCTTTGTCCTCAGCCTTCCTTAGCATTTCATGGTGAAGTCATGATTTTGTGACTCCTCCAGGAGACCTATTAGCCAATGACTTCTGGGTCTGAACTCTCAGCCCTGCCATCCCTAAACTCCAGATTGATATAGTCAGTGGTTTATGTGATATCACCATACAGATGAGACTGTCAAACAAAATATCAGCCAACAGGCTTCCTGGATGCCCCTCTTCTCCAAACCTGCTCTGCCTCTAGTCATTTTCACCATTGCCACCCCCCCAAGCCCTAGCCATCTTCTCTGATGCTGCTCTCCTTCCCTCACCCCTACCTCCAATCCATCTGAACCCCCTGCCATCCAAACATGTCCCCAATCCGTCTGCTTCTCATCAACTTCCCCCTTGCCACCCAGTGCACACCAGAGTCCTCTCAGCTGACAATGGGGCAGCTTCCTGACTAACCATCCTGATTCCTCTTTGGGCTTTTACAAACGTATTCCCCATGCAGTAGCCAGAGGGATAATTCTAAAGCATAAATCAAGGCATGTTTGTCTTCTTAAAAACCTCCAGTGGCTTCCCGTGTACACAGAATAAAAACAAAACTCCTGAGTGGAAGCCAGATTGCACTGGGTCTCGGTGTGAATATCATGAAGGCAAAGATATAGAAACACTTGCAAGAAGCATGGCGGGGGGGGGGGGAGGGGGGGGCGCGAGACGGGAGGAAGAGAGCTGCCAGGACAGTGCCCTTGTTACTTTAGAAGAAGGGGGTGGGGTGGAAGCTAAAGGCTGAAGGGAAGAATGGAGGGAGGGACGCAATGTTGAAGTAACTGATGACTCCTACTCTTCCCAAGAGAAGAGGCTGGAGCTCATTCATATGTGCTTGCTGGCATTTCTGCCCCAGATAAACTGATTTTTGTCAACTCAAAAATAAATAAATAAAACAGATCCTCCTTGCTAAAGCCTGCAAGACAACCACCCCCCCACCACCCAGGAGCTGGCTCTGCTTCGCTCCGGCCCATCCTATGACATCCCTGCTCACTAACGCCACACCAGGGCTCACCGGGTTTGGGATGCCTATGAATCTCAGGAGAGCTTGTCCACACCCAGATTCCGGGTCCTTCTCCTCCTTCCCCTCCCCATGCCCTCTCCTGTGCCCGTACTGCCTGAACATTCTAGTATGTGCACGGAGTGAGGTAGGCATCTGCAGTGAGGCGAGGGCAAGCATAGTGGCCCAGAGCTGGGGTGCTGGCACATGGGGGCTGGCCACCACAGGGTGTCAGAACCCTAACAGGGTGAGGAGGGTATCCACATGGGGGCCAGGGAGACAACGTGGGATGTCACCACCCAAGTAGGGTGAGGAGGATGCCATGTGAGAAGGGCACCCTTGCACGAGGTGACAGAACCAGACTGGCTGCAAAGGAAATCATGCGAGGGAGGGGCATTCACTGAGGAGGCATCCTGGTGTCGGGAGAATGAGCCCAAGCAAGGCGAGAAGGGCAGTCCCCTAGACAATGGCTGGCCTGGGGTGTCAGAACCCAAGTGGGCAGATGACATCTGCACAGGGGTAGGGCCACTACCTGAAATGAGAACTCAGAGCCCAAGCAAGATAGGTGGGTTCCATTGCAGGGGTGGGAGTTGGTGCAGAAGATGACAGCTAAGAGGGAGGATTGGTCACATTCAAAAGGATTAATCACATTCAAGAGGATTAATCAAATAAACATTAAGAACAAGAAAAGCCGAATATTGTGTGTTCAATTATGTCCCCTCAAAATTCATACATTGAAGTCCTAACCCCCAGTACCTCAGAATGTGACCTTATTTGGAAAGAGGGGGTGCTGATGTAATTACTTAAGATGAGGTTGTACTGGCTTAGGGTGGGCCCCAAGTCAATATGATTGATGTTCTTACAAGAAGGGGAAGTTTGAGCACAGACACATAAGGAGAGTGTGAGGCAGAGATCAGGGAAATGTGTTTACAAGACTAGGATGCTGAAGATCATGGAGAACCACCCAAAGTGGGAGCCCAATGTGGACAGATTCTCCCTCAAGGTCAACAGATGGTGCCACCCCAGGAGTAATCCATTACTTGACCTTGGACTCCCAGCCTCTACAATTGAGAGACAATAATTTTCTGTTGTTTAAGTCTCCCCCCAACTCCCCAGTTTGTGGTACTCTGCTACAATACCCCTAGGAAACTAATACACCATGTTTGTCATTATTGGGGAAGGGAGTATGAACACTGAAAGGGAGAAAACTAGAATGCTGAATAATGTTGAATTTGAATTAGATGTATTTGTGTGAACTTGTGGTTTTCAATATTTATAGATAAATATAGAAAAATAAAAATGTAATGTGTGTATGTAAGTACACAAATATGTAATATATAATTATAAAAAATGTATAATATGTAATAACTAGAGGTTTGGTGTACAAAATATGTGCACTCAGGGGGCAGTCCCTTAGCCTGGCCTGCATCTCTCACAGTCCAGGAGCCCTTGAGGGATGTCCGACTGCCGGCTTAGGGGGAACAGGCCTAAGCCACCAGTCAGACATCCTTAGTGCTGTTGCTGTGCTTGTCAGCTGTGAGCCTGTCTCAGAGCTTCTGACTTAGCGGTGCTCCTCTTGTGCGAGTGCACTGACCACCAGGAGAAGCTCCTGCTTTTATGTGGTCAGTGTACTTCATAGTGACCAGTCATTCTGCTATTCAGTCTATTTGCATTTTAGCCTTTCATTATATAGACTAGAGGCCCAGTGCACAAAATCCATGCACTGGGGAGAGTGTCCCTCAGCCCAGCCTGCACCCTCTCCAATAAGGGACCCCTTGAGGGATGTCCAACTCACAATCCGGGACCACTGGCTCCTAACTGCTCACCTGCCTGCCTGATTGCCCCCTAACTGCTCCCTTGCCAGCCTGATGACACCTAACTGCTCCTCTGCCAGCCTGATTTCCCCCAACTACCCTCCCCTGCTGGCCTGATCACCCCCAAGGCTTTTATTAATATAGATATGTGTATCTATACACACATATACAATCATATAAAATATATAATATCCTACATATATTTTTTTTATCTCTGTCCTCTGAAAAGGCCTGAATGCAGTGACACTCTCATAGCAATGATCCTATCTGGCACCTAGATCTTGGCTTCTAAGTACCATTTTCCACTAAAAATTAAATAAGAAAGGGCTCTTAGGAAAAACGGTTGATTCCAGGCCTGGGGCAGGGAAGGTACAAGATGAACCTAGAACATCTTGCTCCCCAAAGCAAGGAAATCCTTGAAGGATGGTGAAAACATGTCCACAGGACACACAGGGCTCCCACTGGTTCAATAATGAGACTATTTGAGCATCAGATTGAACTATGCTGGGAACAGATTAGAACCCATGGAATGCAATGGGAAACCATGAGTTCATCTGACTATATACATATAAATTAATAAATTGAAGATGTGATGAGGGATAACATAATTACATACTTTCAAGAAGCCTCTTGCAAAACACCTGTTTGTGACAAAGGGCAGCTTTATAGTGGAGAAACCCTGCAGGCACCATCCTCACTAAGTGATCACGGCGATCGATCGCCTCCAACCATGGGGGGCACGGAAATCGCCCGCCCGCAGACAGGATGCGAGGACACTGCAGAGTCACTGTTGTGCTCCTCCTGCCAACGAAGCATAACCTGAATTTAATCACGAGGAAGCATCAGACTGGCCCAGAATAACTGCCCTGCAATCTTCCGAAGGGGCACGTCTTGAAAGTCAAGGAAAAACTGAGGGACTTTTCCGGTCTGAAGGAGACTGAAAGGACATGAAAACAAAATTCAGCCCGTAGCTCTGCAATAGATCGATTTGCCACAAAGCAGATTATTGGAGCATCTGGAGAGATTTGAGCCAGCTCCCAGAAGTAGGTCCATATAGCAGCATTGTCAGTCTCCTGGTTTCAGTGTCACATTGTGATTGTGGAGGCGAATGCCCTTGTTTATATTAAACATACATTGAAGTATTGGATGATGATAGGGCATCAGGGCAGCACTTTATTCTTAAATGGCTAAGGAAAACAGGACTTTTTGTACTAGACTTTCAACTTTTCTGCAAGTGTGATTGTTGAAAGAAAGAAAGATTTACCCAAAGCAGATACCTAGACTCCTCCCCTAGGAACCTGCTACCATATGTCTAGGATGGGGCCACACAGATTTGCATTTTTCACCATTTCCCAGGAGATGTTGATACTACTGGTCCATGGACCACCCTGTGCAGCAGGTCTATACACTGACCTTCTTTTTGTTTCTGGAGTCAGCAGCTCATCATCATTGCCAGTTCTTTGCTCCACCGGAAGCTTTTCTCTCAGATATTTCAGAATTGGCTGCTTTGTGTCATTCAGGTCTCAACTCCAATGTCATGATCTAAGGGACAACTTCTTTCTAGGGGCTCTATGGGAGAATTCGTTTCCCTGCCCTCTCCAGATTCTAGAAATCTACCCTGTCCACATCCCTTGCCTCGTGGCCCCTTCCTCCATCTTCAAAGGCAGCAATAATGCATCTCTCTGTGCCTTTCTTCTGTAGCCATATCTTCTACTTCCGGGGATCCCCTCTGAATACAGCAGGCCCGCCCAGATATTCAGGATAGGCTCCTTAGCAGATTGAGAACTTTAATTACACCTGAAACCTTCATCCTTCCTTGCTATGCAACCTAATGTAGTCCCAAAGCCAGAGATTCGTTTGTGGGCATCCTTAGGGGCCATGATTCTGCCTACCATGCCACCTGAAGATTGATCACCACCTGAAATTACTACTTGCTGAAATTACCTTTATTATGACTCTTCCTTGTACACTTGTTTCTTTAACAAGCTTCTGGATGAAATATCAGGCAGGTCGTAAAGAGTTGGAAGCCCCATTTTCTGGCTTCACATTCTGGCTTTCATACAGGCTCAGGTTCAATGTTGGTTGTTTCCCTTCTCTGAGCCTCAGTGTCTTCCTCTATAGAATAAGAATAATAAATGTACCTTCCTTGCAGGGTTTCCTTCAGGATTAAAATATAGTCTTTACTATCTGATACATAGTATGTACTAAATAAATGATAATCACTATATATTAATCTGCTGCAATTCCTCTTATAAAGGAGTGAGGGTAGTGTTGCCTGATTTGACCACTGAGGGCTTTTCTATAGCCAATGACCTCCCTTGTGACTAGAAAGGTTTTCTTTGAAGATAAAGCTTCCCATTCCTGACCTCTTCTGTATCAGTTTCCCACCCCTGACCTCTAAGTCTGTTCTCCTCTTATATCCTGAATGTCTTAACTCATTTGGAAGAGTCACAAGCTTCTCAGAGCATCTGAAGAAAATTATGTGCTTGGCTCCTTGGGAACCTGACCAGGTACACCCACCCCTACACACACACATGCATAGACAGTCAGACAGACAGAGAGACTCTCTCTCTCTCTCTCTCTCTCTCTCTCTCTCTCTCTCTCTCTCTCACACACACACACACACACACACACACACACACACACACACACTTTTGCAAATAATTTCTGTGCATCCAAGATCCACTCTCATGGATCCCAGTTGAGAAACCAGTTCTTCCCAACAGTTTTGTCCAATCCAGGCCTCTGCCCCAACCTAACTGGTCTCACTTTCCCAGTGGCCACAGAATCGACGACTTGGGAAACCCAGAGATTGCAGAACCAAAGTTAAACTTCACATCATCCCCAGGGGTGCCCAGGGGTGAAAAGAAAAATGACATTTGCTAGCTCAGGCAGCAGTAAGAGAATAACTTGCCAGAGACAAAGGTGTATAAAGCAAAGGGTGTTGGAAATAGCTCTTTTTCTACCATTTGTATTGTAATCTCCATGAAATGAGAATTTTCAGTTGCACTTTCTGACTTTCAGACTATAATGAGCAGCTTCCTTTTGAGAGGCCCTAGCTCCAAGCTGAACCCAAGGACTCTAGCCTCTGAACTGGCACCAATATCCCGCATGGTAATTAAAGCACATACTGGAAGATGACATTTTCATCTCATAGTGCAATAAAGACTCAAGGCTTGGCTCCTCTGGGCTGCAGAAATAATGATGTCTTCATGTTCAACGGGGGAAGTGCCTGTTAACCCTACCCAACTTTGAGTCACAGAGTCAGCTTCTTAAGAGCACAGTTTTGCACTGATCTGTGAATAATAGAACATGCATAGTCTCTTCATTATAGCCAAGTTCTCAACTCTCCAGCACCCTCCCACTGTCTACCCCTTCCTGCCTTGGGATCTTGGAAAGACTCAAACTCAGGGAATAAGCCTCCAAAGTGGTCTAGTCACTGGCCTGCCCTTCAGGGCTGCGGCTGAGCCCGGCCTGCTTTCTCATTTCTGAGCATTGTCTCCAGCAAAAGACTAGGGGGAGATGATGGCATGGCCTATAGGCTTGAGCTTTTCCTCTTAGTTGGAGGGTGCCAAGGTGTAGGGTGGAGGTGGGGGTGAGCAAGCCCTCTTGACTCTACTAAGATATAACCTTGTAACCTGGCCCTTTTCAGTGATAATGTTGATGTCCCTGTGCCTATTCTGTCCCTTCTCTTTTAGTTCCGAGTTCAGCTGAGGGAGAGAGGTGCTACTTGCCAGGTGTCCTCTAGCAAGCACTGACTAGTTCAGCCATTCATCCCAGGAATGTTTATCAAGCATCTCTGTGCCAGGAACAGGGCTAACACCAGGACTGAGAATACAGAACTAGAATGTGAGACGTTCCCTGTCCTCAAGGAACCAACAGATCAGCGAGGGCAAGGCCCACTACTTGGGAAGAAGGAGACAGGAAAAAGCTTTACTCTATATCTGAAAATGTCTTGGATTATTTTCCTATCAGCATCTTTCCTTTTCTTCCTTATCTGAGAACCCACTCCCCATCTGCAGGCCAGCCTTTCAGCGAGAGACACAGGATGAGAGGTAAAATGCTGAAATGCAATGTGTTATAATTCAGGATGCGCAGAGTGCAATAGGAACCCAGAGGTCAGATGGACTGAGTCTGCCTGAAGAAGCAGGGCCTGGCTTTGGTTGAGAGGGAGACATTTATGTCAGGGCTTGAAGAATAATTGGGGATTTTCCATAAAAATTAAAGTCCAGAGGCTGTTCAAAGCAATACCAAAGTTCAGCAGTTTTAAGGTGCACAGTACTTTGAAGGCATGACCAATATTTTGAGCAACAGCCCAGAGTGCAAGGAGAGGGAGGTGTGGTTAGAGGTAAACTTGGAGAAGGAGTTGGTGCCAGATGAAAGCAGTCTTCAGTGTCGGGGTAAGGGGTCTGGAGTTTATCCTCGCACCTATATGTAAAGAGAGGGGGCCAGGAAGACCCTGAAATTCACACAGATGCCCTGTTCTCAGTGGGCCATTGCTATTAGAGTCTCTTGGGACTAGGGCCACCCCCCACCCCCCCCCCCCAGGCCTTGAAGCCCAGCGTCCTGTCCCTCACAGTAGCTGAGAAGAGGCTCTTCTTCCCGGGACCGCGCCCTTGTGTGCGAGAGGCCTCCACAGCCACCGAGACACCTGCCAGGTTCTGACCCTGAGGAGTTGGCGGTCCCTCCCCAGCCCTCGGCCTCTCTTCTGCACAAGAAGGACCTGGCCTTTGATGATCCCGAGGATTCTCCATTCTGACAGCCCCCTTCACCTACAGGCAGACAAGGGAGGGCCAGCCCGCGCGTCTGTCAGTGGCGAGAACGGCCGTTTCCAGAGAGAAGGCATTTGCCCAGGACCCTGGAGCAGGAACGGTAAAGGAGTCCCTGGGCTTACACGTTCTAATTAAATCAGCACAGATTTAATTTGGATGTAATTTTTAAAACATGACCCATAAAAATCTCCACGAGAACTGCTCTATTGGGCCTTTCGGAGGAAGGGTGCCCGTGGGGGTAGTGAAAAGCCCCATTTTGCGCTTTAATCAACAGCAGCCAGGAGCAGACGTGCGGGGCCTGGGGGGAAATGGGAAGGCATTTGTGCAAAGGTTGCATCCAAGGTGACCCAGCCCCTCTCTCACCCTGGAGGACTCCCCGTGGGTCCTTCAAACACAGTTCCTCCTCTGCTGCCTGCCTCTCTCCGCGAGTGGGCCCAGCCTCACCTAGCCGCTGTGCTCCCACCCTGGCCTGCGTGTGCACCGAGCCCGTCCTCACAACTGCTCACAGGCCTCCACGGCTCAGGGGGATGAGAGAGCGGCCATGCGGGAAGGTCCCGGGTGGGGGACCCCAAGGACATGACACCTCAGTCCCCGCCTCCTTCACCCTGAGAGGCCTGCCACGTTGGGACCAAAAGACTGAATTATCCTCTTTCTGCCTATGCATCTTTCCCAGCTTATTTTTATGCATAAGTTTCCACTTTAAATTTTCTTGGAGAAATTTTAAAGATATAGGAAAAATATACAACCAGCATCCATTGTACGCTTTTTATCCACCATCCAGAATTGACAACTTGTTAATGTTATTTATGTGAGTGTGTGTGTGTGTGTGTGTGTGTGGCCAGATTATTATTATTATTATTATCTGCATGCATAATAATCTGGCCACTCAGTGTATATCCTGTATAATAAAAGCCTAATATGCAAATTGTCCCCTTGACCAGGAAGGAGTTCAACCAGCAGACAGGCCGGCCAACCACCCATGTCCCCACTCCCTGGCCAGGCTGGCCAGATGCACTGGGCCTCTAATATATATATATATATATATATATATATATATACACACATACACACACACACACACACACACACTGAGTGACCAGATTATTGTGCGTTAAGAGATCATAATAATCTGGCCACTCAGTGTATATACATATATGTATACATATACATTACATATACATTACATATACGTATACATATACATATACATATATACATACATATATATGACATTACAGTCGGATTCAAAGTCCTTTTTCCCCATTCCCATTACTGTGAATTGGATGCACACCTTTCCTCTTCACTTACAATTTCTGTGCAGTCACTGAAATCCATGGTGATATGTTGTATTTCTGGATGTGTGTTGGTTTGCATGAGAGGTATTCCACATACCATTTCACTTTTGCATTCAATGTAGTGAGCTGAGATTTATTCACCGCTGCATGCTCCACCTCATTTCTATCAATTCCTTTCAATCTCATTAGATGAATATACAACACGGAACTCACTCCCACATTTCAGTGTCTCCAGCTGTGTTGTCACAGTGGTGATATCCTTGAATACACATGCTGTGGTGACATCCTGGCACACATATGAGGCTGTCCCGCAGGTAGACACCTCGGCATAGGCTCACTGGGTCTCAGGCCGCATCTTCAGTCCTGCTGGACCCGGCCCCTCTGCTCTCCAAAGAGGCTGTGGCACTGCTCTCCATCACCAGCAGCATCCGATCACGGTCATTTCCAGGAGGCCCTCGTTTTACAGGTGAGGAAACTGAGGCCCTCACCAGGGAATGGACTTGACCGAATCCCCGCAGCCAATCAGTGCTGAAGCCCAAATTAGGGTTTGGGTTCTGAACACACACACACACACACACACACACACACACACACGCACACACACACACCCCAGGTCTCTGGTGACCACAATGCACTCCCGGGAGCCCCTGGCTTAGCTCAGCCACCTGCAGACTCTAGTGACAAATCTCCCCTTGACAGCTTTCTGCCTGATCTTGTCCCAACCTTGGCAAACACTCTCATTGGTTCTTATTCTGCTTGGGGGGGAGGGGGGCCTTCATAATAAAAGTTACTAATAGCGAGTGTCTATGTCATGGAAATTTTGCATACATTTTCAGAAATAAAAGTGAAAGCTTGTTTTCCTTTACGAGGAGGAGGGCTTATGTTCCGCTGTGCATGTCACCCTGGGAAGGCACTGATGTACCTTGACATTTTAGGGCCCTCCTGGAGCACAGGGATGCTGCCAGCAAGAGCATGCAGGAACTGGAGGGAGAAAGCTTAGGCAGAGCGGGAGCCTGCGATATTCAAATACATGTTATTATTTGAAATTGGATTTTTGTGGCACCAGCTGCAGCAGCCACACTGGGAGTGTGAAGGTCACTGCTTCTGCTCTGTGGGACGCAACGGGCCCAGCTGCCGGGAAATGTAGCTTCCGAGGCATGGTAGGTATTCCCTGGATTCTTCTCGAGGTGGCCTCTGTCCTCTCACACCGCCAGCCACAGGCAAAGGGTCAGTGTCCACACACAGAGATCTCCTGAGGGTGAGTGGATGGGGAAGATCAGCTGGGAGCCAGGGGTTGAGGAGGAACCTGAAGAGCAGGGGCTCCATGTCAGGGCACTGCATTCAGAGGTCCCCAAGAAACCCTCCAAAGTGTCCCATGAGAGAGAGGACCCCCGTTTGGAAAGGCCCAGCCCCAGGCAGTGCCCCTCCAGCCACAGGGCCCTTTGCTGTGCCCACTCCCCCTGGGGAAGCCTGCAGAGGACAGGGGAGGACAGCAGGTGCAGCGGCCTGAGGTGCAACGTGGAGAGAAGCCCAGCCATGACCATGTCCCCACGCAGGTGTGTGTTGAGGGAGGCCCATGCTAAGAGATGGCTGGGAAGATGATGTTGTTTTGAATTGGGTGTGAGATGAAGGCTCTGATAATTCAGAGAAGCAGACTTGTTACTAACTGGGGGTAGGGAAAAGAGGAGGCCACCTATTAATCCCTAAGAGTGAATAGAAAAACTCAAGACATGCTGAAGACGTCGTCTGAGAACAAGAAAGAATTATCCAAGAGGATGAATTAATGGGACAGAGTGGAATGTTAAATTATCTTCTGCTCTCAGCCTACCAAATTCAGCTCATTCCATAAACTGGCTACACGTGTTATCTATTTAGTGCGGAAGTTCAGAGGATGGACTCCGGAGCCATTCTGCCCAGGCACCTGTCCAGGATCTAAGCCCAGCTCTGCCACTGGTGAGCTGTGTGACTATAGGCAAGTCACATAACCTCTCTGTGCCTCATTCATTAAAACAGAATTAGCAATAGAATCATGGGGTTGTTGTAACAGATCAAATTGCAAGGGATTATACTTATGGTAGAGGCTGTCTCACATAGGCTAATAGATACTATTATTATTGATGCTCTACAATCCTTTAATATATGACTATATCGATTTTACTGTGGGTCAGAGATGTTAAATAAGTTTCTCAGGGTCACACAACTAGTAAATGGTAGTGATGGAACTTGAACCCTGGTCAATTCAACCGCAGATCCTCCTGTTCTTTATAAGCAGGCTATACTGCCTCCCTTGTGATCTTGTGGGGTGGGGAGAGACTCTGAGATTCAGTATTAATAGTAAAGTGGGGATGTGAATAATTCCTACTTCATATGATCTCTGTGAGATTAAATGAGTTAATACACAGAAGTTACTTAGAACAACCATAAGTAGCTTCCACAGCCAGTGGCTTGGGGTTCAAATTCCAACTCTGCTGGCTGCATGAACTTGAACAATTAACTTTCCTGTGCTTCACTCCTCATTTCTAAAATAGAGATAACAACAGTGCCCACCTCACATGGCTGATACACAGATTAAATGTGTTCGTTTATACAGAGCACCGAGACTGGTGCCCAGCACCTGGTAAATGCTGCATGATGGTTTGGAAGTGCCTGAGTTGGGGTTCAAAGCCAGATCTGTTGAATTGCAGTTTATAGACATTCTGCACACCTCCAGGAATACAACGGTAAGAGCCATAAAACATGATCAAGAAACACCCACTGGGCTGCCAGAGGAGCCCAGAAACACACAGTCAAGTGCAATGTCACTACCTGTAAGGGACTTGGGAATAGCTTCCTTCACCCCACACTGCAGGGGCAAGGCTGCCCCTTGCTGAGGGTCCCATGGTCAGTTCTCTACCATGGTCTCAGGGCATGGAAACTGTGGACTCGGCTGGCTCTCCCCCTGCCCGTGGCTATAGAATATGAGGGCTGGTGCTCAGCAACTGCAATAATACTAGTTATGTTTATTGAGCACCTGCTGTATGCCAGGTCCTTTCCATTCAGGTGGGCTGGTGGGGGTCAGGGTGCTAGAACCAGGATAGAGATTGCCCTCTAGCCAGAGCTCATAGATCCGGGAAGGCTGCTGGCCAGAAGCCATGACGCCTCCTGCCCTCCACAGCTGTCTGTCCTACAAACAGAGCACTCTCACAGGACTTCACCATATCCCAAGTCATCTGCCCGTGGCTCTGAACTCAACAGCTTCCGGACACAGGACTTATGGAGACGCTGGCAAAGTGTCTCCTGGTATATGTAAGGTGCATCAGCTTTGAAGCTACAGTCCCGATTTCAATGCCTGGCTCCACTGCTTGCTGGCTGTGTGACGCTGGGCAAGTTACTTGACCTCTCTGAATTTCAATTTTCTCCCTTGTAAAATGGATATAATGTCTGCCCATAGGGATGTTGAGAGGTTCAGTGAGACACACTTGGCATGGGATCATTGCTGAGGCCATGTTAGTCATCCTGATATTACATCTCAGAAAAAGGGTTAACTGTAGTTAATTGAAAGGAATACACATGCACCCACACACACATACAATGCCTTCATCGTGTGTTTGCTGAGCAGTCACCCTGTTCCCAGGCCTATCCGAAGAGTGCTCTGAGGGAACAAAGAAGGAAGAGAATAATGAATCTGTATTTCAAAGATGAAATAATACCCTTGGGAAATAATAATGATAATCTCTTTCATAATTATGATTTCATTTAATCTCACAGCAACCTTGAGCGGAAGGTATTTTTAATCCCTTTCATCGTTTTATGGATGGGAACACTGAGGCTCAGGGAAGGAAAGGACTTGGAGTGGTCACACACCAGATCAGCAGTGCTGGGGGAGGAACTGGAACTCAGGTCTCTCTGAACTCAAACTCCGTGAACTTCTCAGGGGCACAGGGAATGCTGACGTTCTGGGCTTGTTGGGTACCACTAAGTCCTCCCGGGGAGTGTAGCTGTCCTTGCTGAGGGAGAGACTGGAGGAGCTGGGTGGGCTAATCAGGGGCAATTCCTGGAAGAGGAGCCATTCAGGTCAGGAGGGAGAAGGAGGGGCCAAGGCGCAACTGTGGGAAGCTGGACACCGTCACACTTCGGGGCGGCCTTGGGCATGCCCGTGCCCTCCTGAGCCTGGCCTGGCTATGCTACCATGAGAAGGCACAATTGTGCACCATCCACAGCTCTTCTAGCTCTGCCTTCCCTGGCGCGCTGGGTTCTGAAGTGCCCTTAGCTCTCTGTGAGGTTGGCTCAGGCCATTGTTGAAGATGGCATTGCAGCTCAACTTCTTCCTCCATCCGGTCCTACATCCTTCTCCTCCCTTCCACAGGCCTGGTGCCCTCCCAACACACACACACACACACACACACACACACACACACACACACACACTCTTCCTGTTAATAAGGCCCACGCTCAGCGTCTACTTCCTGGGGAGCCCAACCTAAGACAGCCCTTCATGGAAGCAATGGGTACTGCAGGGACTGGTCCCTGATACAAAACAGGTGCCTCCTGACTAGTGGCACCTGCCTGAGCCCAACAATTAGCCCTGAGAGCTGAGGAATGAGCACTGGATTCCAGGCACCTGGTCCCACCTCCGCTCACAGCTGTGAGGCCCAGGCTAGTCACACCTACTCTCGGCATCCCAGCCCTGTCTTTCCCAAACATCAGTGTCCTCTCTGCCCACCTCCTCGGTCTCTCGCCAGGATCTGATATTGAGACACCTTCCAAGCTGGAAAAGGCTGAGGTGTGGGGAGAGGCAGTTGGAATGAATTAACACCAGCTCCACCGCCAAGCCTTCCCTCCAGTTTCTTACCCCATCGTGGTGCCAGAAGCCCTGCATGTCTATTTCCCCCCAAAAAAAACACCAGCTGCCTGGCAAAACCAATTCTCTACTGCAGAGGAAGTAGCTCTGGTCCTCAAACACCACAGAAGGTTGGTTCCTGTTAACCTATGCTAGAGCTGGGGCTCAGCCGGCTCTGGGCAGCCTCTTCCCCACACCCCGCCCTGCACACAGTCACCCCCAGCCAGCTCCCGTCACTGTGACTGACTCTAGACAAGAGCCTGTTAGATGGAGATGCTGCTGGATCAGAGGGGAAGAACCCGGATGTGGGTTCTCTTATCTAGTGGCTGAAAAGCTAAGATCTTGGTGCTGCAATTAGTCTCCTAGAGCTGTTGTAACCAATTACCACCAATTTGGTGGCCTGGAGCAGAATTTTTCTTCCTCAGAATTCTGTAGGCCAGAAGTCTCAAATCAAAGCGTCAGCAGGCCACACTCCCTCTGGGGACTCTAGAGGGCCATCGGTTCCTCATTTCATCCAGCTTCCGGTGGCGGCCCTGGCACTCCTGGGTGGTGGCTGCATCACTCCAACTGCCTCACCTTCGCCTCCGTGTGTCTCCCTTGCATCCCCTTTACAAAGATGCTTGTGATGGCATGTTACCTTTGCCCTGTCAGGTAATAGTCGCAGGTTCTTGGCACCAGGACATGAGCCTATCTTTGGGGGGAGCCGTTATTCCACCACCTACAGATGCTCTTAGCAGATTCTGGAGGACTGGGGTGGAGAAGTCACGCCAGGCAGTTTCTCGGTTAGGGAGAACCCTGGTCTGGCCTCTGTTATGAGCTCTGTCAAAGGTTAAAGGTGCAAGGAGGTCTCTGCCACACCTTCATTATGCCGGGCCAAACCCATCAGCCCTGTGGTGTCGCTGGAGGGCAGCCTATATCATCCACCAAAGGGAATCTCACCTGGGTTTTTACATTGATCCAACACAGCAGCCATCTTCAAGGACACTCCCGGGGCGGGGGGGGGGGGGGGTGGGGGGGGGCCGAGAACCAGCTCATAGCAGTTTTCCTGAGGTTTTGCTGGGTTTAGCCCTGCAAGTCTATATCCTGGGAACCCCTCAGTCCTGGGCAAACTGAGATGGTTGGTTAGTCTACACCCAAGGAAGCCCAGGAGCCAGTGGTGAGTTTGCAAAGTCTCCTGCATCGTTAGGGTCTGCTCCGTCATCAGCTTTTCAGCAGGAAGGGGTCACTAGCCACCAGCCCTGGCAGACCCCCAAAGTGAGCAGAAGACATCACTCTTCTCAGCCACCTCTCCAAGTCTCCTTCCTCTGCTTCCTCTGTCCTCCTGCTCTCGTGGTACTCCATCTGGGAAGCTCCGGGCCTCAATTTTTACCCTGGCTCCTCCCACAGCCCCAGTCCCCTCCAGTCTTGGCTTTGGTATCTCCAGCACTCTGTATGGCTTGCTAGGACGACTATTACAGAGTACCACATTCTAGGGGCTTAAACAGAAGAAACATGTTATCTCACAGTGTTGGGGGACAGAAGTCTGGAATCGAGGTGTCTGCAGGGCCATGCTCCCTCTGAATCCCATGGAGGAATCCTTCTTTGTCTCTCCCAAGCCTGTGCTGCTCTGATGGAAGTCATTGACATACTTTGATCTCTAGATACTTCACCCCTACCTCTGCCTTCATCTTTACAGGGCATTCTCTAGAGGTCCCAATTTCCACTTTCTGTAAGAACACTGGTTCTCATTGGAGTAAGGCCCAATCACCTCGTCTTAACCATTTCAATAAAATGGTCACATCTTCACAGGTACTGGGGGTGCGGCTTCAGCATCTTTTGGGGGACATAATTCAACCACAGCCCTCTCCTATGGGTGCTTTGGATCTTGTCCCTACAGCACAGTTTGGGTTTTTTCCTTTTCTGTGGGCTTCAACTCTACCTATTAGACTCTCCCATGGGCTCCTGACCTTTAAATGTCTCTCAGTCAGTGACCAGCTGGGCCAGCCCAGCGCTGTAAGAAGATGTGTTGGGACCATTTGGTGGAACTCACAAATGAAGGCTTACTTTCTCAAGAGCCTTCAATGCAGATGTTCAAGGGATTCAACCAAGGATTCAAACATGCTGTGCACTCCCCTCATCTGGCCAAATCCTGCTCACCTTCTGGTCTCATCTTAAATGTCCTTCTGGGAAACATTTCCCAACTGACCAAGTGACCAGGCTAAGGCAGGTTCCCCTGCACTTCTTTTTAGTATTTATCACATTTGCAATGAAATACATGTATGTATAATCATGTATTTAACTACATGACTTTCTCGTTAGACTATGAGAGTGGTGAAGGTAGAGGCCATGCCTGTCTTACTCACCACTCCATTTTTAATGAATAAATAGATGGTCTTCTGATATCTGCTTAAATCCTTCCAGGAATGCAGAACTCACTACCTTATGAAAAAGCTAGATTCTGACTGAGGAGAAAGTGACCCCAATTCCATTTTTCTAAGCTGCCCTAGTTGGCGCCATAGCTCATCCTTTGATCTGTATGCATGAGGTAGCACCAGATACTACCAGAAGCCCCCATGTGGCCAGGAGAATGATCTTTAAGACAAGCCCAATCTTCTCCAACCTCTTTGACCTTCTGGAAGGTCTTCACCTTCTGTTTTTACATGCAACCCCAACCCTACTCATCTGCAAAGACAATGCATCAGTGCAAAGATAACAGAGTACAGTTTAGGATTAAAGGGAAACCTCATTTGTTTTCAGGGAGATGCAAATGAAAAGAAAAGTGTGTCCCTATGTCTTAACCTCCAAATTTTAAAAGATGGATAACATCTTGCGCACTGGCAGGGGTGTAGGAAATGGGCACTCACAAACCCTGCTGGTGGAACTGTAAATTATTTCAACCATTTTAGAGAGTAATATAGCAGGATTTATTAAAGTTAAAGCTATGGAGTTCCTTTGACCCAAGAGCAATGCTGCTTCTGGGAATCTCTCCAAGTAAAATAAAGCCACCAGTACAAAAGATGTATGAACCAAGTTGTTTATTATAGGATTGTTTATAATAGAAAAATGAGCCTTGGCCAGTGTGGCTCAGTTGGTTGAGCATTTTCCCATGCACCAAAGGTCACTTAACCCAGGGCACATACCTAGGTTATGAGTTCAATCCCTAGTCAGGGTATGTGTGGGAGGAAAGCAATTGATAACTCTCTCTCTCTCTCTCTCTCTCTCTCTCTCTCTCTTTCTTTCCCCCACTTTCTCCCCCTCTAAAAAAAATCAATAAAAACATATTTTTAAATAGGAAAGAAAAAACCTGGAGAGGAGACCTCATAGTCTATGGAATATTATACAGCTATTACAAAGAATGAAAATGATCTATAGGTATTGACTTGCAAGGAGATGCAAAACATATTGAGTGGGGGGGGGAATAATATATGTAATAATGCATATAATATGTTTCTATTTTGTAGAAAAGAAGAAAACCAGCAATAATAAATGGAGCCACATAGGTCTGGTCACATCTGGCAGCAGGAGTGAGGCTGGGGCCTCAGCATGTCAGCACCCCCATCACTGGTTTTGGGGTGGATGAGAATGACTGGCCACAGAGATCCCATGAGCCACTGGCTACTACCTATGGGAAGGCCTGAACCCTCTCAGCCTCCAGTCAAGGCAGATCCCAGGTTGACTTAAATCAAAACTCACTTCCTCATAAGAACCCCCAAAAAGGCACAACGGTCTCTTCACGGGACAGGCTGTGTTCTTATTGTTTAGCATCACCAAGGCCATTCCAGATCCCATGGGCATGGTCCCTGGGCAGCATTTTGGATGAGAGCTGGGAGTGGTTCTCACAATACTATCACACTGCACAGTCAGTCACACACACACACACACACACACACACACACACACACACACACACACACAAAAAAAAAAAAAAAAAAAAAAAAAAAAAACCCTAACATCAATACTGTGAAAACCCCAAGTGAGCCCCGTCATTGGTCTCAGGAAGATAAAATGAGGTAAACTGACAGGATTTCTTTATCAAACTATGTGTGCACAAGCCAGGGGCCAGGAAGAAACTCTTTGAAGCTTCAAGAATGAGCATGCATATGCAATTTCCAGGGCGCATACCTAGGTTATGAGTTCATTCTTGTCATTCATGTCTTTGTGAAAGAGAATGGGACAGGCACTTCCAGTCCCTCCACCCAGCCATGGGCCTTTGCCACAAGTCACGTAAAGATTTCCCACCACCTGTGCTCCTCGACAAAGCCCATTTGCTCCTGGCTCTTCCTGGCCAACCCGCATCTGCACAGAACTGCAGAAACTAGGGAGTGTCTTTGAAGTCTAAATTCCATCACCCTAGCCTTCGGCATTTAAAATTAATCAGTAAACCGGAGAATAAAAAAGTACAGATGCACTAAAAGCTGTGGAACGGATATCCCCACTGTTCATACTTGTTGCCTCTGGGGAACAAGAGTGGGGGAGAAGGGGCTTCATTCTGTATTCTGCATATTCCCACGTCAGTCGAATATAATGAGCATGTGTTCTGTGATTTTAAAATTACAGAAAAACTAGATGTTCTCTCCATACAATGATTTGGTTTGTTTCTGTTTTACTCTATTGTCAAATTTAGAGGGTTGCAAACAATGAAAATAGGAAGAGAACATAAAAGCTCATCTGGCCTCATTCCCTCACAGTGTAAGAGTCCATATGGGAGAGTGGGGAGAAGGCATTCTAACCGGCTTCAAAGCAAAATGAGGGCTAAGGGCCCTGGCCTCCTGATGCCCAGGTGTGAATGGCAGACCCCAGCTCTTCTCTCACCAACAGACCTTCCACACTCAGGGGATGGGAAAGGACCGATCCCAATATGTCATCCCTCAGCTCAGTGATGATTCAGAACTCAGTCTGCATCTCAACCACCCGTGGCTTCCACTGCCACCCAGGACTCCTGCTATGATCTAGATACAACCTGTCTCCTCTAGGACAGGGGTGATTATTACAGTGAGCTGGTCATTGTCACTCATCAGCATTTCCCCAAGATACAGACAGGATGTGGACTAGGAGAGGAGTCGCCTCCTGGGGCACATTGCAGCTGGGCCTGCAGAATGCAGCCCCACAGTGACATGACTAGTGCTGTCAGCCTCAGCCTCACTCCTCCTTGCTTTGCATGCAGCATTTCAGAAATAGGGCATGACTAATAGAATTGACATCCATCCTATAGTACTGTCACAGTGCTTCTCAACTGGGATTTAAAGAGGAATATAAGTGTCTGAAATCTTTTCTGTGCAAAGTCAAGAACCCACACATTCCAGATCATGCTGGGGCACACTTGCTTCAGTCCCAGTCCCTTTCCCGTGACAAGAAGACCCCTGGTCTGCCTTAAATGTGGAAGTGGGAGATTGTTCTTGGCAGGCGCACACCATGCATTGATTCAACTGAGACAAACCAACAGTCGATTCCAGTTGTGAGCAGTTGATCCTGCAAAAGGATGGAAAGCAAGAGAGGATCAAGTCGCTTGACATCGCCTTGCTGATATTGAATTGGCCACATTCCAAAGCCAGGCCACTCTGACCAGACATTCCCACTCCTCTAAGCTTCCAGAATGACTCCTCCCTGGTAAACCTTTAGTCCATGTTTGTGGTGAATTGAACAGTTGACTTTTCAGCACCCAGGACAGCATCTGGCATGTAGGTGCTGCACCATGCTGTTTGTTGACATGTGGAGCTATGGAGTGAAGAACTTGAGCTTTAGCACCCTTCAATCTTTGGCATCCTAGCTGCATGCAAAGGGCCAGCAAACTTACCCAGACCCATGAAACTAGGGTCAAACAATGGAATTGGGGAAGGGGATTCCTTTAAAACCACTTTAGCCGAAACACTCATTTAGACCAGGGCACTGTGTAATCAGAGCAGGCTCTGGATAACACCGGTCAATTCTGTCCAGACAAACTTGGTACAGATAAGTGTGGAGTGAATATAAACAGACTTGTGCTAAGCTGTCCCCGCTGCCAGCAGACACAGGTGGGAAGGAAGATTTAAAATCAACACATTTTCATAATATATGTATCTACTTCATTATCGTCTTAATGACAAAAATAATGTATGCTAAAATAAAACAAAAATGAACTACAGGAAGAAAAAGTGAATATCCTTCCCAACTCCAGTGCCACCTCTACAGCCACCAGCACCAGCCCTCAGGGTGATTGTCAGCAACCTGGTGCATATGCCTTTGTATCTTTCCCTGCGCTCATGAATATAGGGACACACATAGACATGCAAACACATGTGTGTTTCAGTTTCCCTCTAACAATGTAAGCATCTGCCTAGTAAGCTAAAAAAATTAATTTCTTTCTAGATCAAAATGCATCAACCTGAGTTGTTCTTTTTTTTTTTTTAACAATTGCATATTATTCCATATGGATGACCCATATGTTATTAAAACATTTTCCTATTCATAGGTGTTTTAGTCAGAGTTCCCCGAAGAAACAGAGACAACAGACTAGAAAGAGAACTGTATTTTAAAGATGGGGAATGGGCTCCTACAGTTGTGGAGGCTGTCAAGTCCAAAGTCTGGCAGGCTAGGTCGGCGAGCTGGAGACCCAGGGAGGAGTTGCAGTTTGAGCCTGAAAGTGGTTTCCTTCCTCTTCGGGGAGGGGGTCCTTTTCTATTAGGGCCTTCAACTGATTAGATGCAATCCGCTCACATTGTGGAGGGTAATCAACCTGCTTTACTCAAAGCCTATAAAGTCTCATCTTTAAAACTTCTACAATAATGTTTGACCAAATATCTAGATACCATGGCTTAGCCAAGCTGACATAAAATTAACATCACAACAGGCATTCAAACATTTACAGATTCATTACTAAATGGCAGACTCTAGGCTGGTAGATTTTTGTCCACATAATTTTATTTGATCTTCACAATAATCTATGAAGAATGAAGGGTGTGGAAGCTCATGCCCTCCATCCCATAACATACCGTCACCCTACTTTACAGGTGGTGAACTGAGGCTCGGAATCCAGGTGTGTCTAATTATGTCTTGAGATCTGATTCCCTCTTACAACTGTGTGACCTTATGCCATTGAGTCAACCTCTAGAAAACTTGCTCAACAATAGCACCTACTACTGGGTTGCTCTGAAGATCAAGTGAGAATGCAGGTGAAGTGCCTGGTAGTGAACAGCACCTAGTAGATCGTCAATGCTCAATAAAGACAGATATTATTCTAGTACCATTCTCAGGAAAGGAGCCTGGACCCCAGTTTCACAGAGTCAGGAGCATTCCCACAGCATGTGGACGCAGCAGGTGCATGAACTATTTACAGACCACAGCGTCACTCCCAGGCTAGGGAGGCTCCTTAATTAAGAAGCAGCCTGTCCCACCACCTGGCGGTGCACTTCCATTTCCTGGCCTGGGCTGAGTGTTGCCACAGTTGGCACTTTGCAGAGGAGATCTGAGAAACATTAGCACTCTCTGAAGCCCACGCTCCAGACCCACTGAGGAGCCCACCTCTCCATCTGTGTGAGCCCCAGATTGAGCCTGCACCAAACAGCCCTGGTTCAGGAGTAACTGAGAGATGCATTTAGAATGTGCTTTCGATGACTGAGATGCAGGCTGCTGAGCTCCATGCTGGGCGTGCGTGTTTCCAGCGAGCGCCTCTTGGTCAGGGCCCCGGGCCATTTCCATGCAGCAGGATAGTGTTTCCATGGCAAGTTCATTGGTGGCCACGCTGACCCTGCTCTCCCCATGGCTGGAATCGCCCCAAGGACACAAGATGCCGAGAAGCCACCACCAGCTGTTTTTAACGACTGCTGTCAAGCCACCTAGGGTCGTAGGATGGTGTATGTGAAGTGAAAGCTGGAACACCAAGCAGGATACACCGTCCCATTGCCCCACCCTGTCCCTCCACACACAGAGACCAGGGTTAGACATGAGAACTGGGGTCATTTGCTTCAAAATGGGAATTTATGGAAGCAGCACCAATTTCTCCTCTGGCTTCTGACATGGAGACAATGGAGGTGAGATGTGAAGCACACTGATTTGCCCGGCCAGCCTGGCTCAGTGGTTGAGCATCGACCTATAAACCAGGAGGTCATGGTTCGATTTCATGGTTCAGTGCACATGCTCAGGTTGCAGGCTCCATCCCCAGTGTGGGGCATGTAGGAGGCAGTCAATCAATGATTCTCTCTCTCATTGATGTTTTTGTCTCTCTCTCCGTATTCCTTTCTATCTGAAATCAATAAAAATATGTTCTTTTTAAAAAGAAAAGAAAGCTGGCTGATTCAGACAAAACCGATTTACTGCCCACCCATCCTTGCTCTATTCTGTGTAAAAAGAAGAGAGTTGAAGGGAAATAAATGAATCTGACAGAGTAGCTAAGTCATCTGTTGCCCCACCCCCAAGCAGGAAGAGAGAAGGAAAAGACACAGTCAAGTTCCCCTCAAAGGAGGGCAGCATTTGAGAAGAGGAAAACGCATGTGCTGTTTGCTGGCCGAAGTTTTGAGGTTGGAAACCCATGGATGCTTCTTGCACCCATAGGCCAGGGGGACATGGAAAGGGACCTGGGAGGGAGCTGCTACTCAGGGGTGCAGAAGATAAGCCCAACCATCCAGGGTCCCCAAGTCAGGGCCTCAGAGAGTGGCTGATGGTGAGAGACTCAGGGGATGGAAAGACACTGATCGCCAGAGTACTGAGGAGAAGGGCAAGCAATGGAGAGCACTGGGCACAGAGCCCAAGCCTGGCCTGGCACCACAGAGTAGGCACAACAGAACACACCCCCTTCCCTGTCTGCCCCACACTGTACTGCCAATCACATCAGCAGGCCTTGGGGCCAAAGGCAGAGAAGGAAGGCCGGGAGTAGGGTGTGATTGAGCCAGCAATCCCAAGTGTACCCCAAATAAATAAGAGACTGATAAATCACGGACTAGAAGAAATAAAGTCGCATGCACTTTGTCAGCTGAGCACTTAAAAGTCAGAAAATAAATTCAGTTCTAAAAATCAACAGCATCACATGTTCCCCAACCAATTTTGTGACCATTACAATTCCATACCCATTACACAGACTGACACCAATAATACGGCCTGGCTCCTGTGGTAGCTTTTCTCTGGGGAACACAGACAGCAGCTCTTGGCCTAGGGCCAGACAAGGCAGGGCCAGTTCAGACTTTTTAGGTGAATAGGGGACAATGAGGCAGGGATTTCTGTGCTGGAGCTTGGAGTGCTGCCTGTGGGGATCTTAGCTCACATCACCTCTTGTCATGCAAGGCTGTGTTTCCCCCTAACTGTTCTGTGGCAGCCTAGTCGGGGTTCCCCGAAAGCCGATTCTGAATTAAAGGTTTGAGAACAGGAGGTCTTTGGGGAGGTGATCTTAGAAAGCTAGGTAGGACGTGGGAAAGTGAGCAGGTAATGGAGGGCAGGGAGGGGAGTCAATGTCAGGTGCTTTCAGGACCAGTTACCACCATGGGTTGGTCCGGAGCATCCCTATCACCCACACAGGCAAGGAGACGGGGCCATGTAGTCATTCATTACTTCTTGTATTGGCAAAGGCTGTTTCTGATGGCATTAACTTCCAGGCACAGCAGCCTGTCCAGCACCTGGGCAGAGTGGAACACGGTGGGTACCCCAGAGCAATGCTGCCTGTGCAGAAATGGTGAGCTGTGTGGAAGCACAAGCAGGACACGTGTCTGCTAGACTAGGCACATCACATGTGACAAGCCTTGTCTAATCTCCTAAATCATGAATCAAATAGAATGATATGCCTAAATAGTCTCTGTCGATATGTTAGTCCTAAGATTGGGATGGATTATCTATGTCATTTAGTCTGACATCCCACCCAATACAGGAAGTCCTGCTGAACCATCATTCCAAGCAAAACTCATCTTGCACTTGAATGATCCCAAGAGAGCAAGACCACTCCCACCTAAGCCCACCTCTCTTGCTGAAGAAAATTCAATCTGAAGACAGTTTCTTCATCTGTGTTCAAAGCATCTCCCCCTATAAATTAATGCATTAGCCAAGGTTCTGTCTTCTGGAACCCCACAGGAGAAAACCAAACCAGACCAACTGCAGTTCCCTCTGTTGTGGGCAGAATAATAACCCCTAAAGATATCCACAACCCAGTCCCTAGAACTTATGAATGCCCAGAGTCATCACAAGGTACCATACAAGGGAAAGAGGGGAGCAGGAGAGTCAGCGATGTGAAGGGGAAGCAGAGAGGCAGGGGCTAAGATTTCTGCTTTGCAGATGGAAGAGGCCTGGAAGCCAACAGAAGCCTCTAGAAGCTGGAAAATACATGGAAAAGATTGTCCCCCACAGCATCTGGAAGTAACATAGCTCTGCTGACCCCTCGCTTTTAGCCCAGTGAGACTTCTGACCTCTAGAACTGTAAGATAGGCTTATACTGTTAGAAGCCACTAGACATGTGGTCATTGGTCACAGCAGCCAGAAGTAATTAGTATGCCATCTTCAGTGCAGCCCCTGATGTAAGGGAGGCCAATGATGATGACCCTCTTCCCCAACTGGTCGCCTTTCCAAACAAAACAGTTTTTCAACCACCTCTCACAGGACACGATTTCCAGGCTTTGACCATCCTCGTCGTCCTGCTCTGAAAACTCTCTGGTTCCCCATGCCTAGCACACCTCTTCACGTGATCATCCACAGCAATGGAGGTATACCTCCATGTGAGATCAGCTTAAGCCCAGAGAAGACTGGGATCATGGCATCCCTTGATCCAAATAACCTGTCTCTCCACTACATTCAAATGTTGACAGCCTTGTCATGCCAACAACCAAACCCTGAGTCTTATTCATGGGAAATGTGTGAAGCCCGTTCGCCCTCATCCTGTATGTCTGCAGTTGACCCACATATAAGAGTTTGCATCTCTTCTGCTCACCCCTTAAACTTTTACTTCTCTTCCTTAATTTCAACTCACTTTTCCAACCCATCTAAGTCATCTTGGGATCTGTGTTCTAGGGACAAGGAACCAAATCCAATTCCCCTGTGAGAGCCCCATTACCTGCTATATCTTTAGGGTCTTCCTCACCTGCTATGGCTGACAGCTGTCCCTTTCCTCCACAAGCATGGGTCCTTTACATTTCAGGAGTTTTGCTAATGATCACTGAGGGAGTAATAGAACAATAAATATGAGAAAATTAAAATGGCCCCAGGATCCCACAAAGTCCATGGGGTCTTGTTCCCTTGTCCACCTCTCTGAGGTGACCACTAGATGCTCCATGGAGTATCCCCTTGGCTTTAATTCCTAACAATGAGTTTAGTAGCCTTCGTCCACCTCTGATCCTCCTATTGACACATCTCCTATAATAGTGAGTCCCCCCTCCCCTAAATGTCACCCTGCAGAGCACCATCAGATGCTTCCTTTCCTCTGATAGGCAGTTCACACTTGAGGTCCCCAGACTGTGAGAACCTGAGGTCACTACGGCTGTGTGGAGCACAGAACTAACCCTCTCTGGAAATTCCTCCATGGCACCCATCTATGTTCCCAGCCAATAAGCAGACATTTAGTATTATCCAATTTTTAGTTGTGATTGCCCTCGAGTCGTTAATAAAAATGCTAAATAGAACAGAACCAAGGGCAGAGGGCTGGAGGGCAACTCTGCAGACATTTTTCTGGCTCCACCCCAGTTCAGCCTTGACCATTCAGCCCACAATGAGCTCATCTTTCCCATTTACAGCTAGACAGAGACCTGGACAAAGAATTCAAAACCAAATCTGGGATCCAGAATATATACAGACTCTGCAACTCAACAACGAAAAGATAACTTGATTTTTAGATAGGCTAAGGATTTGAATAGATATTTCTCTAACAAAGACATACAAATGGCCAATAAGCACATATAAAGATGTCAAATGTCACTCTTCATCAGGGAAAAGCACATCAAACCACAATGGGACACCACTGTACTCTCACTAGGATGGCTGCAATCAGGATGGGGGAAAGGAAATAGAGTTGGCCAAAATGTGGATAAATGTGAACCATGCTAGTGGGAATAAAAATGGTCCAGCCACTGTGGACAATAGTGTCACGGGCTCTCAAAAAGTTAAACATTCAATTACCATGTGATCTAGCAAGATGGCTCCTAGGTATACACCCAAAAGAAGTGAAATGGTGAAAACTGGTACTAAAAGAATACCTATATTCACATGTTCATGGTGGCACTATTCACAACAGCCAAAAGATAGAAACAGCTCAAATGCTTATCTATGGACAGATGGATAAAACAATGCATATACAATGGAATAGTATTAAACCATAAAGATGGGTTCACACAGTGTAGATGAACCTAAAAACATGTTAAATGAAAGAAATCAGACACATAAAGGTCACGTATTACATGACCCCGTTTATATGAAATGTTCACAATACGTAGGGCCATAGAAACAGAAAGCATATTAGTGGTTGCCAAGGACTGGGAAGTGGGGAGCAATGGGGAACCACTGCTTCATGGATATGGGATTTTCTTTTGGGGTAATACCGTGTTTCCCCGAAAATAAGACATCCTCTGAAAATAAGACCTAGCACATGGAAAGATAAGACATCCCCTGAAAATAAAACCTAGCGCAACTTTGGGAGAAAAAATTAATATAAGACACTGTCTTATTTTCGGGGAAACGGGGTAGAATGTTTTGGAACTAGAGGTGGTAGTTGCACAACATTGTGAATTCACTAAATGACACTGAGTTGTTCACTTTAAAATGATTAATTTGATATAATGTGATTTTTAACATAATTTTTATAAATCTAGTTCCACTTTCAACCCAGGGATTTACCTTTACTATCCTAAATTGCATTGCCCTGATTGCATGTTCGATCTCCCATAGGGGGCATGCAGGAGGCAACTGATCCATATTTCTCTCTCACACATCAATGTTTCTCTTTCTCTCCCTCCCCCTTTCTATCTCTCTGAAATTCAATTTTAAAATCTTTTACATTTTCATTTTTAAAAATATTTTTAAGTACCAGAGACTTGGATGGCTTAAAACAACAAAAACTTCTTGCTCACCTTTCTGGAGAATAGGATGTCCAAGATCAAGATGCCAGCGGATTCAGTCTGATGACAGCCCACATTTTGTTCATAGTCAGGGAAAAGCATTGTGTCCTCACATGGAGAAAGGGAGGATGCTTTCTGGGGTCCCTTTTAAGAGCGCTCACCCCATTTATGATGCCACGGCCCTCATGGTCTATTCATCTCCCAAAGGCCAATGCATCATACTGAGGATTACATTTCAACATAGGACTCTGGGGAAACACAAGCATTCAGTCTATAGCAGAGCCCTGCAATAGACTGCAATGCCACCAGAAGACAGAAAGGTGGAAGAGTGTGGAGTGGGTGGAGGAAAAAGTCATCAGTAAAAGAAATAATGGCTCAGGATTCGTATAAGAAAAAAATGAGCCTATCTGAGAAGTAGGCAGGATTTACTGAATAGGTTTTGCAACAGAGCTCAGGAAAATAGGCTCAAGGCAACAGAGACCTGCAGCAAGGGAGGGGTGTGAGCAGGAGGGGGGCACCAGCTGACAGGCAGGGGGGCGGGTGGAGATCATGCAGGAGCTGCAGGCAGAATAATGGCCATGGCTATACCAACAAGTCATGTGACATGGTCTGATCTGGGGAAGTGGAGGCTTACTGAAATGGGCTCCTGGTGCGGCCATAGACTAGAGAAAGGAGGGCTCACCATAGGTCACCTCAATAAGCATGAATTTAAAAGTCAGAGACTCAAACCCTCAGCCTAATACCAGTGTTAATTCACTGGATTTCGACTATTTTTATAGAACCCAAAGTAAGAAATATACTTACAGCATGACTCAGCTTATTTATATATACATGTTTCATTAAAAAAAAAAATACCACTTGTGATGCATTCTGATATTTTCTATTCTGGTCTAGTCTGCTCATTAAAATTAAAATTAAAAAAAAAAAGATGCTGGCCACAACCCACTAAGATGATTTTATGTAGCTTAGGTCTCCATGGTAACCCACAGCCATCCACAGGCACCTTTAAGATCCTAAGATACCCCCAAGAGGCTAGAAGAGGGGTGAGAGGCAAGGAAAAGTCAGAAGAGGAAATAATACAGGTTTGAGGGACTCTTCCAGAGCCACAAGAATTCTCGCCTCCATCAATAGAGGATGCAGAGCCAGGACATGGGGCTTGATCACCAATCTCTTAGAAGGGAGAGCTCTATTTAATCTGCTCCCAGAGGACCGGCGAAGAGCTTTGTAAACACCAAAAGGAAAATTACAAATGCAACAACAGGGAAAAGGGCCCAAGGCATGAACTGACAATTCACAAAAATATGTGTGACAAGGGCACAGCTCGCTAATGAGCGTGTCCTCTCCTCCTCACCATCCCCCTCTCCCCAAACCCCTTCTGTCTGCAGAGGTGGGAGAACAGGGAGGAAAGGAAATAGCTTTGGAGAAGAGTCTTTTTAAGTCATGAAGTAGAGCCTCTTTCATGTTCTTTGAGACACACAAGTAAAGGCTGATTCCTTTTTAATTACTTTGGGCTGCTTGTCTGTGCTTCTCTGACCGAGCTCCCCCATGCTGGGTCACTGGCCTTGTCTCTCACTGGGTTTCACAGAGGAAGAGATGTTAACTGCCCTTGAGATCAAAGGAATATGGAATAACATGACAGTGTGAAGCATAGGAACCCACCAGATTGGAAAAGACGGTAATGCTGGCATTGGCGGGTTGTAGATCAAACCAACTTTCTTAAGTGCAGCCCATTGCTGGGAACCAAAATTTAAATGCACATGCTCTCTGACTCAGCAGTTCCCCACACATAGACGGATGAGAGGAATAATTGGAAAAGTGCGAACATATATTTACCAGCAGGTAAAAAGCTGAAAGCAAGCTAAATAGCCATCACGATTATTAACCTACTACTCGCTGTGGACCAGACACGAGCAGAGTGTTGAAAGCTTTCTTTTAGCTCATCCTCATGTCACCGGTATAGGTTGTTATCTCCAGTGCAGAGGTGATGAAATTAAGATTCCAAAAGTTTAAGCGACGCATCCAAAGTCTCAGTAAGACTGCGTGACAACAAGCTTCTGCTTTGCTTGAAGAGCAGAAACCCTACAACAACCTGTTACAGAGATGTTGAAAAGCAGTCATGAAGCAACAAGTGTTTGTTGAGATCCTACTATGTGCTGGGTCCTGTTCTAGATGCTGAAGACACAGGGGTGACTAAAGCAGAGAAAAGTTATTGCCCTCAAATTGCTTATAGTCATCTGCACTTGACATGGGAAGATGGAATATCAAGACAAATTGGAAAGCAGGTTAAACAGTGGTACTGTTACTAATAATATCATTTACTCATTCATTCATTCATCCAGCCAGTAGTTATTGAGCAGCTACTCTTTGCCAGGCATTTGCTGGGCCCTTCTCTGGACTGGAAGACTCTCAAGGCCAGGAACTGGTTCTTCTAGTCTTCACGTCATAGTCCAGTCTGAGGCAGAAATAGAGCATGTGCATTAGAAATGTATGGTGAACGAGCACATAGACACAGAGAACAGTATGCTGGTTACCAGAAGAGGGTAAAGGAGGTCAAATACATGTGACAGAAGACTAGACTTTGAGTGGCAGACATAATATGCACTATACAGATGATTAATTACAAAATTTTTACACTTGAAACTTATATGATGTTACTAACCACTGTTAACCCAATAAATTTAATTTTCAAAAGATTTGACTTCTTTTCCTAGCTTGTGTGGCTCAGTTGTTTGGGCATTGTCTCATGTACCAAGAAGTCACCAGTTCGATTCCCAGTCAGGGCACGTGCCCAGGTTACAGGCACGATTCCCAGCAGGGGGCATGCAGGAGGCAGCTGATCAATGTTTCCTCCCCTTCTTCTCTCTCTCTAAAGTCAATAAAAACATATTTTTTTAAAATACATAAATAAAAATGAGAAAAGAAATGTTTGTTGGCTGCATGAACGAATAGAAGGAAGCAGGTACATAAAAGGCACTAGGTTTTGGAGCAAGGTACTTCCTTTTTACCCCAGAATAGAAATATTCATTTACTTTTTATTACAAAAATAATACTCTTGAAAAAAGGCTGAAACAATTGAGAAGTATAGAAACTCCCCTATCAAATAACCCCAGCCTGGAGAACAAATTCTCAATCCTTCCACACAGAATGTTTAGTCTCCCAGCTGTGCCCGCGCAAAGGGCCCCTTGTTATTCTCTGTGACGGTGCCCTATCCATTCACTCTGTACTCTCATCATATGTACAAGTGCTTTATTTTTTATCAGATTCCTTGTTCACTGTCTGTATCACCCTAGGAGAATATAACCTTTATACCTCCATAAAAAAGAAAATGAGTTTCCCTCCATATGGACAATGGCTAAGTTTGGAGACTGAGCTATATAGAAATTTTTTTTTTTCAACTGAGAAGTAACAAAAGATATTTCTAGTTCTCTCTCATTGTGTTCATCCTTCCGGCACCTTCAAAGCTCTGGATCTTTTGTGTTTTGGGTTTTTTTGAAGCTATGGTCCAGAAGACCCCATTTTAAGAAGTATCTCCTAGTCCATGGGTCAGCCTTCCTGCCCCTAGCATCCTAGGGGTGATCTGAGGGCCCACAAAGCCCGGGGTCTTTGCCCTGCAGCACCCTGTCTCAGCCTGAGGCCTCCCGTTCCCCTAGAATGCCAGAGGTACAGATATCGATAACTGGGATTCCATCTGACACAGGGATATGTGTTTGCTCAAGATGTGAGAGCAAAAGCAATTAAGAAGGCATTAGTTGTGCTTTCCTGTCAACTTATGTTCTTAAAACTAATTATTTGTTCATTAAGTCTCCCAGCCTTCATCAGGGGTTTTGTCACATGGAAATAGCTGATGCATTTGACTTGTGGGTGTGAAATAAAAGGCTAAGCAGAAGCAAAATATGCTCCTCAATTATGAACAGCCTTGGCTGCAGAGGCAACGGGGACCTGTAAACTCTGGGGTTAGGAATGAAAACACGCATCATTCATGGCTTGCTTATCAGCTCTTTGTGATGTGAAAATGAGCTGGAAGCTTTATCATCCTGACTTTTGCGTGTATCTCCTTGATATGCTTCCAATTTTAGACATTTGACTATTCTGGAAAGGTGGGATCAAAAACTGCAGATTAATCACAGTCATTCATTTCCTCTCTCACCTGACATCCCATTAAAATAAAAGTGAAAGAGCCACAAACGGTATAAACCCATGTTGATAAAGACAACAGAAGGACAGCCATCAGCAGACTAGAGATAGAAATGCATTTCTGGGAGATGGAGAGAGGGTACGTGGGATAACAGGTGGAGCAGCCACAGTCAAGGGCACACATGGAAATGGATACAGCCCAGGGGCAATCTGCCCTCAGGAGCCCGGCAATTAGGACCCAACACTTCACATACGAATGCAAATAAAATCCTGAGCTCAAAGCAGGGTGGTTCAGTGGATTACATAAATGAAATCTGAACCCACTCTTGCACCTAAGCTTAACAGCCAGATATATTGTATATATCTTCATAAAATATCAGAGACTCAGTCTCAGGAAAACCATATATTGGTTGTCTATTGAGTCAAAGCAAATCACACCTGAACTTCAACACTTATGACGCCTGGACCTCTCCATGGGCTGCTTGAGTGCCCTCAGGACATGGCAGTGGCTTCCCCAACGGAGAGAACAAAGAGGAAACAAATGTCTTTTACGGGCCTAATGTTGGAAGTCACACATAGTCCTTTTGCCATTGGAATATGAATCACTGAGCCCAACCCTCACTCAAGCAGAGTGGAATTAAGCTCCATCTCTTGAAAGGTGACATACCAGGAAATCTGTAGCTCTATTGTAAAGGTACCATACCCCACAAAAGAGAACTCCACACCTGGCATCCGGGGATCTCTCAGTTCTAAATCCAACTCCTTGATTAATATATTTAAGGCAGATTCTACCATTAACAAACCCTTCTCATATTCATAGATTACCAAACAACTATATATAGCTCATTTTAAAAGTAATTTTTAAAATATAAACCTAAGTATAAATTGTCAACCAAACAGGCAGATACTGAAGGGGGGAAAAAAGTGTAGTGTAAAAGAGAAGGATCAGCAATGTTAAAGAGAAAAACTGACCCCTAAGGGATCAGAATATTCAAGAAATAAAAGATAAAATTTAAAAAGCAAAACTATAATATGTTTGGGGAGAATCCAAAAGACATTGCATCTATAAAACAGAATGTTTTACAAAATGTAAACAATTTGAGAACAAGAAGGAACTCTCAGAAATTAAGAATATGTGGCCTAAAGTAGTTTAGGAATATGTAAAAGGGTTATTTGTAAAAGTTGAATTCAGTGGCTCAGAAAATATAACAAAAAGAAAAGAGACAGAAAATATGAGAGAGCGAAAATGAGAGACATGCTGAAGAAATCTGAGACATCCAACAGATATTGGATAACTAATGGGTCTCCCAGAAAATGGAGGCAGAACATATATTTTTAATATCACTATGGAATTTATCAGATCTAAAAGACATGAGTCTCAGGATTGAAAGCTTCACCCAGTATTCAAGCATAATCAATGGGGGGGTTGGGGGGGAAGAGGGGGGCGGGAAGAGAACAATCAACACAGTTCATTGGGAAGTCTCAAAATGTCAACAATAAAAAGAATGCCTTTTGACCTTCAAAAGTAGAATTCAACAAACTAAAATCTGGCCTACCATTTGTTTTTATAAATAAAGTTTTATTGGAACATAGTCATGCCCATTCATGTGTGTATTATCTATGGCTGCTTTCATGCTACAACAGCAGAATTGAGCAGATGCAACAGGAATCACATGGCCCAGAAGAAATAAAAATGTTTACTATCTAACCCTTAATAATAACAACAAAAAGGCTGAACTTGGTATTAGAGAGAAAGCTGAGAGAGAGAGAGAGAGAGAGAGAGAGAGAGAGAGAGAGAAAATTCACCTACAAAAGAACCCATCTAAGCCCGCAGCAGAAACTTTCACCAGCATCCCTGACTGCCAGAGGCAATGGGAAAATGCCCTCAAGGTGCTGAAGGCAAATCATTTTTTATCTTAAAATTCTACACTTGGCCAAAGTATATATCAAATGCCAGGGGGGGGGGGGGGTGTAAAGGCTTCTCAGACACTCAAGGATGCAGAGGATTTACCTCCCATGTGCCCTTTCTTCGGAAGTTATTTTCGGGAGTAAATCAGGAAACGGGAAGTTTCAGGGGACAGTCCCTGGGTGGCCGCTGTGCCAAACACCTAGAAAGCATGTCACCAGGGCTGCAGCAAGAAGATGGAAATACAGGGCGTGAGAAGGGTTTGAAAGACTTCATTTTAGCTTTGAGAAGTTGGAGGGGGGAGGAGGTGCTGCTGTGGGGGGTGGGGAAAGACAACTACACCTGCTTTCTATGGAACTTACAGATCCCTCGGGGGCTCTCACCCTAAGCTTGTCTGCTGCTCTGAGGACTGAGGCTCCCCTGCGTTATGGGCTGAAGAAGAATCCCACTTCCTCAGAAAGGAGAACCCCTGACAGATTCTGGAATGTTCTTTCCCCTGGAAAATCTGATGGCCCATCCAAGGGAACTCCCTCGGGGCTGAAGTTCTTTTGAGAAAGGGGCTAGCAATGGCCCATTCAGGACAGGAGCTCCACAAGGGGGCGCTCAGGCTGCGCTCTTCTGTTCCTGCGGCGGCCCACCCAGCCGGCCCTGCCTGGGCTGTGGGGAGGAGAGGCAGTGAGTGTGGCAGCTGCTCGCCAACACTTGCGGGCTCCTGGCTTCTGGGCTCTAGTTCTGGAAGAACTGCGTTTGAGAAGGAAACTTGAAAATGCCCTCCAGAAGCCCCAGCCTGCCCCTTCTCCCCTCACTCCCATGAGGAGCCCCCTCTTTCCCTGAGCCCACTCCTACAAACTCCACAATTCTGACTTCGTTATGCCTGACAAAGCAATTCTTTCTCTTAGTCTGCGCATGTCCAGTCAGAGCCTCAAGTCTGTGTTTTCAAACCCTAAGACCTCGTCCATATTTCTGAGCCAAAGTCTATTTACCCAAGAGAGAGAAATTTCACAATCAGCAACAGCAGCTTAGAGAATCAGCAACAGCAGCTGTTTATAAACAATAACTTTTTTCTCTTTACCAAATTTCCATTTTCCAGGTGAAGAAAATGAAGTCCAAGAGGCTAAGCCACACACTCAAGGTTATAAGGTTGGAATCAGACCTAGAAGTCAGAGCCAGACTTCAAACCCAGGAATGTCCGGCTCACAAACCTGGCTCCATGTTTTCACTTCTCCTCCTCGGTTCCCCAAGGAGGAGGGCCCATCGCTGGAAATGTCCTTACCGAGTGTCCTTCAAGGCCCCCGGGCCCCCCGTTTCTGCATGCTGGCTGCACGGTTCCCAGTTTCTGGTGCAGAGAATCTGACTGACCCCGCTCAGGGGAACTGTGTCCTCTGGACCAACCACCTTGGTCAGGGGCAGCAGGGGCTGCAAGGGGACCACTGAGTCAGGAGGGCAACTCTGGGGGGGAGACAGGCCTTGTGTGAGCTGGAGGCCATCCCCAGAGGGGCCTGCTCCTGAGGAGTAACATTCCAGGAGGCAGATTGGCCGGTTTCCTATGCCACGCACACTGCCAGGTTCCCACCCCGAGCAAGCCCCCTCTGGCTGCAGAACAGAAAATGGGAACGCATTTCCCCTTTTCCCCAGGCTGGGGCCCGTGCGATTGCTTGGCAAACAGCCTCGTCGCTCTGGGCCGTCTTGGACATTTTTCTTACCCGGCAGCTCCTCTTCCCAAACAGACCCAGAGACATCTCTCAGAATGTTCTGCTCAAACAAGCGTGTGAGGAAACAGCTTGTCAGTTTGCCTCTTTCTTGCCGAAATGAGACCACGATGTCAAAACCCAGTCCCTTCTTCATTTAGAAGCAATCTGGTAATGGAGCACGGGCCTAATTTCCCGGGGAAAGAAGATGCTTCCTGGCCGGCGAGGCTCCGTGTGAGCCTGGGAAGAGGAGTAATTATCTCCTTCACAGCCAATCCCTCGTGGGTCCCTTCATTAATCGTAAAATATAGTCGAGGGCTGTTCAGGAAGGAAGTTTGGGAGGTTAATTACTGCTGGATTATGCGTAGCACGATCGCCGTGTGGGGAGAACGGTTTTGTTGGGCACATCGGATGGAGTCACTGATGAAGATTTCCAAATCCCTCCTCTCTGTCAAGGGCGTGATTTAGAGAAACGACTGGAACGTGCCTTCTACCTTTGCAGGCTAGTCTGTGAGGGCCCCTGGCTTAAAATGACGAGCTATACGCTGCTACGCGTGCAAATCCATGCACACATCATCACACATGCCTGTGTGCACGCGTACAAGGGTCAGTAGGCATGTGTGTACACACCCACACATATGAACACACACACACACACACACACACACACACACACACACACACACACACAAGCAGAGATTTTGCAAAGGACATCAGCATCAAAGTCCTGAGAGCTGACTTGGAGTCTCAGACCTCAGACCATGGGCATTTCCTTACCTGAAGGCCGTGTGAGGACAGTCTGCAGTCCCTGCACATTAACAGCCTCCTGTCGGGGTCAGGGACATTAGCATGGCCGGAGCGCAGATCCTTCATTGTTACGCTTTGTGACAAAGATGGATGTACACATTTGGAGACTGTCTTGTCCTTGTGCCTGGGGAATGCATGGGCGGGCACAGAAAGAATGGATTCGCAACTAGTCATCAGATGCGGTATCTCCAGAAATTCCAAGAGTCTCTTCACACACACACACACACACACACACCGCCTCAAAGAGAGTTCTGAAAGGAAGTCTTTCTTTTCCTTTGTTTCCTGATAGAGAATGGGTTGCTATGGGGATGGGCTGTAACTACATCAGGTGGATGAAGGGGAGGGTACTGCAATGTGTGGTGTTGGGGGGGTGAGGAGAGGAGAAAAGTCTGCCTCTTGGCTTGGACTTGAAGTGTTAGACTCCTGCTAAAGGAGATGGTCCTTTTCACCTCCTCTCCATGGGGTCCTACCTCTGCCTGCTCACTTCCCAGCCTTTGCCAAGCCTGGCCATGTTGCCTGACTGCTCCGAGCCCGTGTCTCACTCTTGGGCAGGGCTGCTGCCCCTGGGGAGATGCCTGGAGTCCGTCCCTTCACTCTTCCTCCCCCTCCTCCCTGCGGGACCCACGGCAGGACTACGGTGCCTCAGAGCACGTGCCACCAGCAACATTCATACGGGTGGGAGCCTCTGAGAAGAAAACGGGTGAGAACGCCTCTGCCTGTGTCCTTGACGGTCCAGAAGGGCTCACGGGGAGGAGACACGAGCTCCGCTTCCGAGGATGAGGCGCTGCCCTGGAAGAAGAGGAAGGTCGCTGCAGATAGAGCCTGGTGTGGGCAGGTGTGGAGCCGTGGAGGCTCCTGAGTCATTTGGCAGCATGGGCAGCTCACAAGGCACAGAGGACTTCCAGCGTCAAGGCAAGGAATTTGGACTTCATCCTCTAGGCCAGTGGTTCTCCACCTTTCTAATGCCGCGACCCTTTAACACAGTTCCTCATGTTGTGGTGACCCCCACCCATAAAAGTATTTTCGCTGTTATTTCATAACTGTCATTTTGCTACTGGTATGGATTGTGATGTAAATATCTGTGTTTTCCAATGGTCTTAGGCTCTACAGCAGCAGCTCTCAACCTGTGAATGCTGAGAACCGCTAGCAGGGTCACCTAAGACCATTGGGTGGGTATTAAAGGGTCGCAGCATTAGAAAGATTGAGAACCACTGCTCTGGGCAATGGAAGGTTTCCCAGCAAAGGAGTGACGCACTGTCCTTCGGGGTGACACACTGTCCTTTGGAGTGAACGCACTGTCCTTTGGGGTGAACGTACTGTCCTTTGGGGTGAACGCACTGTCCTTTGGGGTGAACATACTGTCCTTTGGGGTGGACGCACTGTCCTTTGGGGTGGATGCATTGTCCTTTGGGTGACAGCAAGCATGGTCATCCGGGCAGGGAGTTCCATGCGGAGCTGAGGCAGCCATAGAGGCAATGTGTTCTGATCAAAAGCAGCCCCAGGAGGCTGGAGAACAGGAGTCGGGGTAGGGACGCAGGAAGTAGGGATGTGGACAGTCCAAGGCTCAGAGACTCAGTGCTCATAGAAGGAGAGGGGAGCAGAGGGGTGAAATGGCTCTGGGGTTCGGCCACTGAGGCCTAGGTGGGTAGGGGTGTGTTTACAAAGGAGGGGGCGCACATGGGCTAGTGCAAGTGTGCCTGTGTGCGCGCACACACAAACACACACACTCCACTCCTTATCCAGTGGTTATTAAACCCCCCATTCTCCGGAGTTCTCTGCCTTTACACTGCCCATCCATGACAATAACAAGAGTGACACGTTAAATGGGGTCATGCATCTTTAGTGAACAGCACTCTACATTTGATAAGAAATTGCCATATCTGAATACCGCTCTCAGGAAAGCCAATGGGGGCTTTGAGAGGGCAGGCGATTTGCCTAATGTGACAGCGCACAGTGAGAGCGTGGCTCAGCACAGCCACCCACTATGCCCCAGGGGCCGAGAGACACTGGAGAGGAGAGAACCCTGGAGCTGGCTTTCCCTTGCCCTCATTTGCCCCCTTGATGACGGTTAGCATTGCAGTAAGGAAATTCCTTTCCATCGGTCTTCTGGCTGCCACCGTCGTATTTCCTTCCTCCAGAAAAGAGCGCAGCCAGAGAGATTATTTTGACATATTTCCTGAAGACGATGTTTCTAGAGCGCTTGCCTGATAAAAATGATATATTTATTTGGGACCGCCAAAAGCTTGCTGAAATGAGGAATTTATCTGCATAGCTTTTGTTATTAAAGTGATTCTTCTTGTTTATTTCCTTCTAAGCTACTGATTCCATCTATAATACATGAGTTTCAGGTAATAGAAATTTTTCATGCAAGTAAATATTTTAATAACAACATTATGGTCTTGATTCAGAGTGTTACAGGCAATAGGCTGGGGGAGTGAGCAGGCGCCACGCTGGGAGTCAAGGGACCTAGGTTCTCATTCCCACTCCGCGTCTATAACCTTGCACAAAGCCCAGCCTGCTCTGGGCCTCAGTTTCCTTATCTGCAAAATGTGGTGGAGGCCACGTGCCCTCCCTGACTCACAGGGGCCATCGTTAAGATCAGATGAAGCTGCAAATTTCTTTGGGGGAGGCTTCAGGCTTCGCCTCGCCTGGGCAGGGTCAGCATGGGGTACTAGCCAGAGCACAGATTATTGTAGAAACACTCAGAAATGCAGTGGCTTGCATAAGATATTCTGTCTCTCACAAAAGCAGGTCAAAGTCTAGAAAAGATCAAAGATCCCACTCTCCAAGGTCATTCAGGGACCCAGGCTAGCCAGTTGGTGCTGCTGTCCTCAACATGAAGCCTTCATCGCTTCATCCAAGGTGTCTGCTGCCACCATTGCCACACCCCAACAAGCAAAAGATAGCAAAAGGGCCAAGTGGTTTTGTCTTCAAGGTGATGACCCAGAAGCTGCACACAGCACTTCCACTCACCTCCCATTGGCCCAAATTTGGTCACACAGGTCCCTCAGCTTCCCTGGCTGCAAGGAAGGTTGGGAAATGTAGTCTCCAGCTTGTTGGCCAGGTACCCAGCTAGCACCCAAAAGAAGGAGACAATAGTTATGGGGGACACAGCATTATAGAGCATTTGACAACTCAGAATAATGGCCACAGGTATGGGAGAACTCATGAGATCTTCAGTAAAAGTAAATTACCCATCAGGTGTACAACAGGCCTGCACCCATGTACCTGCCTCATATATTTGTATACACATATTTGTACTTACACATACACACCTGCAAACAGAGACTAAGCAAAAGAATGAGAGAGAAACTCAGCATATCTCTTGGTTTTCAGGGTATGTGCTGATCAAGGGAGAGATCATAGTGATGTGGTCCGAGATGGAACAATCAAGTTGAAGAGAGGTAGGTGGATTCAATATCCATGTTGCCTCCCAGCCCTGAATGAAGAAGGCCATGGTGAGGACAATCGTAGGCCCACAAAGTGGAAGAGATCTGAACATTCGGGGCTGGGAGGATCACAGACTTGAGAACACACCTGACATCAGACAAGTTATAGGTCTTCCCTGCTCCATCCAGCTGGCAGCCATTCGCTGGTTTTCTCCAAACAGGGCTGCCCTTCCCTCAGTGACCCCCACCAAAGTGTGCCAACAGAGTCTTTAGCTGAAGGCCACACCTTCCAGCCACATGCATTCTATCTGGACCAGCACCTGATGTCCCTAACAAGCTGGTTTGGTCCAGACTAAACGCCGAGCCCTGTGACCTGCACAGGCTTCTCCCAGATATTCCCCATTGTCTCTGCTATGGACCCAGGAGATAACGTGGCTGGTTGGTGCAATACACAAAACACCCCTGCCCCAGCGCCAGCCCCAGCCCCACCCCCAAGCACATAGCAGGGTCAGAAGTCTCCCTGGAGAGCAAGAACCTTCCCGTTGGAAATGGTTGCATGGGAGAGGGTTCACGAGTGTGAGTGTTACAGTGACGCAGGGAAAGTCCTTCCCAACAGGCCGTGCCTTCAGCAGAAGGGAGACCTTTCGAGGAGCCTCCGAGGCTCACTTTTCACTTGCACACGCTACTCAGCAGACATTAGCAGCTCTTGTGTATTCAGATTCGTTCATAATTATTTGTCAAAACCACTTTTCCCCTCATTATTTCCTGCTGAGAATGTGGTATTATACAAATTTATGTTGTAGCTGTCAGAGTATCCAAAAGCATCACAAAGGAAGAGAAATTAACCCCCTGCTTATTAATTAAAGTTGAGTTTGGCTCTCTAGAAGGAGGCAATGTGTTAGGTTGATTTTTTTTCTTATTATTGAAAAGAAAAATACATTGGTCTTATGATGTGTCATACCTAAGTGGCCCTATCTGCTGTTTTACCACAGGGGAGCTGGTACCACTGGCCACGTCAACTTCTAGTTAAAATGTATTTACCAAGAAGGTGTCAGACTAATTGCTTTTGGCCAGAACCATCTATTGGGACCCACATTTCCATTTCCTGGGAGACAGAGGCTCTTGGTGAATAAGAGTGACATTCATTGGGGATTTTGAGTTCTAGGTGACCGGTGGTGCGCTCAGTAACATACATACAAATGAGCATAATTCCTCACCTGGGTCGTGGATATTCTTTCTCACATCTATGCTGGCCCCATCCCGTCCCACCCATCTCTCATGTTACACCCGGAGTGACTCCTCAAAACCCAGGTAGATCTTGTCCTCCTCTCCCACTGCAAAGCCTTTGCACAAGTTCTGTTCTCTTCCTGGATTCCTCTTTCTAACCCTCTCTGCCTTCCTACTCACCCTTCAGGTCAAGCCCAATTTCACTCAGACAAAAGCCAAAGTCCCATAATGGCCAAGGATAAAGTGGCCATATACTATCTCATATTAACAGGCACACTCTTGAGAGTGACATGGGATATGATTAATCATTGTGACAATCCAATAGGTATAAATGCCACTGTCTTAAGCAGACCAGGACCCTGTGCCCTCTCTACAAAACGTTCAGGATTTGGCCCTCCCTCGCCTCTCTGACCTCATCATCTACAACTTGCTCCCTTGGCTGCTCAGCTGAGGTCCCCTGGCTTCTTTGCTATTCCTCAGCCTGAAGGTTCTGAGCCTGTTCTTCCCACTGGCTCCTTCCAGAACAAACTCAGCTGAACAAACTCCTTTACCCCCTCCAAGTCATTTGATCCAATGTTACCTCCTCAAACTGTCCTGAAGACGACCTCTGTGATGTGTCATCTACTCCCCATAGATGACAGAGCTGGGTCATAGTGACATTATAAGTGTCATCAAACTTATTTCCCAGATGTCTGAAACACTAGCCTGGTCACCACTTTGGCACACTGACTCACTGTTGTCTCTCCTCCATGCGAGAGGCAGCTCTGTAGCACCAGAGTAAACCTTGGACCAGTGATGGAGCAGAGAATTCTTATTCTGTCCTGTGCATCCCCCAGCTCTGCTATCTGGCCCCACCATACTGGGAAAGCCTGCAATGCACCACGCCACAGGGATGCCACCTCCAATATCTGCCTCTGCAGGTGACAAAGAAAGCAACTCAGCCAGGTAGAAAGAGGAGCCAGGTGGCCCCATGGGGATGGGAGTCCTCCAGCTTCAGAGAAACTCTGGTGCCTCCATGCCCAAATGAGTTGAGTTGACCCCATTGTAAGAATCAGGAGTCTTTCCATTACGAACGTCAGAAACCCAAATCAAAGCAGTGTCAACCAAAATACAAGGTTGAGAAAGGACTCTAATCAACTGGCTATAGGTGTGGCTGAGCCCAAGGTTTCTAACAGCATTCCAAGATGCTGTTTCTCTGTCCCCACTGTGTTCTCAGTGCCAGCGCTAGGCTCAAATCTTCCTCAAAACTATTGTATAAACACCAATGAAAGGAGAGTTTTTCAACAGCTTCAGCAAAAATCCCAGAGAGAGCTCTAATTTGCCTAGCTTGGGTTACATGTCCATGTATGAACCAATCACTGAGGTCCATCAAGGGCATGGAATAGCCTATTGGCCAGGTTGGGTCACATGCTCAGCCCCCAAGTACAGGAGGTGGAGTCACCCAAAACACATAGTCAGTCACCCAAAGCAATGTTGAGCAGTCAAAAATTCTACTTGTGGTCATGACACTGAGCCCATAAGAGGGTGCTGTGTTGTTCTACTGGAAGATATTGGCTCTACAGAGCTCTGAAGTAGGCATCAGAGACTTGACTTTGCTACTGTTTCTATGAGACTGCAGACAAGACATTCTCCTTCACAGAGCCTTACATTTCTCTTTTTTAAAATATATTTTTATTGATTTCAGAGAGGGAGAGATAGAAACATCAATGACAAAAGAGAATCATTGATCAGCTGCCTTCTGCATGCCCCATAATGGGGATCAAGCCTGCAACCCAGGCATGTGTCCTCACTGGGGACTGAACCGTGACTTCCCGGTTTATAGGTCGACGCTCAACCACTGAGCCACGCTAGCTGGCAGAGCCTTACAGTTCTCACATGTAATGGGAGGTTAAAGAGCTCTGCCAGACCCCAGAGAGTATTGTGAGGATGAAACAAGATCAGGGAGGGCCTGTTCTCCACAAGAAAGGGCAGGTGTCCGGCATGGGAGGAGAAGGCAGCGTGACTTTCCATCTCTCTGGACCACATCTGCAAGCTCCCATTGGATCAGGGGGAGTATAGATTCCTTTTCCACTTATTACTCAAAGGAAAAACAAAACAAAACAAAAACCTTCACTCCCCACTTATTTGTGTTGAATGGTCCCTCCTACCACTTTCACCCCCTATCCTGGAGGCACCTTCTCTGATCCCAGAGGAGGTAAGATTCATCACTCCCATACAGAGTCCACCCCATGCAGCCATGACCTGAACAACACATCCACAATTAGCTAATGTAGAACATTTTCTGCAGAAAATGAAGCATGAAATATGCAAAAATAATGAGCCCTTCGCTGAAATTCCAGTGGCTGCTACAGGGTGACCAATTTGAATAGCAGCAGTTGCAATTCCTAGGGAGGAAACCCATTAATAAGGACAATGCTTAAATCATTATGTATGGACCCCAGAACTCACTCTGTAATTAATTCAGTCGATAAATATGGTATTAATCCTCCCACAGTGTGTAACTTAAATGAGGCTTCTATTGAAATGTGTGGTCCAGTTTCAGGCTTCGCAAGCTAGAGCAAATGGGGGCATTGGCCGTGGCAGGAAGGCCAACGCAAGATCCAAGGAGAATAATCACAGAGCAGAGAGCCTGCCTCATAGCCCAGAGAGGACACCCGTGTCACCAGGGTTCTACACAGAACTAGCCTCAGTAATGAACATTGGCTCAGATGTCCTGTGCCCAGCTTCCGATAGCTTCTTCTTACAGGTCACAGTGGTCATTTTTTATCTTCCCAAGCCCATCTGTGGGCAAGTGGAGGCAGTACCACATGTGCTTTCAGCCTGCCAGAGATCTTCCTTGGATGGTAGAGGAGATGGAGGGAAGCCATCAGACGTTGGTGTCAGACCTAGGTCTAAATCTCGGCTTAGCTGTTTACCAGCTCTTTGACCTTCAGTTTATGGAGGCCCCTTTCCCTGTTTGGAAATAATTAGTGTACCTGCCCAATGGGAGTTATGGTTTTTTGAAGAGTAACTAACAATGGGAGTTAAGGGCTCGGCCTTGTGTCTAGTTCAGAATAAGAACTCACTAAATGGGACCTATTGCTATCTGTTTTTTTTTTTTTTTTCATCAAGGCTAGACCCCCTGGTTCTCTGAGGCAGGTGACCAGTTGCTCTATATGCACCAAAGTCAGCTTCTCATACACTCTTCTGCATCAAGGCTGAGGTTTCCTATTAACAGGAGGGTCTGGATCTAAGAAATTATTAAACCTCATGACACACCAAACCTATCACATTCAGGTTACACCTAAAGATCCATCTTATGAAATCCTGCCATGCATTAACTACCATTAAAAATCGATGATGGATACACAGTGGTCCGTTGTGCTGTTCTGCCTTGTTTTGTATATAGTTTCATTGGTTTTGGCTATTTTAAAGACAGATCTAAAATGAGTTGAATTGGGTTCCAAAGTGCATATATAGGAGCAATATTGTCAGGGTCACAAATGGGCGCTCCTTTTCCCCTTCTCCTGGGGAGGCCTCTCACCTCCTGGTTTAAGGCACCAGGACATTCTTGATGAAGCTCAGGCCTTCATTGTGACTGGCAATCAATATAATAATAAACAAGTGTAATTAAGAAGAGCCAAGCACTTTCATTTTTAAATTGCATCAAGGAACATAAGCAATCCAGGAAGAGCATCTGAACTGAAGGAAACAAATCATTAACTGTGACAGCTGACATGTACTGAGATTCTAACTGATACATTTCCTAATGGTTCCTTGCCCCAGATCATAGGCAGAGTAAGAGGCATAATTAGGACTAGAACTCAAGTATTCTGCTTCTAAACCCAGAACTTTCTTCACCATCACCCTACAGCCATCATACCAATAATCATAAAAATAACAGTAACAAAAACAATAGCAGCTAACATGCATTAGGGTTTTCTCTTGGTCATGACCTCCACTAAGTTTTTTGATGCACTCTATCATTTACTTCAATAAATTAATTAATTAATAATAAACTTTTGAAGAAGACAATATTATCCCCATTTTGAAGATGAGGAAATTTAGGCCAAGTCCTTATCTAACTTGCCTAAGGACATAGAGCCCAGGGATGTAGGACTGGAATTCAACCTGGATCTGTCCCATATGCATCTATAAGTATAGGATTGCTGCAGCATATTCTATAGTTTGCAATCTCTATTGTCAGGCATTTGGGTTCTTATGCTGCATTGGACATCCTATGCTGGATATCTGCCTTATAAAAGCTGCTCAAGGTTAGGAATTTTGCCTATTTTGTTTACTTTTGTATCTTCACAACCTAGAACAGACACTGGCACAAGCAGGCTCTATGTGTATTTGTTGAGTGGATGGCTGGGTGTATGGATGGATGGATGGATGGACTAATGAATGGACAGGTAAATGCACAGATGGATGGATGAGCCAGGGAGTACTTCTGTCACATAGATACCCGGATGTCTTCAGCTCTTGCCCCCTCCCCGCCAGTGACCTCATTTTAGGACAGTGGTTTGCAACTTTGGCTGCATAGCAGACTCTATAGGAGACTGCTTAGAAAACACTGATGCCTGAACCCCACCTGCAGAAGCCCAGGTTTCACTGGCCTGGAGTGTGGCCCGGGCACAGAAAGGCCTAACAGCTTCCCAGGACTTCTAATGTGCAGGGCCAGCTGTTCAGGCCAAGTCTGAGGACCACCCGCATCGGAACTGCAGAGCCAACTATCATGTCCCACCCCCTGACCTAAGAACTGATGTACACTGAAGTTAAGAGAGCACTAACCTTTGTAAATAAGGGGAGAGAGATTAATTCTGACTGGGAGTGAACCAATCTGAACCTTCATTCACAACTCAAGTGTCCAAGAAATATCTCATTCACTTGTTTTCCTTAAACCTAACTAAATCCCACTTCAAGACCCCAACCCACCACTGTAGCAGACATGGCTACCCTCCGGGGTCTAAAGGTCCCTCAGCCTGCTCTGGGATGTCCACTGGAGGCTCCCTTCCAGGTGGGCACTCCCTCCCGCCTTCCCATGCAGGGGCACCACAAATGACAGGGAGAAGAGCTGTCTGCAGGCAGCTTCTGCTTCCAGTCCTACAAAAGCTCTAAACACAAGGAACCCAATGGCCCGGATGTCTTCTAGGGAGGAGAAGAGGGAAAACCTCAGCCATCCATCTCATTCTGAGCTTGGCGTGGTTCAGGGCACCCAGAGAGATGAAGACAGTTTTCCAAGAAGAGCCAGTGTTGATGAATGCCCCGGGGGGGGGGGGAGTTTTTCCTCCTCCATTTACCACCAAATGTAACGTGGGTGATTTCCCTGACTGTGAGGATCTGGGGTATTTTTAGATCCCTTATAATGATAATGAGGGTTTCCTAGTAGACTCCAAACCTGGCCCTGGTCTTCGCCTCCCATTCCAAATGGAGTTCAAGTTTACGAAGTTCAGCAAATGCCTTCAGGGCAAAAATCCACAGGCCAGGAGAGGTGCTGGTCTTCCCTAAGTGTTTGACCTCAGTATTCCTCTCTTGCCAGTTTACTAATGCATTTAAGGGGGAAAATATATATATATATATATATATATATATATATATATATATATATATATATATTTATATTTATATTTATATATATATATATATTTATATATATATATATATTATCCCATACTGTTTTTCAAAGAATGGATGGTCACAGTACTGACAACACAGAAGTCTGGACTGTAGCATTTCTATCTCTTGGAATTTGTTGCTATTTCTACTGTAACCTAATACATCTCAATTTTTGTGAATTTGTTTAGTGTTTTATGTGTGTATAAAAATATGTGTATATCTACTTATTGATTAAAACTTATAAACATACATATGTGCACAAATATATATGATCTGCTAAGAACTGGGTTAATAAAATATTCTATGTTTTTTATTTTTTAAATATTATTTTATTGATTTCAGAGAGAAAGGGTGTGGGAGAGATAGAAACACCAATGATGGGAGGGGGGAAGAAATGAGGAACCTTTGTAATAATATGAACTATAAAGATTGATTTAAAAAAATAAAAATAAAAGAAACACCAATGATGAGAGAGAATCATTTATTGACTGTCTCTTTGCACGCCCCCTATTGGGGATTGAGCCTGGAATCCTGACCAGGAATTGAACAGTGACCTCCTGGTTCATAGGTCAATGCTCAACCACTGAGCCACACCAGCCAGGCATATGCTTAGTTATTTTTTTTTCCCTTTATCTGTTGATTTTAGAGATAAAGAGTTCATGCTAATGATAGATGTCTATATTTTTTCCTGTATTTTCACCCACCACTCTTTGCTTACTATGTTTTGAAGCCATAGTATTAGGTAACTGAAGGTTCGTGATTACTATACCATCCTTCCCTTTAATACTTTTTGTAAAAGAATAGTTCACTGATTTTTAGAGATAGAAGAGGGGAGAGGCAAGAAACAATGTGAGAGAGTTGTTTGTTATTTGCTAAGTATATATCTCTTAATATCTCTTCATTTCCCATGCCCCTGTGTTATTTTTGTTCTAAATGCACTGCTTGGAAATTGTATAGAGGTAAATTTTTAAGCCTAGTTTTCTCTCAGTATTCGAGTCACTCCCAGTTCCTTTAGACTGGTTCTTGACATTGATTTTGTTTCCTATTTACTCTGCTTTTTTCTTACTTCACCCACACCCTGCTTCTTACCTGTTATACTTGGTGGACCAAGTATCTTTATCACATTATCCTTTCCTCATGTTTACTGTTTGCCTTCCTAACATTCTTTTTCTAGTCTTCCAGAGAACATCCTCGAATACTCCACATCCCTATTTGATCCTGCATTGTCTGTTAACACCAAGAAGAGTTCTGTCTTTACATCTTCCCCTCGAACAGAACAAAAGAACTGAGTGTTCTCTGCGCTCACTGTGTTCTCATCAACCCCCTTCCTGCCCCTTCCCTGTCTCTTCACACATTTCCATCCTCTGGGGTTTTCATTCAAGGCTGCCATTGTTTTTATAATCAAAGATTATTTATCTTTATCGCTAAATCTTACTAGTTCTTTGCATGTGATTGCATCTTGCATCCCAATGTCTTCTTCGATTCAGCTTTCATTTTTCCATTAATTTTTCCAGATGGATTTTAAGAGGTAATATTTCTAGGTCCTTGCCTATCTGAAAATATCTTCACTTTACCCTCTAGGGCCGTGGTCAGCAAACTGCGGCTCGAGAGCTACCTGTGGCTCTTTGGCCCTTTGAGTGTGGCTTTTTCACAAAATACCATGGCCTGGGCAAGTCTATTTTGAAGAAGTGGCATTAGAAGAAGTTTAAGTTTTAAAAAATTTGGCTCTTAGAAGAAATTTCAATCATTGTACTGTTGATATTTGGCTCTAATGAGTGGACTAATGAGTTTGCCGACCACTGCTCTAGGGCATTTCAGGCATGAGAAGTCATTCTACCCTTACAGTATTTTCCCTCAGAGCTTAGACCACTTGGCTCCTTGTATTCTTGCATCCAGTGGTTCTCATATTTGTTACTTTAAAGCTGATTTCTCTTCTGACCTTTTGCCCTTTCTGAAAGATTTTATGATATTTCTCTTTATCTCTGGTATGATGAAATTTCTCTATGATTGTCTGGGGGTTCCTGCATTTTTTTATTCAACCATGCTTGATCTTTTAATAACAATAATAACAATTATAATATTAGCAGCTGGCATCGTTTTGTCACATAGCCAGCCTACTAATATTTTTTAAGGCCCAATGCTGGGTTCTATCATAATAGCCACTTTAGAGAAGAGCAAATTGTGCCACAAGGAAAACAATACATAAAAGTAAAAGCATTCTTCAGGCCTGGAAATGGTTTGGCAATTGTTTCTTAGAGACTGTCCTCCATTTCATTCCCTCTGCTTCCTCCGGCGTGTCAGGCATTGGGATCTGGAGGTCGGTCTTGGTGCCTGCTTCTTTGTCCTTGGCCACTCGCTTCGGGAGATTCGCTCCGCTTGATTGCTGAGCTCACCGCCCCACTTGAGTTGTGCCTTTTCTGTGACTGAGACCATAGCCTTGCCTCTCAGGTTCGAACCACCACACCCACTGCTTCCCACCTGGGATTAGGAGATCCAGAGAGGGGCCGAGCCACCTGCATGCGCCCCACTCAGTGTTCACCCTGATGGTTGCCCCCTGCTCTCTCCTAGCCCCCACCGGCTCTCTCTGAGTTTGGCACTCCCCTAGATAGCACTGCCCGTATTTTTGCAGCAATGCTTGCTGCTAATTCTATTCCACTTGCTTTTTACCTCCTTAAGATTGTTTTTTCTGTCTTTACTGATTTTTAGAGTGAGGGGGAGGAAGAGGGATAGAAAGATAGAAACATCAACGAGAGAGAAACATCATCAATTGGTTGCCCCCTATTCACCCTTCGCTGGGGGATGGGCCCACAACCCAGGCATGTGCCCTGACCCAGAATGGAACTGATGACCTCTTGGCTCATGGGTCGATGTTCAACCACTGACCCACACCAGCCAGGATCTTCTTAACAGTTTTTTAACAATGTCTGGTTCACCCAGGGCAAGCTTCTGGCTTCCCAGTGTTATTACCGTGTTTCCCCGAAAATAAGACATCCTCCAAAAATAAGACCTAGCACATGGAAAGATAAGACATCCCCTGAAAATAAGACCTAGCGCAACTTTGGGAGAAAAAATTAATATAAGACACTGTCTTATTTTCGGGGAAACAGGGTATGAATTGTTCATACTTTTTCCACCATGTCAAAGATTCAGAGCAAGAAAGATAAGCAGGTGCTCAGTTCACCACTTGACCCAATCTCCTTCTCTTTGATACAAAGAGCAGAGACCCTAATCAACTTGAGAAATGAGGACTTACTAAGGAACACATGTAGCAATGAAGTAGACAGGTGTCGCTGACCGTGGCCTGACCTCTCGGGGATAACAGGCATCACGCCTGGCTGCATCCCAATGGTCCTGAAAAGTTCCTTTAAAAACTGGAACTTCATTCAGGAATCAAGATCCTCTACACTGACTGCCCTGACCGCCCCGGTCGTCTCAGGAGCATACACTGCTGTCCCAAGCGGCCCGGGTGTGAGAGCAGATGGCTTCCCACCACATGACTGGGGTTGCATCTCATTTCCCATCCAGGAGCCAGCTCAGGCCCTCCTCCCCATGTCCTGAGGGTGGCTGGGCCCTGAACAGTGGGTTTCACACCTGAGCCCAGACCCTGCCAGTGGATTTTCATCGTGGGCACGTTCTCTTGCTGTGGGACCCAGTGCCCATAACACTGCCACAGTCTGCTCCTTGGCCTGAAGGAATCTGGCATGAGCAGATTCACAGTCTCTCTACACAAAAACTGAAGTAGAGGCTGCTGTTTGGAATCGCCTACGGAAATACCTGATGGCTTCTGATCAGCTGGACACCCAGGGAGTCATCCATCCTCAGCATTCTCTCTTCCACATACAGCACGCTATCTATTGATTGTCCCCTGGCCAGTGTGGCTCAGTTGGTTGGGCATCGTCCGTGCACCTGAAGGTTGCTGGTTTGATTCCCAGTCAGGGCCCATTCCAGGTTTCAGAACTGATCCCCAGCAAGGGGGCGTGCAGGAAGCAGCCAATCAATGTTTCACTCTCATCTCAATGTTTGTCTCTCTCTTTCTCCCTCTCCCTTCCTCTCTCTCTAAAAATCAATCAAAATATTTCTTTTAAGAAAAGATCTGTCTGTTCAGGCTGCCACGTGTGTCTCCCATGAACCCCTTCTCTCCATCCACACACCATCCTCAGCCATGCAAGCCTGCACCCAGAGTCTTCCTCCCGACAGGGATCCCTGCCTCTCGTCTCACCACCTCCCATGCCTCCCCCAGTCTATGACTCCATGGCAAACAGAGTCAACTCTCCAAAGATCAGCCACATCCCCTCCGATGGGCTTCCCGTCGGCCCGCAGATGAAGCCCTACCTCCTGAGTGGCATTTCGGGCCCTGCACGATCTGACCGGAAGCCCCAGGTTCCACCTGAGGAGAAAGAGCGCTCATTTCCCAGGCAGACCTCTCCCTGCCAACTTCTCACGGGCCTCCATTCAACCCCTTTGGTGCGGGAGACTGTGGCTTCATTTCTTTGGAGCCCGTCATGCTGTACAGCAGAGCGGGGTTATCATTATAGATGGTAAATTGCAGCTGTTATTAATCAAAGCATCCCTGAAAATATCAAAAACGTAATGTGACATCTCAGAGCTCCTCTCCCGCTGGCTCCAACCCGCATCCAAAAAGAAGCTGACCTTTTCCGCAGCCGAATTATAAATGTCAGAATCGCGTGGCGCCATCCTTCAATTACTGTCACCTTGAAAGGGGAGAGCGCTGGAGGCCTCTCACTTAAGTATTTTCAATCACAGGCATATTTCAAACACGCCGGCTCCTTGAGAGGGGAGCGCCGGGCTCTGCAGAGCCGAGCGGCCCCGCTGTGGGTTCGGCGCCCGCTGCAATGGCCCAAAAAGTCAGCGACTCCACAGCCAATTTGGGGATGGACCAGAGCTGCCCATCTGATCTCCTCCTGATCCAACAAACTAAAGATTTGATTTTTTTTTTTTTCCAATTGCTATTTCTAGAAGCACCACAAGGCTGGCTCCACTGCCTACCTCCTAAATGCAGTAATTAATAGATTGCCTTGCCCTTGACTCAATTATGTTTTGATTCTGCAGCTTGAAATAACAACAAAGAAACTTTCCTTCTGGTCATATTTCTAATTGTTATTCGAAGTCTTCACTCAACAAGAAGGCAGAAAGGGTGGAGTCCAATAATCTGCAGGACTTGGTGGGGGGGGGCCTCAGGGGGAGAAGGCTGGGGGGAGGAAGCAATTTCACGTTCCGGGCTGATGTGATGTTATGGTATCTATAGCACAAACCTATCAAATTAGCAACTTCACACGCTACAGTATAATCGCTTCCTCTGTCTCCTACAACCCATATTTAGAGTGGAAATTCTTTCCCCTTCTGCACTAAATTAAACAAGGTAGATCATTAGATTTTAGTTATTACAGAGCATGGGCAATCAATATCATTCTCTGTTTCTCTTTTTAGCAGGACATCCTGAGTCTGCTTGGAGCTGGGAAGTCTGGCTTCCCAGAGAGGAGAGTTATGGATTCCCTGGGCCTCCCCGGGGAGCTTGGCTTCGCTGTGACCGTTCTCTGCGGCCACAGCGTTGTGTCTGCTTCCAGGGTCAACGATGCCAGAATCCTGTGGTCACCGGGGTGGTCAGAGCCAAGGGCAGCCTGACCCATGAGCCTCACCAGCTGGTGGTTGGCCTACATACGGGTCCATTGCACTCCCACACATGCCAGACCTTTCCCCTGCTTGGGAGCCCAGAGTCTGTCATTCTTCACCCCCATCCCAGAAAGTGGGGCACAAGTGTAATTGGGAAGGAGGGTGTTGTGTGTTTGTTTGTTTGTTTGTTTGTTTGTTTGTGGGGAACACTCATTCTAAACCAGCATTTCAAAGACAAAAGTTTGATTTGGGAATTGACCAGAATGCAATGACAAGACTTTAGAGGAAGCCGTGAGAAACAAGACACGAGCCATGCCCAGGTGGTGGGCGGAGGGTAGGGGGACCGACTGCCCCAGTTTAATCAGTACTGAGAATTTCCCCGGACATGGGCCTCTCCCGGATAAAACCAGGACAGTCCCAGGAGAACCAGGCTGGTGGTCACCCTAGGAGATGGGAAAGCCTTTACTATGTGCCTTTGTTCATCCCCTCCCCGGTCCCACTGCCCCGGATGTTAGAAGCTGACCAGATCTTTGAGCGGGGCCCAGGAGAATGCTCAGAACCTGCTGAGAAATCAGCAAACCGCTGGGCAGATAAAGTTTGTATTATTGACGGGACCCTCACATTGCCCCCAGGAGGGGGTGCAGGGTGGGATCACTGGCCACACTGCCGATAGAGGCTTCCTCACTGGGACAGCCCCTTCCAGAACTCAGCCTGGGGGTCGGCCAGAGGAGCCAGGAGTTGGCAGGCCAGGCTGGTCCTTGTGCCCTCCTCAGGGGCCCAGTCCCAGCTGAACCTAGGGGCCACTGTCATCCCCCACCCAGCTCTGTGTGGCTCTGGACCCTCCATGCTGTCTCTCCTCCCCCCGCCCCCTTTAACAAAGAGCAGCAGAATGCCCCTCCCACCCCTTTCTCACCTTATCCTTCACCCCTGCTCCTCAGACTCCCCATCTCCAGTCCCTGCAACTCTAGCCTCCCAGTCACTCAACCCCAAACCTCAGAGGCACCCTGACTGCTCCCGTTCTCTCTCATCCATGCTACAAGCAAATCCCACTGGTTCTATTTTGAAAATATACCCAGAATCCAACCACATCTAAATACCGCCACGGCTGCCGCTCTGGGCCAAGTCACCTCTCACCTGGCCCGCGAGTGGCCTTATGACCGTCTGCCACCGCTGCTGTCACCCGTCCTCACCCTGTCCTCAGCAGTGCAGCCTCAGTGAGGCTTCCCCAATGTCTGGCGAGTCCACCATCTACCTTCTGCTCATACGTCCCGGAGTGGCCCCCGGCTCTCAGAGCATAAGGGAAGGTTCACGGGGGGCCTCCAGGGCCAGCTGCCTCTCTGGCTGCTTGCCCCTCACACCCCCTGGTTAAGGCCAGCTGGCCACCTTGTTTCTTGAACTTGCTGCGCACCTGTCTCGGGACCTCTGAGGTGCCATGCCCTCTCCCCGATGGTCTCCCACGGGGACCCTCAGGGCCGGCTCCCTCTCCATCTCAGCCTTCCCTGTCAGCCAGCTTTCCCCACCCCGTCCCCTGCTTGCTGCTTCAAAACTCTTATCACCATCACCATCCAACATGCTAAATCCTGTTTTTCTCCTCCCACTAAAATGTAAACTTCACTGGGGTTGGGATAGCTTCCATTGTTTTTTTTTTTTTTCATGTTTATTTCCTTTCTACTTTCATTTTTTCTAGCACTTTAATATGAAAAATATTCAAACCTCAGAAAAGTTGAAAATATTGCACAATAAGCACATACCACCCAGATCCTACGATTGTTGACATGCTGTCACATTCACTTTATCTCGGATCCAGCTCTCATTCCACCCATGCGGCCACGCCAATTTTCAGTGCATTTCAAGGCAAGTTGCAGGGTTCAGTATCCTTCCCACCTACATTTTTCAGAATGCATATCAGCAATCAGAGTTCAGTATTTATGTGCCATTCTTATGAATCTTGGTAGTAAATTTTACATAACGTGCATAAATCTCCCAGAGAGGGGAATGCATAAATCGTAAGTGTATCGCTGAGCAGGTCTTGATAAATGCGTGTATCTGTATAACCCGAGCTTTTACCAAGATCCAGAAAATTGCCTTCCCCCAGAAAGTTCCCCAAAGGCCCTTATCTGCTCATCTCCGAGACCGAGGTTCCCATCTGTCTTCTCCACCCTCTGTGGCTTCCTGGCCCTCAGAAGGGTCTCTGGCAGTTAGCAGGTGCTCGGTGTGCATGTACAGGATGAGTACATGAATGATCTCTCGCAGGGGTGAGACTCATGGGAATGAAGCTTTCGTTCCCTAAGACCAGTTGGTTCACATGAGTTGAAAGAGAATTCCCAAGAGACTAACCACTCCGAGCACAGAAAGCAAGAGAGCCTGCACCCCAGACAGCACAGCTGGGAAGGCATAGACGTGCCAAGGGACCCCTGGACTCTGTGCCGTGCAGTCAGCCCCCTGAGGCGCCGTGCACTGAGCCCACAGAGCTGGGTAGCCCGTGGCTGACCCACAGCCAGCAGCAGAGCCAGGAGGGCTCCGGGATGGGCTTCTGCTCCACCAGCCCTCCTCCTCCACAGACATACTGATAACCTGTTTGAGATGGACCACTGATATTGTCTCGATCTTAGGAGAGGTGTGTAAAAACATGCTTAGAAGATTGTTATTTATCTTACAGTAATTATATGCTACTTTTTTTTTTTAAGTAGGCCTGTTCTGCAACTACCCAGAACGACCTCTCCACCAGGCTGCCATCTCCAAGTCCTTCCCGTGGAGCAAGTCAGAGTGGAGGAGGCCCCGCACAAGGGCCAGGCGGAGAGAGCCCGCACAGCTGCCATCCCACACTGCCCAGCGCCCCATGCTGCCCGGCGCCCCAGGCTGCCTGGAACCCCACACTGCCCGGCGCCCGTGCTCGCAGGGTTCCCCATGATTTAGGTTTGGCAAAACAACATCCCATTAAATTAATGTGGTTAATTTGAATTTTATTGATTTCGTAGTTGGCCATTCTATAAACTGTCTATTTGTTTTGCTTTTATAGTCATATGAGAGCCGTAAGCAGGACGTTACTTTATCTTTCGTACCGGTACACATTTAAGGAACATTACAACAGAAATTATTTGAGGCAACCTAAGAGGGAAGAGCCTTCGACGATATTCTTGTTTTAAAGGGGATCCGAGCACTGCTTGCATTTGAGAAGTGTTGTCTTTGATTTTGTTTCCTAACCTCGTTGATTTCTTCACAGAAAACACGTGGGTGGTTTTTCCAGGCAGCTTCTCTGTCCCAGGTGCGCCCCGGAGGCCAGAGCGGAGGGGCAGGGAATGGTGCTCTCTGAATCCTCCAACCAGAAACACCCGGGCTCCAGCTTCTACCCGGGTCCGAGGGAACTGGACGAAATGATCTGGGCTGGGAGGCTGAGAAGGAGGACAGTTGGAGGCCAGCGCAGAGGGTCCATCACTCTGGGAAAGCGTGAGGCTCAAACTGTCACGGACAGACCCCTTCCTGCCGAGAAGCCGCCCCTCGGACCTCCCCGTGCTGGATGCCACAGAAACAAAGGTGCCGGCGAGACCGTTCCTTCTTTCTTTGCCTCCAAAAGGATATTTAGACGCTGTGCGGAGTTACTAAAGCTCTTATCAGAGCAGCCAGTTCATAAGCAAACACCCACGACCCATTTGTATTTTTACTTGGCTACATTTTAAAGCCTAATGGGTGTGCAGGGCAGGGTGTGAAGCCAGTAGGGAAACGTGAGCGAATGCAGCAGTGAGGCCATTAGAAGCACGTTGTCACCTGCAAGCCCAGAGAGCCAGGAACGTTTAATTAGCCATAAAACATACCCACAAGTTCCTTTCCTCACCTCCCTCTTCGGCTCACACACACACACACACACACACACACACACACACACCTGTCTCTAGCTCCCAGGGTCTTTGTGCGGCTGCCCTTTGTGTTTAGAACTTTCCCCACCTGCAGGGACTGGCTAGATCCCTCCTGTTCCTTCGCACCCAGTGGCGATGTCGCCTCCTCCGGGAAGCCTTCCCTGACCGACACGAAGACAGGAATTAGTGCTCCCCACTTCTGTGTCCCCCAGCATGCTGTGTGTGCCCTGCTCACACGAGGTGGTTTGACTCTGTCTCCTCACTAGACTAGAAACTTGGGGGGGGGGGGGGGGGGCTCAGGCCTTTATATTCCCATGGCCCAGCAAAATGCCGATTAATGAGAGGCACCAATTCTTTTTTCTGAGCGTATGCATGGATGAAGTTTCAGGGAAATCACTGTCACTAGAAATGGAGAACAGCGGTGACCCTTCCTCCCTCCCCTGTGCCTTCTGTTCCCTGAGCCCCAGCTGCTGGGCACCCCCAGCTTTCCGCTGTGGGATTTGACTCCTTGTTTTCTGAGTAAGTGGGACCTTCAGGCAGAAGGCAGGAGAGCAGGCTCACTCTCCCATCCCTCCAGGCCTCCTGTCACAGACCCCCGGGGTCCCATGGGCCGCATCGAGGATCTAGAGCAAACTGTGAAGCCCCCTCCCCCACCACACGGTTCTCAGTGGGTCTGGACGGTGGGCGCAGGGGAAGGAGCACCTGGGGCCTTGGGCCATTGCCAAGTGCACCGAGTTTGTGGAGGGGGCCTTCCGGGTCTCTTCTCTTGGTCACTCACCATTTGTCCCCAGCGGCACAGGAATGGGGCTTGGCCACGCTTTGCCTACCCCCGCCCTGCCAGAAGCCAGCCAGAGCTGCAGATTTATAGAGGCCGGACTTCCTGGCCTTGCTGTCTGCAGATTCTTCATCCCTCTCCCTCTCCACCCCCCTCCCGCTCCATCTACCTCCTGTACCTTGTAATCTGACCTGGTGAGATAAGAAATCTCCCCGCCCTTGTGCTATGGGGCTGTTACCAGGCTATCTGAACCCCAAAGATCAATTCCTGAGGCTGACAGGGAAACTGTCTCTGCCCTGAGGCGGTGGAGGCCGGCCAGGGCCTCACTGGCCAGCCCTCTCCTCCCTGTGGTTTTACTGTGTGTGCACAGCCTGCCTCCCAGGCCCCAATCTACGGCAGTGTAGATAACCTTCAATTCCAGCTATAAAAGCTGGCTTCTCTCTGCGTCTCCCATTCTACTAGAAAATGAACCGTAATTTGAAGCACGCAGTAAAATGTAATCTTTCCTTTGTAGGACTCAAGCTCCTTCGTTTTCACAGAAAGCCAGCGGCTGGCAGATTGAATTTTGTTCTTTGCCAGTTAGACATTTTGCCTCAAAAGCTGGCTGAGTACAAAAGAGAAGTGGGGGCGTTCACACTCTGATGATGAGTCATCGTCCACGCTGGCTTCAGGCCCGCCCCCCCTCCCGGTTCATAGCCCCAGCCTTGAGACGAACTCTCTAGTCATTAATGAGGCTCCAGTCATGACCAGCGTTTGTTCGCCTCAGTTAAGAATGTCCCCTATTAATGACAACAGCTGTCGGTTTAATAACCCCAGAAAAGATCATTAAATTCTTCCACATTTCCCAGAAACAGATGGGAGAACTGCAGAAAGGTTCGAGCATATGGGGGAGCATATTGGGTTGCAGCAGCTCCGCGGAGTGGCCAGAAGCGTGCTACTCTAACGGACGGCTCCACGCCGTGCTGCTGTGGGCGCCCAGTGGGAGCAGGTGTGCTCCATGCCTGGTGGGGACATGGAAACATGGTGGGGAGTGGTGTTGAGACAGGCGAGCCCTCGGGGGTGAGGGGGTGTTAGGCTGGGCTGGAAAGACAGCTGCCTGAGACGGTTGGTCCATGGGAAGGCTCCTGTCGACAGCGCTTGGCCCCACTTGGCTGCCTCAGCGATGGCTGGAGGCTCCCCGCATTGGTGGGGTGTGACACACTGGCTTTCCCATGCAGGCTCCTTCGAATGACAAACCAATGCCCTTGCATCCTGATACCTTGCATCAAAGAACATATTCTGCTGACGGAACTGCCCACATCGGAGCTGTCGGCTTGGCCTTGAGTCTTTTCCCTGTGATCGGAGTCAAGATGAAGCTGTGCACGTTCACACATCTGGGTGCAAGAGGGCATTTCCAGAGTTCTGAGTCGGGTGTTCTAATGATTCACATCTGGCTCTGTCTACTGAGATGGAGGGAGCGGTAACCATGGAGGAAGTATAGTTATATATATAGATAGATAGATATATTTATATCTATATCTATATCTATATCTATATCTATATCTATATCTATATCTATATCTATATATAATAGATATATATTGTATCTATTAATAACCCCAGAAAAGATCATTAAATATATATATATATATATATATATATATATATATATATATATATATATTTCTCCCTGAACAAAGGCCACAGGATCTGATGGTTTTACTGTGAATTTTTTTTCAGACTTTTCAGGAAGCATATAAATTGTTCCCACTTGTAGACAAGTATAGGAAGCTAAGCTATTCATTCTCTGAAGGAAGCATGCCCATGATAACACTTAACACAGCATAAGAAGACAAGTTGAGACCCAGCTCACTTAAGAAGGTAGATATAAATTCCTATACAAATATTGGTCAGACAAATTTATAATTAGATTGATAAGTGGGAGGTTAATCCAGGTTGCAAGAATGGTTTAATGTTATGAAATCAAGTAATATAGAATGCATATCATATTATGAATAGAAGCATAAAATATTGAAAAGATTTCTATTCTGTTCAATTTTTATTTTTCTCAAATGTATTCATTGGTGTTACGGGTTAAATTGTGTCCACCCCAAAAAGATATGGTGAAGACCTCAGAATATGAAATTATTTGGAAATAGAGATGTTGCGAATTCGGTAAGGTAAGGTCATACCGGAATAAGGTGGGCGCCCAATTCAACAAGACGGTGTCCTTATACTAGTAAACTGTAGCCATGGGGACAGTGGCACACGGGGAGAAGGCCCTGTGACAGTGGAGATGGAGATTGGAGCTATGCCTCGGCCAGCCTGGGCACACTGAAGATTGCCAGGAAACCACAGAGGCTGAGAAGAGGCAAAGGATTCCCTGGCGGGATTCACAGGGAGATGGCAGTGCTGACTCCTTCATTTTGTGTCCTGGCCTCCAGTGTTGTGGGACGATAAATGTCTATTGTTTGAAGCCACCCAATTGGCCCTAGGAAACGAATACAATTGGTTAAAATCAGGAGTCAACAAATAATAGCATACAGGCCAAGTCCACAGCCCCCTAGCTGTTTTTCTACAGCCTTTGATTTTAAAGAAGGAGGAGGAGGAGGAAATAGAGAAGTATGTGGCCTACAAAGCCTAAAACAGTTAGTGTTCAGGCCATTAAAAAAAAAAAGTTGGTCATCCTCTGGTTTAATATAACCCTAATTTTAAAATCCCAATAGATGAATTTAAGCATATCTGGAAGACAAAACAGGTGAAATTTTTAACTAAGAAAACTTTGGGTTAAAAAAAAAAAAAGAGTAAAAATATTATACTCTAACATATATAAGTATTTAATGTACATAAATCCACAATAACTAAAATAAAGAAGCTATTGTCATACAGATCAATAAAGTCAGATATGTTACCTTTAAGTATAACATAATAAGAGATTAATATGTTATAGGTAGTATCAGAAGCTTATAGAAATACGTACAATTTTTTAAATATTGGGGAAAATTGAAATATGGGGGAAATAGCCAAGACCCGTTTGGCTCAATGGATAGAGCGTCGGCTTGGGGACTGAAGGGTCCCAGGTTCGATTCCGGTCAAGGGCATGTACCTTGGTTGCGGGCATATCCCCAGTAGGGGGTGTGCAAGAGGCAGCTGATCGATGATTCTCTCTCATCGATGTTTCTAACTCTCTATCTCTCTCCCTTCCTCTCTGTAAAAAAATCAATAAAATACATTTAAAAAAAAAAAAGAAATATGGGGGAAATAAATTATTAAATCATTAAATAATACTATCAAAGTAAGTTTTAGACTAATTTTAAAAATTAAATGTAAAAACAGAAACTTTTAAAAATCTGGAAAAGAATATTTTAAAATATGTTTAACTGATTACTGAATAGGGAATAATTTTCCAAGCATAAAGCAACAAAAGAAATAGTAAAGAAAAATAACTATAGGTTGGATGACAAATTTTTTAAACTTCCATACCTGCAAAGAACCATAAACAAAATTAGAAAACAAATTACAAGCTGAGAAAAAATATTTAACATGATGGCAGAGAAAGGACTAATAACTTTCATATATGAAGATCAATAAGGAAAACACAAACATCACAATAGAAAAATGGGCAGCAGACCCCAACAATTCACAGAGGACATATATTTGGCTAAGGAATGTTTGAGAAATAGTCAATTTCCCTGTTAATTCTCAAAAAATACATTTAAAAATGAGATTCCATGTTTAATCTATCAAATGAGCAAAATTTAAATACTTTGTCTTGGGTAGAATCCAGTTAGGGACTTTTATACACTACCAATGACAATACACAACCACTGGAAATACACTTAGTATTTCTGGATTGCTTTTTCACAACCCAGTATGCTTTGCTGTAATATATGCTTCTGTCATGAGAATCAGGTCACGTTTAATTGGCTAGAAAAGGTCAAGATGTCTATAACCCAAGGTCCCATTGGCTCATAAGCAATGCTTCCCAGACAGTTGTGTTAAGCCACCAAGTACCAGTAACTGAACCCACAGAACACTGCACAGCTGGGCACAGGAGTCCCCAATGGGGTGCGGTTCACACTGCCCGTCTGGGTCTCCCTCTGGGCTGGGATTGGCTGCTCCCTCGAAAGCGCTTATTCCACAGTCATGAGCCATCTTTCTGTTTTCTGTACCTGTCTCCATAACTCAGCATCTCATCCCCGATTCCTCCTTGCACCCCTTTTCCGTAAGCCACTTTTAGAACTAATGCCATTGTTACTCTGCTTATTAGAAATGCAATTAATTTTTAAATAGCATGTTTATTAGGGTTGTTAACTTTCTGTTAGTGCTGTGGCTACTACATAACATATGTTTTGAGTGGTCTGGTCTGCCTTATATATGTTTTTCCTATAAGTCATGTCATTTTTAGTGCACAGTTTTGCAGAACACAATATTTTTTGGCATTTTATGACATATATATCACATTATTGTATAATACTCTATATGATTAGCAAAAGCCTCAAAAATATTAACCAGCAGCTCAAGTTATGGCAATATATACATAGGGGGGAAATCAGCAATACACATAGAAATATATGCACAGTGTGTTCATCAAGAAGTTATTTGTAAATATAAAAAGTGGGAAAACATCCAAATGCATAATACTTCATTGAATACTTGATATTCCATCTATACAATGGAATATGTGAGCCATTAAAAATAACCTTTCTAAAGAAGGCTTGAGTAATAAAAATTTTCATAATAGATCATTAAATGGAAAAATGCAGTCTATAAAATAACATCACAGAGTGTCATCCAAATTTTATAACATAAGTTATTAAATTATGTACTTTTTGTCTACATGTGGTAAATGTAAAAATATATAGAAAATATAAATAATAGTTAGAAGTAATAGCCCATGAGATTGTGGGTAAGCATTCATTATTCCTTGTCCTTATCTACATTTTCTAAGTTTCTATAGTGAGTATTTATTAATTTTATAAATAAAAGATGATTGAAGATTATTTTTTAAATAAAGAATCATTTAATGGAAGTTTTAGTATAAAGGAAAGAACAGAGGGAAGGGGAGAAAAGGGGAGAGGGGACAATGAGGAGAATGAGGGCACCCTAAGTTTGATTCCACCTCTGAAGAAACCCAGAGTCTGGTAGGAGGAGCCTCTCCCAGCCTATGGACATCCTCAATTATTGTAAGCTCTGTGATTACTTGCTTGAGCCAATGATGCCTGATTCTTGCCCCAGGACACAGGATGGGCTTTCTGACCCCCAGACCCTTGGATCAAACCCTCAACTCCTCAAAGTCTTTCTCAGTTCAGCTGCAGCCCAACAGCCAAGATTGCTCCTGTCCACCCCATCCTCTGGAGCCCAGGTGACCAGGGCCAGGCCCTATGTCAGGGTCACGAGAGGAAGACATCCCATCCTGCTGCCCACTCTGCCCGGCAGAAATGATTGTTCTCCGTGCTTCAAGGGAAGGACCCGCGGTCCAAGCCCTTGTGGAGTATCAGTGCAGCCCCCAGGGGTAGCACAGACCTACTGGGGAGAGTCACCAGACCAAAATGGTGGGCTGGCTCGCAGTCATTCAGATGGACCACGTGCACCTACGTTCATGCCTTGGCCCCACACAGCCCCTCCCACCCACCCCAGGGCAGGAAGAAAAGAGAAACGCTGAAAGGACAAAGCTGATGGTGGTTTTAATAAGAAATTAACTAGAGGTTATAAAAAATCATGTATGGTGTGTTTCCAACAGCAGTGTAGGCCTAATATTCGTGAAAGACCCTCCTAAGTGAAACCACTAAATGTGAAAGAAAAAGTTTTTTAAATTATTTAAATGCATTACTGAGCTGGCACAAAAAGTAAGACATCTGCAAAACCCTAAAACAAAGTGAAATAAGAAATCTGAAGAGAAAATGAGCGCTAAAGCCTGCTTTCCTGCTGAGGGTCCTGCTAATACCCAGAGACTTTGAAGTTGCTCACAAACACGATGGGCGTTGAAGAGACAGGAGATAAAACTCAACCGTGTCCCAAGGCAGGAGATCTGATGTGAAATCCCTACATCAATAAGCAAAAAGTTGTCTAACCAGTTTGGCTCAGTGGATAGAGCGTCAACCTATGGATTGAAGGGTCCCAGGTTCGATTCCGGTCAAGGGCATGTACCTTGGTTGCGGGCACATCCCCAGTAGCAGGTGTGCAGGAGGCACCTGATTGATGTTTCTCTCCCATCGATGTTTCTAACTCTCTATTTTTGCCCTTCTTCTCTGTAAAAATCAATAAAAATTATTTTTAAAAAATAATAATAAGTGAAGACTCAAAGGAGAATAAGAAACAGACTGGGATCTCTGCACAATTGGGACTCAAAAGAACTGTTGGCCCAGAAAGGAACTCACTACAGACTGATTCATTTGCCTCTCAGCATAACCATTATGGCTTGTCGCAGTTTAGGTTCTTACAAGGGTATTTCTTGGATCACATGATCTCACACATCTATAGGAAATAATGAACAACATAGACTGATGAACAAAAATAGATCCAGAGAAAGAGAAGCAGCGATCAGACTCTCAAACCTCAGAGGGAAAGTAGGGGAGGGTGGGAATAAGGGGAAGAGATCAACCAAAGGACTTGTGTGCATGCATATGGGCCTAGCCAGTGGCCATGGACAACCAGGGGGTGGGAGCATATGTAGGGAGGGGTTTGGGATGGGAATGGGGGGATGAGGACAATTATGTGATACCATAATCAATAAATAAAAAAATAAAAAAAAGAAACACATCTATCTTGACCTGGCATTGGACAAGGATAGAAATTCCATGTAAACACAGCCATTCCTTACAAAACTTTGGCATCCAAAATTACACACCTGTGAGGTCTGGGAAAACCTCCTGTGGTGCTTCCAGGCACTGCAGAAGCACCCAGAACTTCTCTCTGGAGGAACTTCACCTTAGTGAGGCCTCGAGGATCCTCACAAAAAAATGCTGATGGACAGTGGTGGCCAGTGCGACAGAGGGGAGCTCTCACTACAGGGCACCCAGACCTCAAACAGATAGACAGAGAGGGAGGCGCATAAAAGAACTCAGGGTGTAATAAGAAGGAGCTACATAGGATAGAGGAAAATGGGGGATTGGTGAAAGAAGGGGGTCTGGGAATTCACATACAAGATTAAATCTGAGAGAAACAGAGATCCTCCCTCCCCCAGCGCCCATACAGCCAATCCCTGGGGGATAAGGTGGCTGGCTTTATACGGACAACAAAGTACAGAACGCCCAATGAACTTTGCATTTCAGAGGACAACAAACAGCTTCTAGCATGTCCCCTGCAGTATTGGTGACATATTTATTCTAAAATAGTCTAAGCGCAGGGAAGCTACAGCCGGTCCTGTCTCGGCCGGGATCTGGAGAGTCTGCTCCTGGACGTTCCCGTTGTCACTGGGCTGCACTGTGTGTGTGGGAAGAGCCGGTCCTGTGGAGCCAGGTGTGCCCGCCGCTGCAGGATGCTGCTCCCGCGGGTCTCACCTCCCCTGCGTGCGAGTCCAAGGATAAGAAGAAAGCAGGGAGTATGACTCCCAGGCTGATGACTACTGGGCTGAACATTAAAAATGTTGCTCGAATGCCTTTAATTTCACTACATGATGTCATCTGTACCATAAAACACCTTCTTCCCATTGATGAAACTGTTCCCCTTCTCTTTCTCATCAATACCCATCGCCTTCGTCTCCTCATCAGAGCACTCTCTGGGTTTCTGCCTGGATCGGCAAGTCCCGAATAGCTGTTCTTATTGATCTCAATAAAGGCTTGCTTGCCTCTCGCTCTGAGAGGCCTCTTATGTTTAGGTTAGTCCTGCCAATCCTATGGAGGCAGGTGTGAGACGTTTTGATGAGCATACACAAAAGAAAGGATATAAAATTATATATGTAATATGAACTTAGAAATGTAAGCTACACAACATAGGAGCCACAAAATGCCAACAAAGGCACTTCTGGATGGGAGCATAACAAGGTACTTCTTTCAGGGTTCCTGAAATTTCAACATTTTCTTTGACAAATATGTCTAGCTTTTGTAATTCAAAAAAAAAATTTTTTTATTAAAGACTGGGAACATTACAGATCCCTAAGACTGCAGTGGAGCTCTTTATGCTGAGATCCCAGCTGCACCTCCAGCCACATATCACATATGTGGCCCACCCCTCCACACGCAGTGATCCCGCCCTGGACATTTCCAGAGTTCTCACGGGCTCCCCCGGGTCACACCAGATAGAATCTCCCCCACGTATGGAAGTGTTATTTTGTTGTTTGTTTGTTTGTTAATATTTTGTTTGTTTGTTTCAGAGAGGAAGGGAGAGGGAGAGAGAGATAGAAACATCAATGATGAGAGAGAATCATTGACCCGCTGCCTGATGCACGCCCCGCCCTGGGAATCGAACCCACAACCCAGGCATGTACCCTGACCGGGAATTGAACCATGACCTCCTGGTTCATAGCATGATGCTCAACCACCGAGCCAGGCCAGCCAGGCTGAAAGCGGTTTTTGATCTTTAAACTATCAATAGGTAGGTCATGCCTCCTCTTCAATGAAGTCTTCCCATAACCCTGCATAGAAGTCCTCTTCCTTTCCCCTCCACCTGCTCACAGGCCCCAAAATGTGATCCCCACAGAGCAATGCACTTCTCCATCCAGAGGCAAAGGTGAGTGAGAAGAGATGGTTTCCATCCCGACGCCTGGCTTTGCCATGGGCCCTGCCCATGGGTCTCAGACGCAGGCACATTTCTTACCCGCTGGACCTCACGGCCCCAGAGGCAGAGGAAGTGTGAGTGTTCACATGGGTTCATGTAGATGTTCTCAGCGTGTAACGTGAACTCTCTGGGAAATTACAAAAACGTGCAGCCTGCAGGTCTACCCCTATTAAACAGTGTCTGCCTCAAGGCAGAGCCGCTTGATACTGAGTCACAGGCAGTGGCTCCCAGAAGCCACTGCTTCGTAAAGGCTTCCCGGATACTCCAGGCAGGGGAGCCTTTGAGGCCAGTGGGGACAGCTCCCCCTCTTCCTCCACAGACAGTGCAGCCTCATTCAACCAGGAAAGGCCAGGAATGGAACCCTCAGACCTGGCCAGGGCAGGGCCAGCGGCAGCTCCCAGCTCCGCTCAGGCACCAGCCAGGCCCCAGGAGCCTGTGGCACTTCCCCTGGAGGCTCTTCTCCCTGTGACATCGTGGGGCTCAGATACAGGCCCAGTCAGCCCACACCTGTTCCTAGCAGTCCTCCGCTCAGCTCAGACACAGCTCAGACCACTCCCCGAGCAGGGCGGCCCGTATCTGCGGAGGGTCTGTCCCTCTGCTGGGCCATGAGCGCCTGGAAGGCAGGGCTCACGTCTGTATCCCTCACCTCTGTGTCCCGAATACCGGAGTCTCACACCGAGGGGGCGCTCGGTGGATGCCTGTTAGATGGTTGGGTACAAGACTGCCAGCAGGATGGCCATGGTTCCCAGCCAGTCTACCTGCACCAGGAGGTCCATTTGTCACTCGCATGGACCAGACCTGCTCCATCTCAGCCACTTCCTCTGGGATTAGGAGAGATGGGGACAGCCACCAAGCTTGGAGGAAAGGCCTGGGTTCCCGGCAGGTGGGAAGAATGGATGCCCTGCGAGAACTCAGAGTGGCTCCTTCGGCCACAGGGAGGGCTTCCCCAAGGAGGCACATTTGGGGTGAGCCTTCAGGGATGACTCAAAGTTCTCAGGAAAGCGGGGAGGGGAGCACTCTGCTGAGAGAGGAAGCAGACAGCAGGAGGAGGTGGGTAAGCAGGTTCAGCGTACCTGCTGAGGAGCCTGCCTGGGTGCTATGGAAAGGGGAGCCGCAGGAACGCTAGGAACAGGGCAGTGGGCAGCGGGTGGACGCGGTGGACAGGTGTCAGCGGGGGCTAGGGGCCTGGGGCTGCCGCAGACCCTGGCTGTGAGATGGGGAGGCCTGAGCTAAGCAGTGGGGTTGCTGTGACATGGCCAGACCACATCTTCTCCAAAATGGCAGGAGAAAGCCTAACGCCCAGGGGATACCGTGCTGCCCGCTAATGCAGGTCCAGGGGAGGAGACCAGTCTGTCTCATGGCTCCAGGGAACGTCCCTTCTTCCCGGCGTTGAGGCTGTCCTTCAGTGAGGCCCCTCCACCCTCACCCTTACGGCTTTCTCACTGCCAGCCTCTGCCTGCATAGCACCTCGCCCACACTCTCCCCCAAACACTCACACTCTCCCCCACACGCCCACATGTTCTCCACCCCTCCTGCGAGAATGGTGAGACAAGCCCCAGATTCAGACTCAGCCTTCAGAGCCTCCCAGTATTGCGTACTCCTCCGGCTCTGCCCCCCAGGCTGTGAGGACAGCTAAGGTACATTGGCTTCTCTGAACCTCAGTTTTCTCGTCCATAAAAAGGTGATAATGCCTGCCTCACAAGGCTGTGAGAGGGAGTAGCAACAATAGACAAGAAGCTCCTTTCAGAAGCTTGGCACAAAGTGAGTGCTCACTAACCGGTACCTATGACTGATTATCCACAGATTTCTCAATTCCCAAGGCCCAGCGCAGCCCCCCTCCTCCAGGGAGCACTCCCTGACCACCCAGCCCAGCATGCTGATGTCTCAGAGCCAAGGACTGTCTTGGCTCTGACAGTCCTTGCAGTCCACCCATCAGTCTAACACCTGCCTCCTCCTCTCTGTGAGCGGTTCCTGTCTCCCCTAATTCAGCAGGAGGTTCCCTGGGACCAAAGGCTCCTCCCCGCTTCCTCCAGCCTCCCCCACAGTGCAGGGCGAGCACACAGCAGATGTCCTGGGAGACAGGTAGAATGGGAGAACTGAGGGTTTGGATTTTATGACAAAGGCACAGGGAGCTAGTACAGGCCCCGGAGGCGAGGAGACGAAGGAATGGGTCCTCTGAGGGAGGCGCCAAGCAGCAGATCCACAGTATTCCTGCTTTCTGCTTCCCCAGCTGAGGCCCCTGGCAGAGTGATGAATGCGCCCAGGGCTGCGCAGTATTAATCACCATAAAAGCAAACATTCATCTTGGTGCAGGATTTTTTACTTTTCTCCTCTAATAACGGATTAAAGCGCCCCGATATTAATGGGCCAGATAATTTACATTTTGCTTAAGCAGGGAAAAAAAACAAACCATCAGGCTCTCGTGGCAGCACAACTTTCCGACAGATTGAGAGAGAGGCTGCAGAAACTGCTGTAACTAAAACACGCCCGTGCGCGCGCTCACCCACCGATACGTGACAGTTTGCAAAATGTTTCACAACAAATGCAATATGATTTCTGTACACAATTACCCGTTCCCCTAAAGGACTTCCCTCTCCTTCTTGCCTCCCCCTTTTCGTGGGGCGGTGAAGCCACAGCTCTCTGGGCAGCATTCCCCTGGGCTTCTGACCCCAAACCGTGACCTCAGCCCTGATCACATCAGCCCCGAGAGGAGACAGCTCATCAAGAGACAGCAAGATGGGCCCTGGCCATGCTCTTCTCATCCCACTAGCTCTGTGAACAGGGAGCTTAAAAAGAAAGATGTTTTTCCTAAGAGGGGAACTCCCCTCACCCACCAAAACTCAGCCATAGCGAGCAGTCTCGATCAGATTTCAGCTCCTGCCTGAAATACTGCAACAGGCCAAGCCAGGGAGAGGAGGCAGGAGACCTGATACTTAGTCCTGCACAGGCATGACTTACTGTGTGACCTGGACCAGTTCTCTGCTATTCTCTGGGCTTCAGGCTGCAGGTCTGATCAGTGAATGTTTGGTTTTGATAACTCTAAGATCCGCCATTTTCTGGTTTAACAACTCTGGACTCCAACAGTCGCATATGGCCGTCCCATCAGGTATTGAAGCTGAGCAGTTAAAAAGAGAATATGTAGTCCGACTAGTGTGGCTCAATGATTGAGCCTCGACCTATGAACCAGGAGGTCACAGTTTGATTCTTGGCCAGGGCATATCCCCGGGTTGCAGGCTCCATTCCCACTGGGGGGCCTGCAGGAGGCAGCCAGTCAATTACTCTCTCTCATCATTGATGTTTCTCTGTCTCTCTCTCTTTCCTGTCCTCTGATATAAATATATATATTAATCAGAGGATATATGTTCCATCTCTAGGTAAACTGTCCACTGAGCATGCTCAGTGCCAAGGCAATTAAGATCCTCATCTAAGGCACTACAGCAGATCCTTTCTCACTGAGCATGCTCAGTTCTAAAGGAAGGTCATGCTAGGCATGCTTCATCATGGGAAATGTCTTGTCTCCTGATGAAAACTTACTCGTCTGCTTGAGCTCCTCAGAGACAGAACAGGCATACAACAGGCCCATAGCAATCAGTGGAATTAAACAAACCAATCTCAGCCCAGGCTCAGTCTGCTCACCTGCTGGTTTAGATAGACTCTAAACTCTTGAGCAAGAGTATTACACCAACACTTAGTTCCCTGCAAATTAATCTTCATCAGCTAGCCCCTCCTCCCGCCCCCACAAAAAAAAATAGAGCATGTCCTTCTAATTCATCTTCAGACTCATCATACCTGTAAGAATACAAAATATTTGAACAATACTGTCCACCAACTTGCCCTACATGATGTTTAGATTCTAACTGCAGAATCCGTGTCCTTTAGAGGAATACCAGGAATATTCACCCAGACAGGCCAATACTTGGCCATGTCTCAAAAAAATTTTAAAGCTTGAAACCCTATAGTTATATTCTCTAATGCAAAGAATTAACAATAAGCTATCTAGAAAATCGCCAAATATTAGGAAAATAAGCAGAACACTTTAAAAAAAAAAAAAAAAACCATAGGTAATGTAGAAATACAAAGGGAAACTGGAAAATATTTCAAACTTAATGACATTGAAAGCAAAACTCATCAAAATGTATAGGATTTTCTTCTATCCTCTAAAGCAGGGGTCACAAGAAAAAATAGAGCTTTAAATGCCTGTATTAAAGAAGAAGACACAAAATCAATTATTTAAGCATCTACCTATAGATACAAAAAAGAAGAGCCAATGAAACTCAGTGTAAATGGAGACAGGAAATAAGGAAGGAAAAAAATCAATGATGCGAAAAGTGGACCAACAATGAAAACCAGCCATCAAAGTCGTTTCTTAGAAAGGTTAATAAAAATTGATAGTCTGCCAGAAAAAAAAAAAAAGGAATCTGAAAAGGGGAGAGAAAACACATATGACTAATACCAGGAATTAAGGAGGGAATATCACCTTGGATTCTGTAGTGTTAACATAAAAACATTGAAACCTGTAAAGAATTTTTGTGAGTTTATTTGAGCCAAACTGTCAACAAATGCCTGGAAGCAGAACCTCCATGAATTGAGATAATGCTCCAGAGAATGGCGGGTTACATCTGTATTTATACATTGCAATCAAAGGAAGGGAGGTAGGTGGGTTACATGAAATCCACTGATGATAGACTAGAGAGGCGAGAGAAAGCAAAGTGGAGATGGGGAGGGGAGAACCCTGGAAATGGATAAAAAGTTAAATGATAGACACACACTTAGGTGAGTGCAGGAACAATTAACATGATAACAATGAAGGAATTTGTGGTGTCTGTCCTGGTGCCCAGGCACATTTGATTGTGCCCCAGGGGCTCCAGAAAAAGGGAAGTTACAAGTTACCCGGACATTTCAAGGGCATGTTATCATAGACGCAAAAAGACAGATAGGCTCAGTAAAGGTAAAGGTTGACCTTGTCAGTGAAGATACCGGCCTATAATATAACTACCCACCACAACTGCTTTTTATTAAAGTTTAATTTCAGACCATCCTTTGTGGTGACTTTAGGTCTCTGAGTTTGCAAGACCGCCAGGCAGGCCTCCCCTGGCGGTCTTGTCAAGTCAGCATGTGGCCTCTTTCATCCACAATAGCTACTAAAATAGCAAAAGGAAATAAAATGAACAACTTCATGCCAATAAATTGACAACTTAGGTGAAACAGACAAATCCTTGAAAAAGATAATTCACCCAAACTAACATAGCATGAAAACATATATCTAAATTACCTTATATATATTAAATAACTTTTAATTCATAATCAAAATCTTTCCCACAAGGAAACTCCAAGCCCAAATGGATTTACCAATTAGTTTTATCAAATATTTAAGGAAAAAATAATACCAACATGAAGCAAACTCAGAAAAGTCAAGGAGAGCCTCCCAGGCCCCCATAGCCCGAGTGGTGCATCCCAAGCACAGAGTCCCCAGGTCTATTCCCAGAGCACGTGCCCACGTTTCTGGCTGGACCCCCAGTAGGGGGCGCCCAGGAGAGGTTTCTCTCTCCCTCTCTTTCAAAAACATCAATAAAATATATTTTAAAAAGAAAAATCAAGGAGAAGAAAATATTTTCCAACTAATTTAATAAAGCCAGATATATAGTATCTGAATGGAGTTATACTGTAGGACCCACAGCTGGTGTTGCAGAGAATTGCTTGGTGGAGGAAAAACCCCACTCATTTGGTGACTGGAGTATCAAAAGTGAAGTGTTCTGTGGGAGTATAGTAAAGGAGAAACAAACAGGAAAAGTGAGTTTTTCCTACTTACAAAGATTTCCTAGGACACAGAAACAATAATCATAAAAGAAAATGTAACAAATCAAAGTCACCAAAATTACATTTTCTGCTCATCAAAATACACTATTAGCCGAAACCGGTTTGGCTCAGTGGTAGAGCGTTGGTCTGCGGACTGAAAGGTCCCAGGTTCGATTCCGGTCAGGGGCATGTACGTTGGTTGCGGGAGCATCCCCGGTGGGGGATGTGCAGGAGGCAGCTGGTCCATGTTTCTCTCTCATCGACGTTTCTGGCTCTCTATCTCTCTCCCTTCCTCTCTGTAAAAAATCAATAAAATATATTTTTTTAAAAAAATACACTATTAATCAAATTAATAAGCAGGCTACAAATTTGACAAAATATATTCACAATACATATATCTATCAAGGAACTCATAGAATATACTTATATATAATATATAAGTATATCATACATTGTATAAATTATATATATAATATATAAAAATTTATATATTATATAAAGACAAAAAGACAAATAACACAACTTTAAAAATGGACGAATTCTTGAAAAGACATTTCACAGAAGAAATAGATGAATGGCCACACAAATTTGAACAATGCTCAATATTTATCAGAAAATGCAAATTAAAACCACAATGAGATACATTTCATACCCATTGAAATGTGTGTGTGTTTTAATGACAGCCAATGGGCACAAGGAATCGTTTTTGAGGACATGGAACTATTCTAAAACTAGATGTGGCGATGGTTGTACAATTGTATAAATTTCAAAAAATTGTTAAACCACACCTACCACAATGGGTGAATTCTTATGATATGTAAATTATTCCTCAGTAAGCTCATACATTGCTAATGAAAGTGTCAGTCATAAATTACAATTTAAAGACACAAGCATGTGGTGAAACTGTAAAAAAAGAAAAGAAAAAAAAAGCTATAGAACAGTAAACATAAAATTCAGGAGAGTAATTACTGTGAGAGGGGAGGGAGGGAATGGGAAGTGATAGGGTGGAGTGGGAACTTTTAGAAGGTCTTGAAATCATTTTCCCTCTATTGGGTGGTGTTCCATGAGTGTCCATTGTATCAATATCTTTCATACCTTCTATATCGTTTACAAATGCTCTATTGTTTCTACCCTATAGTTCATAAAAAATAACTTCAAATCAATAAGAGTACATGAGTTATAATGACAAACTCTCCAGTGGGGGGGGGGGGGGTCGGCGGGGGGAGGAGGGGGAAGTAAGATGAAACTCATGGAAGAAACCTGACAATGGAACCAAAGGCAGAGTTAGAAGACAGTCCCCAACAATGAAAGCCACTGGGCGGCCATGTAGACTTGTGGGAATAATTGATGGGGATGGGGGAACCATGAGGAGGAGATAATGGGCTGGCTGAAGGTCTAGGCCTCTCTGCGGTGGGGGGACCATTTCTCCCAACTTCACTCAGCTCGATGCTGAAGACCATATCTTAAGACTTCAATGGAGCCAAAACCGGTTTGGCTCAGTGGATAGAGCGTCAGTCTGCGGACTGAAAGATCCCAGGTTTGATTCCGGTCAAGGGCATGTACCTTGGTTCCGGTGGGGGGTGTGCAGGAGGCAGCTGGTCTATGTTTCTCTCTCATTGACGTTTCTAACGCTCTATCCCTCTCCCTTCCTCTCTGTAAAAAAAATCAATAAAATGTATTTAAAAAAAAAAAAGACTTCAATGGAGATATGCACAAATCTTCCTCTGAGTTCCTTGTCAGCCTATTTGGAGAAGGAAAAGGAGGGAGTTTGGGAACTGAGGGGAGTGTTGGTGGAATGGTGGGAGCCTTGCGATCATGGCAGTCCCTTCACTGGGATTACTGGGCAAAGCCCCATATCTGTTCAACTGGAGACATGCAAGTTCCAGGAGGCTGAGCTGCCATTACAAATAGACCCACACCGTGTTACTGCACAAACACGTAGGCATTCATTTCTGCTCCCTGTTCCCTGGCCTGGGAAGGCGGTCCTGGTGGGTGACTCCCCTTCGAGCAGAAATTAGATCCCAGCGCCCCCCTGTCTGTCGTCTTAAGGCTTCTTGTCCCCTCAGGCAGGAGGGACACATCCATCTTTTTTTAAGTTTTGGGCCCAGAGACCTTAGGACAAAGATTTCTTAGGACATAAAAGAAGCCATCAAAGAAAAAACCGACAAACCAATTAATTGGCCCGCATCAAAGTGAAAAATGTCTCCTTTTCAAAAGGAACCATTAACGAAATGAAAGACAAGCCACAAGAGGTCACTTTCGTAATCCATATATCTGACAAAGGACTCGCATTCAGCATAAAATAGGGCCCTTAGAACTCAAGAAGAAGACAAAGCGTTGTAAATGGGCAAAAAGTTTTTAAAGCATTCATAGAAGAAAATGTAGAAGTGACCGGGAAGCTCCTCAACGAGGCCGGAAATCATTAGTTGTCACGGAAATCAGAACTAAAAGAACGAGATACCAGGACACACTCACCCTGACGGACAGCACCCAGTGCCGGTGCGGGTGTGGACTCAGGGCTCTCTCACATGCTGCTGAGTGAGGACAGTGCGGCCACCGTGGGAGATACCTCGGCAGTTAGTACCTTGTAGCTAAACACGCACTCTTAGAACTCAGCAGCTCCACTTCCGGGCACGTAACCAAGAGAATAGAACATCTATGCTCACATGGAGACTGGACACGAACACGCATGTCTGCCTGCACAGAACAGCCTACACTACAAACAGACCAAACGCCCACCAGTGGTTGAGTAGGTGAACAGGTGTGGCATAGCCATACAACGGAACCCTACCTGGCATAAAAGGAACAGACTATTGGTACACGCCGCAGCCTGGGTGGGTTTCAGAGCATCATGTCCGGCGAGGGTAGCCAGCCAGGTGGCCTTGAGCCATAGGATTCCATTCGTATGATCTTAGAATAAGCAAAACGGGTCAGTGGGAACATAAAGCATACCAGTGGTTGCCTGGGGAAGGGAAGGGTTTATTGCAAAGGATCTTGAGAAAGCCCTTTGGGATCATGAAAAATGCCCTGTAATTTGGTGGTGGTATGCATCCATCTAGTCGTAGGGACATACATCAAACTATACACTTTTAAAGAGTGCCTGTCATTGTATTTAACTTATACCTCAATAACACTGATTTAAACAGAACAATAATAATAAAGTCTTAGTCCAGAAAGTGCACACAGAACTTCAGCTCACATTCCAGTGATCAGAACAATCCATCATCAGGGCAATCCAGCCTCAAGGGAAGGTGGGAAATGTAGTCCAGCCATGTGGCCTGGAAGAAGAGGAAATTTTGTTTTAATGAACAACAATGTGACCCCACTGTCTGTGGCCCAAAAGGTTTCCAAAGATCCCTTTGGGGACAGATAAGACAAGGCAGGAGGGAAAGCCTGGGACAGAGGGCTGAGCATGGAGACTTGTGGGCAAGAAAGAGGGGAAGGCTTTCAACAGGAGGGGATATGTTCTAAAGTCCAATCCCAGAGGCATAAGTGGGAGGGCATGTTCACAAGCACAGGGACAGGGAAGTTATATTAGAGAATTGCTGAGAAGTTCCCCATGGCTGAGCATGGCGTGTCTGGGGAGGAAGTCTGGGTGGTGAGACTCCTAGAGTCTGTGGAGAAGGGCTAAGTGGGGGCTGTATCTTGCAAACCCCGAGAGGCCTGGAGGGTCAGAGGACAGCTGCAGTTCTGAGAGCCCCTGACACTGTTCCCATCCTCTATCCCTAGACTCTAGGGCCTAGAGGCTGGCACAGCTCCCTCCCAGGCAATCCCAGCACTCAGGAGTGAGGGTGGTCACTGCCCGGGGTGCAGGCACAAAGACCAGGCTGGAGGCATCGCCCGGAACTCAGGAGGTGGGGACATTGCGCTGTGACTTACACCGCCGGCCACGAAGCAGGAGCCAGCGTCACAGACAGGAGTCGCCTGCGGCCGGAGCCTGTGCACAGAGCCACATCCATCTGAGACACAGGAAGGAGAAGGTGCCTGCTGCTCAGGAAACGGACGCCCCGGCTCTGGGCTTGGGTTCCCACCTGATCAACCTGCCCCCTGGCAAATAGGGAAATCTGGCCAGAGCTACCACTTGTCAAAGATTCTATCTGCCATGCAGCCTGTTCCCAAAAGGGCCTCTCGGATGGAAGGTGTGGCGGGTGTCATTCTTTCTGCTCCTCACAGTCCCAGCAGGGGCCAGGCCGGCCCAAGGGGACACAGCTGACCAAGAGCAGAACTGAGACGCGGCCCCAGGGGTCCCGGCTTCTTTCTTCTGCACAGGAGGTCGTTTTATCCATCCGCTGTCCTCCGGAAAGAGCCTGGGACCTAGGAACATATGGGAGCCGGGAAGAGAATGATGCGTCCCAAAGAATGAAAACTACAAAATCAAACGTAACACAAAAATGTTTAAGTTTACAAAACAGAATATGGAAGTTGGCTTCATTGATGGCTACATTTAGAATGTGTAAAACATTCCCTGACATTTGAAAACAATGGGTAGATTCGCTTTTGACAGCTGGCAGGAATTCCTGAGTATTCCTGAGAAGGCCTGACCAGCACGACATGAAATGTTACTTGGGACCAAGTGATCTCAAAATCAAGATTATAAATGTCCCCTCAATTTGTTTACAGAAAAGAAAAATCCACATTTCATATGAGATATGTGGTTTATATGGTGGGAGAAGCTTCTAGAAGCGAGGTGGTGAAAGCCCAGTGAGGAATCTCTGACTGGCTCTGATGACACCGCCTCCCCTAGTCCTCGTGCTCACAGCTGGGGTCACAGCTCCTACCTGAGCTACAGTCGGGAGTGGGAGGGTAGTGCTCCCTCCTTCCTCTTGGCAGTGGAGCATGCTGGGAAGGTGGTACTGAAATAGCCGCATGGGTTTTTCGCTCCTAGACTGCAAGTCTTGTTCTCTGCAGATCTGATCGCCGGCAGCCAGGTGAGCTGCAGCCACAGCCGCAGCACCGTTCCTGACATGCTGAGGGTGCCTGCCCCACTCCCACTGCCCACCCCCCTCGCTGAAATGACCCATCCTGTCAGCCATCAGCTACAGGGAGAAGCCTCACCTCATGTTCCAAGCAGGCTATGCTGATGGAAACAAGATACAGGCTTCATGCCGGCTTCCTAGTTGTATCAGGAATCTGGGGAAGCTTTCTCCGTAAATGGGAACACGTGTGTGCTCTCCGGGGCCATAAGAGAGGAACAGGCCTACGGTCTCATCCACAGATGATTCTAAAGTGCGGGAGTCGGGGGAGGAAGTGAACCCCACTTCACGCCGCCCTGGGAAAGCTCAGGGCAGTGGTCGTGGAGAAGAGAGCCTGGTCAGGGCCCCAGAGGCAGGCTCACTGCTGAATGCACGAGCCAGGTCTTTCCACAGAGTGTTCGCCATGTGGGACCTCGTGTCTTCATCTGTAAGATGAAAGGAGGGGAGGAGATTCTCATTTCACAGTTTCCCTAAAACCCTAAAAGTTCAAGGCCTTCAGTGCCTCTCCGTGGCCATGTGGCCCCTGCCCTGAACCCTTCTAGTCTTAGTGACCCCAAAGGTCTACCCTAAGGACCGCCTCGGTGGGAAGCAGAACATCTGTTGTAGGGGCTTCCTGGGCCCCCTGCCTTCCCTCCTCAGCTGGGGCCACCTGCCCTGTGCTGGTCCCCTTCGCTCATACTATTTGCATCTGGGACACCAGCAAACCTGGGGGACCCAGAGTATTTTTTTAATGTTAGGACCTTAAGCAGACTCATCACATTTACCCACCACCCTTGTGATTTCTGCTGTCTCATCCTATATTTTCCATTTTCTTACATTATAAACCTTACGGCGCAATGCTATACTTTTTCCTTGAAGCAGTCATTTATCTGTAACAACAAAACAAGGAAAATACGGTTTCTTATATTTAGCCACATTTCACCATTATCTTTGCTCTTTGTCACTTTTTTATGTGTGAGTTTTTACAGCCGGTGCCACTTCCCTTCATCTCGGAGAACGAGAAGGGCAGGTCTCCACGGCTTTTGTTTAGCTGATAATGCCCTTGTATTGCCTTCGTTTTTATACATGAAAAGAATATTTTTCACTGGATATAGGATTTCGAATTGACTTGATTTTTTTTCCTTTCAGCCTATTTAATACGCCATTCTATCATCTTATGATCTCCATTGCTTGTTATGAAAAGTCCATTCTCATTTGTATCATTGTTCCCTAGTACATAGTGTTTATGTCTCTCCTTTCAAGGTTTTCCTTTTAGTAGTTTTATGATGATCTACATACAGTAGGTACAGTTTTCTTTGTATTTATCTCACTATGGGGTTTGCTTAATTTCATGAATCCATAAGTGGTTTTTTTCATGTTTTTTTCTGCCCAATCCTCTCTCTCTTCTCCTATGACTCCAATTACACATACGATAGACCACATGATGTTGTCTTACAGGACACTGAGACTGTGTTCAATTTTATTTCAATTAATCTTTTTTTCTCTATTCTTAAGATTGGGTCATTTCTTTTTATCTGTATTCAATTTCACCAACCCTTTTGTCTGCCATCTCCAATTTGTGATTAAGCCCATTATAAATTTTTTACTTCAGATATTTTGCTTTTCAATTCTAGAATTTCCATTTGGCTCTTGTTTTTATCTTTCTTCTTCCATCTGCTCATCACTATTATCAAGTGTTTATATATTTTATAGCTTTTTTTTAAAAGACTGGTCAACTAATTGCAACATCTGGGTCATTTCAAAGTCTATTTCTACTATGTGTTTGTTTGTTTGTTTGTTTGTTTTTACTATTGATCACGTTTCTGTTTATTCATTTTTTCTTTTTAAATCCTCACTGGATAATATACTTTTACTGAGGAGAGAGAGAGAGAGAGAGAGAGAGAGAGAGAGAGAGAGAGATATTACGTCCTGTAAACACTCGAACTGGGGATTAAACCCACATCCTCGGTACATGCTCTGACAGGGAATCAAACCTGCAACCTTTTGGTGTATAGCATGACATTCCAACCAAATGAACCACTCAGCCAGGGCTTTCCTGTTTCTTTCTGTCTAGCAAATTTTAATTGTCTATTGGTCATTGTGTACAATGCATTTTATTCATGATGAGCATTGATTGCTAGTTGGTCACCTGAGTTACTAGGCGATCACCTTAAGCTCTTTGAGGCTTGGTTTTATACATTTTTAAAGCAGTCTGCTTGTTCCTTTACTGTCTCTATATCTATCTTTTGGTTCATCAGTTTATAATATTCTTTATTATCCATAAATGAGTGAGGTCATGTGGTATTTCTCTTTCATTGAGTGGCTTATTTCACTCAGCATGATGTTCTCCAATTCTATCCAGGTTGCTGCAAAGGATGAGAATTCCTTCTTTTTTATGGCAGCAAAGTATCCCATTGTGTAGATGTATCATAGTTTTTGGATTCAATCATCTGATGATGGGTACCTAGGCTGTTTTCAAATTCTAGCTATTGTAGATTGTGCTGCTATGAACATAGGGGTACATATATCCTTTCTGATTGGTGTTTCTAGTTTCTTGGGATATATTCCTAGGAGTGGGATTACTGGGTCAAATGGGAGTTCCATTTTCAGTTTTTTGAGGAAACTCCATACTGTTCTCCACAGGGTATGTATGGGGGGGGGGATGTTAAAATATGTACACAAATAATAAGTTAATAAAAAAAATAAAGCAGATCTGTTTCAGTTATGCCCTTAGTCCTAGAGCAAACCCCTAGTGCTGGGACATAGTCTCCACTCTGATAGTGTGGCCCTTCTGATAATCCAATGGGAAGGCCAAAAGTCCATCAAGCCTCTCTAACCTCATATGACTCAAACTCTCAACTGTCCCCCTAAAATCTGTGTTTGGCTTCTTTAACCCGGTAGCTATTGCTTTAGCTGGGCTCCCTGACATCTCCGCTACACAGGAGCATTTCAGAAACTAGCCAAGGATCTCAGGGGAATATGGGAAGATTCAGAGACCCCTCTATGACACCTTCCCCATCCAGCCTTCACCTCAGCCTCTATCCACTATGAAAACCCTAAACTCTCAACCAATATGACTGTGGCCTTCTGCCTCAGTCCCAGCCAGCCCATAATGAGGAGTGCCACAGGGGAAGCCATAGAAACCTACATCTCATCTAATGCAGTTCCAGTCTTTCAAACATGGAAACCCTCTATGATCTATCCATTTGGGGGCACTCTGCAGTGTCTTCAAACAGGTGGCCCCACTGTTGTCCAGGATTCAATATCTGTAGGAAAGATATGCTGATATAAACCACTCCATAAGGATCAAGACTGGAAACAACCCCAAAGAATGTTTTATTTTATAATTGATATTTATTTTGAAAGAGAATAAAGGTAGTTAAGGGGAAAATCAAATCTTTATTGGGCTTGATCACACTTATTTTAAGGTTTGGTGTTGGTACCCTACATTTCATAAGGGAAGTTTTCCTAAGTTTGTCAGTGCTTTGGTCGTGCAAAGAATAAAACCTGCCTCTGCCTCTCACCCCTCTTCAACTCAAGGCTGCCAGACTCTGACGCTCATTTCAACCTGAGTCAGGTGAGACTAAAGGTGCTCCATTCTCACCCAGCTGTGACTCCTCATGCTGCTGGTACAGCCTTGGTCTAGGGCAGTGGTCGGCAAACTCATCAGTCAACAGAGCCAAATATCACAGTACAACGATTGAAATTTCTTTGAGAGCCAAACTTAAACTTCTTCTAACGCCACTTCTTCAAAATAGACTCGCCCAGGCCGTGGTATTTTGTGAAAGAGCCACACTCAAGGGGCCAAAGAGCCACGTGTGGCTCGTGAGCCACGGTTTGCCGACCACTGGTCTAGGGCCTAAGTTAACAGCTTCTGCCTCCTCCCAAAAGCCAGCCCTCACAAGGAGTCTCAGTTCTGACACTGGGTCCCCATCTTCTTCCATGGGGGTCCAAACTCTATAACCAGGCCTGCCAGGCTCTGCCTCAGAAGCATGCAACATCAGGCTCTGTCCGGCATACAGCAGGCGCTCCAAACATGTTGGTTTGATTAGGCTAGTAGTCCTCAATCCTCATGTACAAATATATATATATATAGATATATATATACACACACACACATACATATATATATAGTCTTTGAATCAGTTAATTATTGGTATAAAACAAACTGCTCTCAAGCTTAGTGGTTTAATGCACAACAATGTATTCTTTATTTTTTTAATATATTTTATTGGTTTTTTACAGAAAGGATAGAGAGCTGCTGATCGATGAGAGAGAATCATCGATCAGCAGCCTCCTGCACACTTCCCACCAGGAATGTGCCCCCAACCAATGTACATGCCCTTGACCAGAATCGAACCTGGGACCTCTCAGTCCGCAGGCCAACGCTCTAACCACTGAGCGAAATCGGTTTTGGCTAACAATGTATTCATTCTCATGGTTTTGTGGGTTAGTTGGAATGTTCCTCTACTGGGCTTCTTTATGAGCCTACATTCACTGAAAGATTGACTGGGCTGGGATATGTAAGATGGCTTTGCTCATTACTCTTGTAGTTGGTCTGGCCATCAGCTAGGGCTCCTCAGTTTGCCTCCATACTCCAGTAGGATAGTCCAGCACCCTGGCCTGGTGGTCTCTGGGTGGTATTCTAAGAGGGAGAAACCAGAAACTGCAAAGCACTTTAAAGTCAAGCCTGGAAAGTCATATAATATCCCTTCAGCCATAGTATGTTGACCAAAGCAAATCACAAGGCCAGCCCAGATTCAAGAAAGTAAAGAAATCAACTTCACCTGTGAATGGGGGAGTGGCGATGTCACATCACAAAGGGTCATGCATCCTTGAATGGCACTAATCCCTGGAGGACAGGACACCATAGCACCCTTCACTACCCTTCAAATGAAAGCACAAGAAACAGAAACAACCTATACTCAAATTTTTAAAAACTCAAAATAATTCACTACCTATAATATCAGGAAGGTAGAGAAGGAAAATAAAGTACAGTAAAACAATCCGCATTTGCATATGTAAATGCTTGGACATAATTGCCCTAGAAAACATAATGAAGTAATCAGCCTCCTGTGTATATGCAGAACTGCACATGCAGAGTCATACAGATTCCATTCTGGTGACTCAGGTTTTATGACTTCTAACTGTTGGTAATGTTCAGAACAACACATAGTACAAAAACTCCCTACATGTACACTATCATTGCATTCCTGGACTGCTTGGTACAGGTTCATAGCTGAGCCAAAAAGTGCTGATGTTTAAGTTCCAATATGTGAATGAGTTTGGCACCTACAAGAATGCCCGGCTGGGCACTGGAAGTCCAGCTGGACAAGGGATGATTTGCGAGAACATTGCATGACAACTATGCACACACTCCAGCTCTGGTCCAACCAAAACTACACCACAGGGTCCGAGGTGCCCCCTGGGGATCAGTTCTGCTGGTTGGGGTCTGTTATATCAGGGCAATGGACCAGAAATGCATGAATGGAAAGGCCCCTGAGGCAGCATCAGAGGCAGAGACCCGAGGGAACCACTAGTGCGGTTCTGGAGACAAAAGGAAGGAAGGAAGAGGCGCCCAGGAAAGGGTGGGATGAGTCTCCCAGCAGATGATGGAGTGACTGCTCTGGGTTTCCCATCCTCATCCAAATCAGGAAAGACTCACTGATGTGGCCCCTTAGGGAGAGGACAGGCCAGGCAGCCCTTCTGACCCAGGTGGCTCATAGCCTGAGGGCATGAAGGCGGTAGAGTCTACCCCTACCCCCCCTACATCTGGAGCTGCCCCCCAAGAACTTGCCTCTGATGAACATTAAAGAGGAACAGATTCGGTGCCCTAGGGAGGGGTTCTGGGGCCGGAGGGTAGCTCAAGATTTTGCTTTGATGGCTGCACCTCCCAGCAAAGTTATCTTGAGAAAGGAGGGAAGGGTGGGGTTTGATGTGATTGCTGTGGAATAATTGACTGGGCCCAGACGCAAAGGGAGCCAGCCTGTCTGCATCTGCATGTAGCTCACACACTTTAGAGTGTGATCTATGGGTTATGGAGTCATCTCTGTTAATTAAACGCCTTAATATAATTTTGAGGTAAGAATGCTTGGCCTGTGTTGCAGACAGTCCCTGGAGGAAGGGGAAGTGAGAGAATATGCCACCTAGCAAAGCACCACGCAACTTAATCACCTCAGGGATTGGTGGGAAATCACACTGATGAAGGGGGGCTACATAGCTAGACAGGTCGACACACTGAACCTCAATTCACTTTACAGTGATCGAGGTTCAGAGCAGGTTTCTGTCCCCCAACACCCCTTCCCCCCGGCCACACACACACACATACAATGGCCAATCCACCCATCCAGCCTCCAGCAGCATCTGAACCCCAAAGAGGTCATAACAAGGTCTCATCCAGCCACAAAGCCCAGAGGAAGGCAGCTCTCACTCCTGGATCAGGACAAGCCTCCGCTCCTCACCCAGGAAGCAGGCTTCTCTGACTCTCCCCCACCCCACCCCCAAATCGAACCCTCTGACTCCTCAGATTGTGTTTATGCAGGGCCCCAGAAGTGCCACGTAAACTCAAGGCCATGCATCTTTGGAAGGAAATCAATATATAATTATGTGTTCTGTCTGTGCAGCACGGCCCGGAGCCAGGCTGATTGGGAATTAGATAAAGTGGAAATGGAGTGGTCAAGGCTGGGCAAGCAGACTGGGTGGGGTGTGCACCCTGGCTGATTGGAGGGAGCTGTCCAAGGTCCTGCCACCAGGCCTTGAAGCTGTGGCCACCTCCTGGGTCTCACAGCCTTTCCACTTGAAGCTGCCATGTCCTGGGACAGGTCCAAACTGACAGAACCAGGGGTGCTGGCTCCTTTGCTTCTCCTGGTAGATTCACTGCTGTGTTCCCAGAGAGTTGTACTCTGTAGCAGCCCCCCCACCCTAAGGCCCCCAATTTTTTTCTCTCTCTCTACTCTACCCACCATGGGCCTCAGCAATCCAAATGGGCTGACTACAATGTAGATATTACCTCGTTTAAAATCATTCTTTTGCAGCGTAAGGGTGACAAGCATCCTCTATGAAGTCAGAAAAGCCTGAGATTGTGTCTGGCCTGAATCACCGTAGTCACTGAACCCTTCTGTTAAAGGCACAAGCAAGAATATTGACCTTACAGGGTTGATCAAAGGTTCTATGAAATAATATGGACAAAACACAAACACATAGCTTGGCACATGGTAAGCACCATATAAGTACTACATCATCATCATCATCATCATCGTCACATGTTTTATGGTTTCCCAGAGACAATGCCTACTGAGCTAAGTTGAATGAAGAACCTGAAGAACCAAGAAGGGTAGAGGAGAGGGTCTTAGACAATAGGCACTGCTGTACTAAATGCTATAGAGACCCAGTGGCTTAAGCAACATTTATATCCCACAGTTCTAGAGGCTAGAAGTTCAAGAGCAAGGTGCCAGCAGATCTGGGTGACCGGTGCTCTTAGGGGGCTTCCTTGTGGCAGTGGCATGTGCTTGTCAGATAAGGGGGCTGAGCTCAGCTGTAGCTGGCTCCTGGCTAAGACGGTGGAGCTCAGTCTCGGGTCAGGGCCAGAGCTCGGTCTGCGAGTGAAGTCAGAACTCAAACTACAGCTGGGATCAGTCCTCAGCTTGTGGCCAGCGTCCAGGATCACACTGGGGCCACTGGTGAGACTCAGCCTGAGGACAAGGGATGGATTTCTTGATGTGAAGTTTAAAGATTTCTGTGAATATAACCAGTGGCTGAGGCTTGTTGGTCCCTGATGGTAGCCAGGCTATGGAGGTGCTGAGGCAGAAACATAATTTCTCTTCATGAGAAATGCACCTTCCAGCCTACATGCAACATTAAGGCAGACATTTTTAAAACAAGAGTACCAACATCCGTGATTTATCTTTCTGCAGCACATCTGCCATACCCACCTGCCACACGATGCTCAAAAAGACCCTCCAGAGGCACACCCCTGACCCTCCTGACTCCACACAGACAGAAGAAAAGCAAACGTGAGCCTCCCTTTGAACGTTCCCAAAGACCCAGTGTTCAGGTTCTCTGAACCCAGGACCCCTCAGCGGGCAAGAACGGGCCCACGTGGGTCGCAAAGATGTTGTGTGTGGTTCTTGTGGCCTGGTACGTGGACTGGAAAGCATTCATCGGGAGGAGAGGGGGAGTGGAACAGGGGCTGTCAGCAAAGAGGAGCCGTGGGTCCGGGAGTCAGACTGAGCCTGAGGAGGAGGTGTTGGAACAGGACACGGGATGGGGCCAGTGTCCATGCCTGGGGTTCACCGTGCTCCTCACAGGTGACAGGAGCCGGGGCAGAGGACCCATGGACACAGCCCCAGAGGGAAGCCCATCCCCTGTTCCTCAGAGTGAGGAACGCATTGGTGGTCCTCCCCACTGTGTGGCTCCGATGCCATGTCCTCCCTCCAACCCTTTCTCTGTGGAGACAGCAGTCCTGCCCACACTGAGCCTTCCTCTCTATCCTTCCTCCCAAGCCTTGACTTCCCAGCTCTCCACAGACTCAACTGTCCCCCTCCCTCCCCCCATTCTTTTATTGAGGTGGTTCCGGAAGACAAATTCTTCCACAGCATTCAAAAAATAGCTTACAGAAATCATCTTTCTTTAATAAAATCCACATCAAACGGTACAATTTTTATTGTGCATGACAGAATAAGGAAGGTCCCAGCTCTCGCAGAGAAATGAATCTCTCCCACTCCAGTGCGCTCTGAGCACACCACCTCCACGGGCTACTGTCACACGCTGATGGCAAAGTCTAACTCGGCGTGCCGGCCACTCACTCTGCTCCACGAGGGCTCCACACGGACTCCTTCGGCCCGGCTCAGAAATAGGAGGCCAGGAAGAGCAAACTCCTGCTGCTCCTTCATTTTTTTTTTTTTCAAGTAATTAAACAGTTAGTGGCTAAACTGCATTGTAATTGATTGCAAAATTGCTTTTTTAATGAGATTGAGACACTTGAAAACAGCTTTTTTTCCTTCAATATGTCCAAAGTGAACTTGGCCATTTGGACCACAAATCGTCTCCCTGGCCTCCTCGGAGGCATGGATACCTCAGAGGTTAACAGGGAGGAGGGTTCCGCGCTGCCTGGGGAAGAGGCCGCTGAAGCCAGCATTTTGGCCCGTCCCCCAGGAAGGCGGCAGCACCTTCTTCCCAGCATCCTCAGAGCACCTGCGAGTCCTTCTCCCCTCCACCCAACGTGCTGGATCACCGGGTTTCTTAGATTATGCTGTCTCCTTCACCCCCCTCCTATTTTCTTATTTTTTAATAATATTTTTATTGATTTCACAGTGTTGTGGGCGACCCGTGAATGACGACCACCAGTCAGCCAAATTGGAATTTAGGAAGCCTTTATTACGAACTCGAGTTCAGGCTCCCGTCTCAATTGACACAGCAGCGAGCAATGAGAGCCCCGACCCACTCTAAGCATGCTACTTTTATCCCCGTCTTAGGGACGCCTGGCAGATTATGATTGGCTTGAAGTTTTAACAAAGAAACGTCAGTTATAAGTTATAGAAAAATTCCACTAGTACAGTAACATTTAAAGTTTATACAACACCTGGGGTGGGAGTTTATTTTCAGCTTAAGCAGTCTCTGTTTGACCTGGTTTGGTCTGTTTGTCCTGCCTTGAGGGTAGTGGAAACAGGACGTGCCTGCCTGGGGGTTGAGCCTTGCAACAGAACTATTTTATGACTAACAGTTATGCTACATTCTTTGTTGTGGGTCTGGTTGCTCGTTCCTTCCCTGGCCTGGAGTCCTGCCTCGACGGGGTCTTGCCGGCCACAACAACAGAGGAAAGGAGAGGGAGAGGTAGAAACATCAATGACAACAGATAATCATTGATGGGCTGCCGGCTGCACGCCCCCTATTGGGGAATCAAGCCTGCAACCTGGGCATGTACTCTGACGGGGAATCAAACTGTGACCTCCCGGCTCATAAGGATGATGTTCAACCACTGAGCCACACTGGCCGGGCTGTCCCCCTGGTTTTCTGGTTCGGATGCTGAAGGCTGCTGTGGGAAGCCAGTTCAGCCTACCTCACCGTGTGCCTGGCACTCAGAGGGAAACACGATGTCCACCCCTCCTGAGTGTGCCTGGCACAGGGACCCACCCGGCTGGCAGGACCCAGCGAAGCCTCGAGCTCCCCATGAGGGAGGCTCTCCTGTTGGGTTGATGAAGACAGGGAGGGTGATGTGCCTCCCCACACCTCCTCAAAGCCAGAGCAGGAGCAATAGCTCCTCGTGGCTGCAGCGCCCCCTGCCTGTAGCTGGAGTTTCGTTGGAACACGGCCACGTCCCTTCATTTACCTGGGGCCTGTGGCCGTGTGTGCACTGGGACTGCAGCACTGAGTGGTTGCAACCGAGACCATGTGGCCCATGAAGCATTAAATATGTACCTTCTGGTCCCCAACAGAATGAGTCTGCTCTGGAGAATCTCCAAACAGCATCGCCAGGCTTTAGCGGTTGTGCAGCCATGGCCAGTGAGTGACTAACCTGGGACCTGGGAAGCCCACGCCCTGGTCTCCAGGCGGGGCTGACCCTGTGGTGCATCTGCCCTCCCTCTGAGTGCCAGGCGCCAGCTGAGGCTGGGACCAGCGGGGAGCTGCACTGGCCTGGCTCATTCTCCCTTCCCTTGCCTCACTCAGGAGAAGAATAGGAGTTTAAACTAAAAATGAAGCTTCTTTAAAGATAAGACTTCAGCTCCTTTTCTGAGGCTTCTGGTTTTCAAACAGGTGCCCAAATGCCAGCCCCAAAACCACAGTCCCACTGAGGAGCTGATAGAAAGGGGCAGGATGTCAGTGGGGCTTATAAGGTAAGGAGCATGGTATGTATTCACCATCGAGTCCCTGAGCTCAGCACAGGGCCTGGCAGACAGGGAGGGACCGAGACTTGCAGGAATGAATGAACCCTGGCTTGTCAATACTTCTCACACCGAATCAGAAGAGGATACTGGGAGCCCAGGAGGTGAAGTGGGTCCCCCCACATTACACAGCTACACAGTTCCTGGCATTGTGGCCTGGAGGTCAAGGCTGATTCTGGAATCAGTGAGGGCCTGTTTCTTCTGAAATATAGTGACAACCATACTCTGGTAAAGACTGCTGTTTGGGTTTTGGCCCCTCTGGTCTCGCTCCTGCGCACATGATTAAACACAGTGTTTGCCTCAGCTTCCAGGTGGAGACCTGGGGGCTAAGGCAATTTTCCCTTGCCTGGGACCAGGCCCACAGGAGATTGATTCCCACTGACTCAGTAGCTTCAGGGATAGGAACTGTAGATAACCTTTAGAGACGAACCGCTGAGCTCTGCTTCTGTGTTATCGGCTATCGCAAGATAGGGCCACATTCCAATGTCCAGCAGGATGTGACTAGCATCAACCCTGCAGGCTGACCCCAGTCTTTAGAATGTAGTCTTTAGGATTTAGAATTTAGAACAAAGAAAAATTCCTATGGTTTGAATCTTTAAAAGGGACTGCCTAACCCTGAAACGGTGCAGTCGTGTGGAGTCCACCTGCATGTGGTGCTCTGGCGGCTGTTCTGGCCAGATATTTCAATAAATAAATCCTTGCCTGCTTTTTTTAATTAATCATCAGCCTCCGGTGGTCTTATTTGGAACCCAGGATTCGACCCCACAACACTTCTGGCTTGCGGCTCAGAGGTGAGAACATAAAGACACTGAGGCCGATGTCCATCATCAAACTCACTTTTTAAAAATGAACACCAACCTGCATCTCACCTAAAGGAAACGGATCGAAGGCATGTATGTGTCTCAAATGCAAAGCGCTCTTCATTCTGTGAAGTTTCTGAACGACGCGCCCTGAGGCACGTCTCCCAAAGGAGGCTGGGTTTACACAGAACCAAGAGGCGGGGCTGGGAGACAGTCTCTTACTCTGCGACCTCTGGCAAGCCACTTCCTGGCCCAGGAGTTTATTCTGAGTTGTTACACAGGGGGTGGGATCTGACGCTCCCTGGAGTCTTTTCCCTCTCAAAGAAAAACGCTGTAATCAATTACATCCAGGCACTAGGCCAACCTTTCCACATTCTCTGGGTAACCCATTCTGTAAGCGTCAGGGGGAGGCAGAGGCATTTCGTATTTACTCAGGAACACTGGAACGAGGGCCCTCCAGGCAGCCTCTGGATCTGGGCGTCTCCTCGGGGAGAGCCGGGGGTCAGGGGAGGCGGGCGGGGTACAGCTGAGTCCCACCGGCAACCGTGGACCAGAGCCCCTAAGACACTTCCCAGGTGCAGGTACCCAGGAGCTGCTATGGCTAGCCTATGGCTTTGCAAAGATGCTGACCCCCACAGCACCTCTCTCCCTTCATCTTCAGAAAGTGACCATTATTGCGATGATGAGCCACTAACGTAATAATAACGAGCTTGAAATGGAGCACTACAGGCAGCAGGGAGGGAAGCAAGGACCGGTTCCTAACCCACCAGGCAGCAGGCAAGGCTCTGAGGACACCTCTCCCCTCCCAGAGCCACCCGGCCCAGAGGGGAGAGGATGCAGGCCGGAGCGGGGCTGCTGGGAATTTCCAAGCCGGAGCCCGAGCGCTGGGAAGGAAGTGTCGGACAGAACTTCTCCGGGGTTTGTTCTGAATAGTAATGAGTGGCACGCCAAAGTCAAGATTCGTATTTCTTATTTTTCAAAAGCCCGCATGGATGGGAGCCAGCTCATAATACAAACAGTGGTGATTGCAATCACTTGCTGTTACCATGGCAACAGACGAGATTAAAAGGGCAAACAACGGAGCGGGAACTCGCTTCAGATTAAACTCTCCCGGTTTTAATTGCCAGGCAGCACGCTCAGACATGGAGGCCCAGGCTCACCGTCTCACAGGACGCGGACCCCTTCTCCGTGACTGAGGGGGACCTCCTGGCGGACCAACCTGGCCCTCACGCCTCCCGTCCGGGACATGAAGCACAACAAGAAGTCATCAGGGGGCTTCTTGATCACCTCCAGGGAGGGGGCTCATCCCACACTGGCTGCATAGAGGGCCCATCGAAGCAGCCAGTGGATGAAGCCACAAAGATGTGGGTTCAGGCAACTGAAACAAGAATGAAACATGGATTTTTATATATATATTTAATTTATTTCAGAGAGAAAGGTAGAGGGAGAAGGTGATAGAAACATCAATGATGAGAGAGAATCATTGATTGGCTGCCTTCTGCACGCCCCATATGGGGGATGGAGCCTGCAACCCGGCATGTGCCCTTGACCAGAATCAAGACCTTTCTGTCCACAGGCCAATGCTGTATCTACTGAGCCAAACCAGCAAGGGCAATGGCATGGATTTTATAATCCAAGCCAACCCACGTGACGGCGTGGTTCTCAGTGACCAACCCCACCTGCAGAGGGGCTGCACTAACAGCCAGTGAACCCAATAACTGCCACGTGTCACACGCTGGGCTGGTCACAACCTCATCAGACCTTGACCGCTGCTGCAGCAAGCATTATTATTATTATTCCTACTTTGCAGATGAGGAGGCCGCAGCTTGGGGAGATGAAGGCCAAATGTCACACAGCTAGAGCAGCAGAATCAAGACTGAAACTCAGACCCATCTGACCACAGAGCCTATGCTTTTGCCACCACGTCACCCCTGGAGGAAGGACTCAGCTGGGTTTGGAGACAGTTGCCCGGCGGGGGGTGGGGCAGGCAGTGGTGAGGAAGTGAGCACTCAGAGACAGCTGGCCCAGAAGTCACTGGGCCTGGCTGCACTGCACTGTTCTCTGAGCGCCAGGGGCCTCCGGAGGAAGGAAGGCCAGTCCTGGGGCTGGGGCTGGGGCTGGGGCTGGACCCTCCTCTGCAGGTGGCATTGCTCCTGCTGCATTCCTTGGGCATTTGTCTGTGGTTTCCAGGGCTCCAGCTTTGCCTGGCTGCAGCTCCCATCTCCCCCAGACCCTGAGTTCTCCCCTCACATGCTGCCCTGCATTGGATCAGCCTGGTTCAAAGTCATCTCCACGGACCCAGGGAGAAGTGGATCTTTAGAAAAAAAATAATACTGAAATAAAACAACAAGGAATTCACAAAGAAAATAACAATTAAATAAGCTGCCTGTGGTAGCTGCTGTTGAGTCACAGATGAACCAGTGAGGGGCTGTGGGGAGAAATAAGGGGGGATGGGTGTGGCGGGAGGGTGCAGGGGGGGACATGGAAGCCCTTCTTTGGGCAGAGCAGTCAGGGAAGCGCTGGCTTTCAGAGCCCTGACAGAGAGGAGGGAGAGCCACGTGGATATCTGGGGGAATCAGAAGAGAAGTGAGTGCAAAGTTTCTGTGAGGGGAGTACACAAGCACCCACAAGACTCGTGAGGCCAGAGTGGACTGAACCCAGGAGAGAGAGCCACGTGGCACTGAGTGAGTGGAAGAGGAACAGGATCGCACTTCCCTTAAAGGGACCACTCCAGCTGCTGCGCTGAACAGACCATCAGGGCACAATGGTGGAAGCCGAGAAACCAATTATGGGGCACCCAGTGGGGGAGGAGGAGCTAACGGTGGCATGGGCTGGTGGGGGCAGAAAGACGCAGTGGGAATAGATTCTGAGTATCTTCTCCAGGGAGAGGTGACAGATGTGCTGAGATGGGCTGTGGAGGGTGGGAGAAGTGGGGCATCAGAAGGCCCCAGAGTCCGGGCCCTGAGCGGCTAGAAGATGCATCGGCTGGTGGCTGGGATGAGGAACGGTGATGGCGAACATGGTGGGGCAGGTAAGACACAAAATTGTGTTTTAGACACTTTCAGATTGCAAGCTGCCGGATACCCCAGAGATGATGGAAAGGTGATTGGATACGGAGGTCTGGAGTTCAAGGGAGGGGTCCAGGCTAGAGATGGGAATGGGTCAGTCATCAGCACATGTCTGCCCCTCGAAGCCGTGGAGACAGGATGAGATCGGATGAAAGACAATGAAAGAAAAAACTTAAGGGCATGAACGGGAGCATCACGCAGACCCAGCACCTGGCTCGGCAGCGAACACCACGTACACAGTCCTGATAACACAAACACAAAATACTGATCTGGCCGAAATGATGTTGGGAAGATTTAAATTCTATTTAAGAGTGTTAAAGCTTAAAATTCATAGTGGGAAATGTACAGAAAACATATGAAACCTGTAAATCCAGACTTAGTAGTGGGAGAGGTTCCTGGTTCAGAGAGACTGGAAATTGCCGTAAAAGAAACCACCACCCTTTCCCCTCTCTTTCCCCCCACTGCCCCCTCCCCTTCCAGGGAGCAGCCCTGTCCTGACCCTGTCTGGCCGGACTCTGGGAGGAAGGGCCAGATGGTTCTAAGTGGGTGAGTGGCACTTTTCTGGAATGGCAACTGTGTGCGCGCAGTGACCACTCAGCAAATGGGACCGCCCACACCGACATGCTGTGCTGGTCAGTAGCCGGTGTCCCTCTTGGGCGTGTGGTTTCAATGGCTCAGTTGGAGTGAATGTTGGAAAGTGTGTTTAAAGTTAGGTGACCAGATGTCCTGCTTTTGGCGGGACAGTCCTGATTTTTAACAATTTGTCCCGCGTCCCGCGGCGTTTTAAAAAAGTGCAGGACATCTCTGGTCACCTTAGTTGAAAGGGGTGCTTGCGGCTAAAGCCGGTTTGGCTCAGTGGATAGAGCGTCGGCCTGCGGACTGAAAGGTCCCGGGTTCGATTCCAGTCAAGGGCATGTACCTTGGTTGCAGGCACGTCCCCAGTAGGGGGTGTGCAAGAGGCAGCTGATGGATGATTCTCTCTCATCGATGTTTCTAACTCTCTATCCCTCTCTCTTCCTCTCTACGGAAAATCAATAAAATATTTAAAAAATAAAATAAAAAAATAAGGGGGTGCCTGCATGTTAAACACGCTGCTCCTTCCGTTAGGCGCGATGGCCAGGACGCCCTTCCTGGAAGATGGGCCGCTTTTCCCGCGGCCGCCGGGCTTCCGCTAGCGAACACGTCCGCAGAGGGCCAACAGCCCAGCGCTCTCTGATCTAAAGCGCTACCGGGCACGGGCCCTCACTGCGATGAAAGGATGATGTGTGGGTTCGGGTTTATTATGGTAAGCCTCTCAGTGGGTGGAATTTGTCTCCATGGCGGACGCAGACCAGTGGATCCACACCGATAACGAGCAGGTGATAACTCGGCGCCTCCGCTGCTGTTTTCCGCCTTCTGGCTTCTCTCTATCCAGTTTATGATTTCTTTGGCACTTTTAATTTTTTCTTGACTTGAAGCCAGGATGGGTTTTGCTCCTCCACGTAGATGGTAGTGCCGCTGCTGAAGGTTGCCGGAGGGGGGAGAAAACACGTGGGGGAAAGATGCGCCATGAAAGCAAGGCTGCGTTTGAGACTGCAAACGGAAAGCTAATCTGTTGGACCTTTTGGAAATGTATCATTGTAGGTTTTTTATTGATTTTTTAAAGAGAGAGAAAGGGAGAGAGACAGAGAGAAACATCAATGTGAATAATCAATCAGCTGCCTCCTGCACACCCCAACCAAGGATCTAGCCCCCAACCCAGGCGTGTGTGCCCTGACTGGGAACTGAACCAGCAACCTTTTGGTGCACAGGTGACACTCATCCACCTGAGCCACACCAGCCAGGGCTTGAGTGAGTGTATTTTTTAATTGACAATTGAAAGAAAAAAAAAAGAATAAAATTGATTGGGATAACACAGTGCAAGGGGGCGGGGAGCAAGTTGGGCAGTATTATCCTCATTCTAATTAGATGCATTTCCCTGTTGAGATTTACACACAGAATTATCTACAGAATTATCTCCATTGTAGTGGGAAGAAATTCTGATGGATGGTTGGATTGCTGTTACGGAACTCTACTTCCCTTTTTGTAAGGGGAAGCCCCACAAAACGTGACGTGGGAGGTGCAGGCATAAAGTCACCCTCACCAGCAACTGGAGCGCTTCTGCTCAGAACGCAGGGGAATTCACTGAGAAATAACCCGTTGTGGCTGTGCTTCTGTTTCTTTATTTCAGATGTTCTGGGCGGTGCCAACGATAACCAGGAATTAATGCTCCACAGTACCCAGGGACTACCCGGAGTTGCAGCTGAAAGGTAGTGTCATCAGCTGGTCACCCCCAACTTACCAAAAGCAATGGTGCTGGTACCTCTCCACCGAGGAGCCTGGTCTCCCTTTGGAAAGTAATTGCTCTGCTGATCCAGGCCTTGGCAGTGAGGGTCAGAATACGGACATGGACTCCCCAGAGAGTGTCCGTCTTGAAGAGTTTGAAAGTCAAGAATCACATGGGAGATGACTGAGAAATGGAAGGATAAGAATGAATATTAGCCGAAACCGGTTTGGCTCAGTGATAGAGTGTCAGTCTGCGGACTGAAAGGTCCCGGGTTCGATTCCGGTCAGGGGCATGTACGTTGGTTGCGGGCACATCCCCGGTGGGGGGTGTGCAAGAGGCAGCTGGTCGATGTTTCTCTCTCATCAATGTTTCTAGCTCTCTATTTCTCTCCCTTCCTCTCTGTAAAAAATCAATAAAATATAAAAATTAAAAAAAAGAATGAATATAAAAATATAGGAAGGATGCCGAAACAGGTTTGGCTCAGTGGATAGGGCATCGGCCTGCGGACTGAAAGGTCCCAGGTTCGATTCCGGTCAAGGGCATGTACCTCGGTTGCGGGCACATCCCCAGTGGGGGGTGTGCAGGAGGCAGCTGATCGATGTTTCTCTCCATCGATGTTTCTAACTTTCTATCCCTCTCCCTTCTTCTCTGTAAAAAATCAATAAAATATATTTTAAAAAGAAAAAGAAAAAATATATGGGAAGGATGAGCCCCTGCCGGTTTGGCTCAGTGAATAGAGCTTCAGCTGTAACCAAAGGGTTCCAGGTTCGATTCCAGTCAAGGACACGTACCTTGATTGGGGGTTTGATCCTGGAGCCTGTCAGAGTACATGTAGGAGGCAACCAACTGATGTCTCACTCTCCCTCTCCTCCCTCTATCTCTCACACACACACATCTCTCTCTCTCTCTCTCTCTCTCTCTCTCTCTCTCTCTCTCTCTCTCTCTATCAATTATAAAAAATAAAAATAAATAAAAAACAGGAAGAATGACAGAAAACGGCAAAGATGTCAAGTGAACTGCAGCAGCCCAGTTATTTGGTCCCTGGAGGAAAGGGAACCAGACAAGAAAGCCATCGGCATGAAGCTCTGGCCCACCCCTCTGCTCTGTGGGCCCTGAATGTCTCTTACCCCCAAGAGCTGCTGCAGAAGTGGAAGCTGAGCTGTCTTGAGCTTAGTGATGTTTGTCTCCATCTGAAACCTTTTCTTGTATTTCTGCAACCATTTCCCCTAAGACCGTGACCTTTACATAGACTACTGGACTGTATTAATTCTCTGTGGCTCCTTTAACTCTCTGAGCCTCAGTATCCATATCCATGTTATGGGAGAATAATACTTGGTATTAGCAGGGTAACTGCTAATCCCCTTCTAATGAGGCAAACCAATTGGCCAGAAGGTCCAGTGTGAAGAGAAGCCTCGTGGCCTGAGGTCAGAGGGAGTCACATATCTGCTAACTGGTTCCAACCAGCGCAGAAGTGGGTTCCCGGAAGTTGCTGTAAGACAGCAAGTCTGGGCTCCGCATCACGCCCTCCGCCTGCAGGGGCTGCGTCTGGTTCCATCCCAAACCACCAAACACAAGTCCATGGAATCCGGAGGGACCCAGGCCTCAGGGTCATCGGGGACGATGGCGCTCACCATACAAGGGGAGCGTCTTGCTCCTTGAACTTGACTTTGACCCTGCAAGTCCTGAGCCTGGCCTTCGGGTGCTCTGAAGCGCCTGACCCCGGTGGCCCCTTGCGTTCTGTGAGCGCCTTCGTCCTCACAGGTGAGTCGCCAACCCCAGCAGATCCTTTCTGCGACCAGAAGCAGGGTCACCTCTCCGTGTGTCCCCACATCGTCAAACAGAGCCTTGGCCTTGCTGCCCGGGACACCTGTGTGCTTCAGGCCATGCCGACTGTCCTAAAAACTCCTCCCAAGACCCCAGGAGACGGCCTCTGCCGGAAGCAGCACGGGCTTGTTCCTGACTCATGTTGTAGCTTCATGCACAGTCCTTCCTGGGTCCAGACACCCTCTGAGCTGGGGTCTCCCATCGTCACACTTACAGCTTCAGTGACACTGGCATCACCAGCGGGCAGATAGGAAGGTGACCACGCAGGGTTTTAGGGGCCAACCCCAGAAGTGGCACACATCACGGCACCCCCATTCTACAGGCCAGAGCTCAGGCAGAGGGACCCCTGCATCTGCGAGGGGAGCTGGGGAGCAGGTGGCCGTGAGCCCAGGGGTAAAAAGAAACCGTTTGGGTGGCCATCCATCGTCCCTGTCACAAGGCTCCTTCCTCCATGGTGACAGCTTTTCTTAAGCTGCTCCTAACTCTCCCCAAAAAATAACCGGGTTCAGTTCACACCTGCATCGTGGAGGCTCCTCACAAAGCGAAGAAAGCACTGAGGGGGCACCCCGAGAGGCCCCGCCTCTGACCCCCATCCCACAGCTTCCCTGGGAAGCTGGCATCTGTGTGCTGCCAGGCCGGGTTCCCACAGAGGGCAGCTGTTCTCCAATCAGCCGCAGCCTGGCATGGCGGAAGGAGCACTTGGGGAGACAGCTGACGGCCTCCCTGAATCAGAGGGAGCCTCCTGCAGCTGCTGCCCCACTGCCAAACCTCCCCTCCGGGGCCCGCAGGGCCCTCCACACTCCTTCCTCCGCTCCGGACCCGGGGCGGCTGCAGAGAAGACTGGGGCCTCCGGAGAGGAGACCTAGGAAAACAGAGGTGTTTCTAAAGACAAAGTCAGCGCTGTCGGCTGGAGGATACAGAGTTGTGAGACCGGTGTCACTTTGCTTGGTTCCAAGTCCCGAAAGAGGCCCAGGCAGTAGCTGTGAAAGAACGGAGGCTGGTGTTGGCTGTTTGTGATATTTATTACGAAAAAGGGACAGGCGCGAAGGTCGCACTGCTCACATCGGCACAAAGCAGGCAGCAGGCTCCCCGAGGCCGGTATCCCTCACGCCCACCGGGACAGCCGCTGGAGGAGGCTGTGAAAATCCACTCTCACCTGGAGCCTGGGGGACGGGGAGCGGGGAGCGGGGGTGCGGGCTCTGCCAGACACAGAGACATGGGCACTGGGCCTTCGGAAGCAAACATAGGGCTGGGACTGTGGAGGCAGGGAGAGGGGTGGCAACGTGTTTGGAGGGGACTCTGTGACAGCGTGCATAGTGATCATAATCCCCAGAGCAGCCGTGAACTGAGCACTCAGGTCCACCTGTCTCAGGCTAGACACACAGTCACTAGCTTAACCCTCCCAGCCACCCCGCTAGGTACCTTCCTGTGCAGATGCGGAAGTACAGCTCAGAAAGGCTCCATAACCTGCACATCATCACACCGCTGGTGGCCCGCTGTCAGCCTAGGTTAAGAATGCAGAGCCTTTACTCTTAGCCTGTATTCCATCCTGACCTCTCACCCGGGGATGGCACGTGCCTCGGAGATGATCGCTGAGGGGCCCCAGAAAGCCTCCTGGCTAATGGGCAGCAGCCACCGTCAGCTTTAATGTGGCCAACGCTGGTGGCAGAGGCGCCCCCGTGTGACATGCAATGGGATGGCCAAGGGGCCACTGAGGAACGGCCCCTGAAAGTCACTGCAATGTCACCTTTGGCCGGTGACGCCCCACAGCTGGGAGCCGGAGGGCCAGAGAGCCCGGGCATCACACCTGGCACCTCTCAAAGGACGTGTGGCACCCCTGGGGACAGAGCAGCTCAGACGGACCTGGGGAAAAGGGAGACCACGTGGCTGTTAGGCTCTGTCATGACCCCCAGGAGCCACAGCCTCCCTCATCTCCAGAGCCTGGCATAGGTTCCTCCATGGCAACAGGGGTTTTGTGCATGTGATTCCGTGCAGGGTCTGGGACAGGTGAGATCCGGACCAGCCAGGGCCCGTGCCATCGCAGGTGCTTACGTCAGGGAGGAGGCGGGCGCAGACTCTCAGGGGGATGTGGAGACGGGAGCGACTGGAAGATGCGGTGCTGAGGGCTGTGAGGGTGGAGAAGGGGCTCCAGCCACCGCGAGCTGGTGGCCTTGTGACGCTGGGAAAGGGAAGGAAGCTGACTGTCGCCTGGAGCCTCCGGGAGGGACACAGCCCCGCTGACCAACGCAAGGACTGCGACCTCGGAGGGTAAAGCTGTCAGAGGGTGAAGCTGTGCTGTGTTAGGCCACTGAGTTTGTGTGATTTGCTAAGACACCTGCCCAGTTCCCAGGGGGATCTCTCTGCCACCCAGCCCCCTCTCCGACCATGAGGTCCGCGTGAGCCCCAGCCAGACAGAGGCCAGAAGGATGGCTCCTGCCTGGGAGCAAATGCCTTCGTTAACAAAAGTTTCAGACATGTTCTGAGTTGCTCCCTAATATTTTTCTCGTGTGTGTGTGTGTGTGTGTGTGTGTAAGTATGTGAGTGTAAGTATGTGAGTGAAAGTGTGTATGTGTGTGTGTGTCTGTGTGTGTGTGAGTGTGTGGATTGTGTGTGTGTCTGTGTGAGTGTGTGTGAGTATGAATGTGTGTATGTGTGTGTGTGTGAGTGTGTCTGTGTATGAGTGTGTGTGTGTGTGTGTGAGTGTGTGTGTGTGAGTGTGTGTGTGAGTGTGTGTGTGAGTGTGTGTGTGTGTCTGTGTGAGCGTATGTCTGTGTGAGCGTATGTCTGTGTGAGTGTGTGTGAGCGTGTGTGTGAGTGTATGTGAGTGTGAATGTGTGAGTGTGTGTCTGTCTGTGTGTGAGTGTGTGTCTCTGTATGTGTGTGTGTGAGTGTGTGTGTGTGTGAGTGTGTGTGTGAGTGTGTGTGTGTGTCTGTGTGAGCGTGTGTCTGTGTGAGTGTGTATGAGCGTGTGTGTGAGTGTATGTGAGTGTGAATGTGTGAGTGTGTGTCTGTGTGAGTGTGAGTGTGTGTCTCTGTGTGTGTGTGTGTGTGTGTGTGTGTGTGTGTGTGTGTGTAATACACATGCCCATGTATGGACTGTCTGGAGAGGCATCACAGTGTAGAGCTGATACCCACTCAGGGTGCCCAGAAGCCTGCAAACCTAGATACTCACCCTAGTCCGCCCCAGCTTTCAGTAGATCTAGGAAGTTACTAACCTTCTCTGAGCCTCAGTTCTCCCATCTGTACGAGGGGTGGGACAGAGGCCCCAGTCTCCTGGCATTCTGACCCATGGTTCTAACGCCTCCTCTCCTGTCCCCACCCAGGCCAGCCCTGTGGGAGTGGGTGTCAGGGCTCATGGAGAGCCACCACATCCGGAGCCCAAAGCCATTTCAGGGAGGTCCCATCGGCCCCCAGCTCCGGACCCAGGGAACACAGCCTGCCTGTTCTCTGCTGCCCCCTAATGGCACTCAAAAAAACAAAGGCTCCCAGCAAGATCCTTGGAAGTGGCTGAAAGGGACCCTCAGGAGGTGCCCCTGCAACCGCCTGCAGCCACCTGCCAGACCTAGCCAGCCAGGACCTCCTGGAGGCTGCTGTCAGGGCCCCAAGTGGTCAGTACAGCGGCCGGATGGAGGCTGCCTGCCCTGGGCCCTGGTCTGCTCCCCCCACTCTTGCATTCACCTCCCTGCTCTAGGAAATGGGGGGAAGTGGGGAATAAAATATCATGGCTTCTGAAAAGCGGTGCTCTTGTCCCATTCTCTACCTTTGGGTAATGGTAGCAATGTGAGGTGACCCTGTTCTCTCTCTCTCTCTTTCTCTCTCTCTCTCTCTCTCTCTCTCTCTCTCTCTCTCTCTCTCTCTCTCTCTTCTCTCTCTCTCTCTCTCATGAATTTATACACTAGAAAGTAAGAAGCATGCTGGACACGGCAGAAATGACCAGCGAGAAGACTGCTGACCAGGCTCGAGGAGGGCTGCCCCGGGAAGCGCAGAGCCACTGTGGTTCAGAGGCTGCGTACACTGGAAGGGGGATCAGGTCAGTGGGGGTTCCTCCGTGTCCACCACACAGACAGACGACAATAGGAATGCTGGGCCTGTGAGGCTGGGGGAAGCTACCGGGAAAGTCATGAACCAAAATGTGGCTGATAGAAGGAATTCCTAGGGCTTTTTCCATAGAAATGTCCCCAACGACTGCACAGGTGACAGGAGTACCTGAGGAGGTTTTGAAACACACCCCTCATTTGCTCACAAATGCCCCGGGGCATTGGGAGCTGAGGCTTGCCCACAGGGTGCGTTGGGCAGGACCAAGCAGGGCCCAGGGACACATTTAGGCATCAGTCCTGCTGGGGGACCACAGATGCAGGGAGATCCCTGCTGTCCCCAGAAAAGGGGACTAGTCAGTGGAAGCGGGGAAGTCTGCAGGCCATAGCTCCTGGTCCTGGATAATGTCCCTTGCCAGCCTCCTTATCTCTTTCCCAGACCTGGTTGAGCCTCTGGTGGCTCAGGCACCATCCAGGCCTCTCTCCCAGGCCAGTTAGGAGCAGGGGACAGTCCTCTGCTGCCCCCTGCTGGCCACTCTGAGCAAAGGCCCACCAGGACAATCTTCCTACTTCTCTCCCCTTCCTGTGGCCACCTCTAGAGCCATTCTCTCTCAGTACACCTGGACACCCCATTAGACACCGAGCCTGAACCAACCACAGATTAGTCCTCTCTCCTCCCTAGTGGGAGGACTTAAACCTCAAAAGCCAGGAGAAGAGAAAAGTCAAAACACTCCTCAGTTCCAATCTCTGCTGCTACTTCTGATGCCAAGAATATCCTCCATCTGTGTCAGGGGTGGTGGACTCGGACCCACAGGAAAGCAAACGCAGTCACGGCGCCACCGGGCCCCGTGGGGAGACAGCATTCCGTGAAGATGCATTTTATCGATTTTCAAAGCTGAGAGCCAACCTTTGGACGCGGCACGGAAGGCCGAGGTCTGGTTACAGGCAGAGCACAGATGCTAACAGCCGGAGGATGGAAACACAAAGGTGCATTCGACTGTTCGGTGAGAGGACGTGGGAAATGGGCGAAGGGTCCCAGGGGCTGCACCCTCCTCCTATACAGGGGTGGGCAAAAATACACTTACAGTTGTGAGTACAAGAAGCACAGCTTATTCTTGTCTTGTTATTGTTGATTATTATATTACTAGTGGCCCGGTGCACAAAATTTGTCCATTGGTGGTGGTGGGGGGGGGGGGACCTTAGCCCAGCCTACACCCTCTCCAATCGGAGACCACTTGGGGGATGTCTGACTGCTGGGTTAGGCCCAATCCCACAGGGCAGCCAGACATCCCTCTCTCAATCTGAAACTGCTGGCTCCTAACCACTCACCTGCCTGCCTGATCACCCCTAACTGCCTCTGCCTGCATGCCTGATTGGCCCTAACTGCCCTCCCTTGCCTGCCTGATTGCCCCTAACTGTCCTCCCCTGCCTGCCTGATAGCCCCTAACTGCCTCTGCCTTGACCCCCCACCACCATGGCTTTGTCTGGAAGGAAGTTGGACATCTGGTTTAAATAGCATATTACCCTTTTATTAGTATAGATGTGTTTGTATTGTTGCCATGTGAAGGAGCGTAAACCTACTTTTGCCCACCCTTGTACAGAAGAGAGTCAATAGGCTTCAATAGAGGGTTCTGGAGGAAGCGGATACAATTACAAAAGTAACCAAGCAAAGAACCAAAAACATCATCACTATCCAGAACTGGAAAAGGGGGAAGGAAGGGATGAGAAAGCATCAAAGCATTGAATTCTCATTTTCCAGTGACCTGGGGCAAAAGCACGGGTGGAGAAACTGTGACTTCAACACTAGTTGGCGATAGAGAAAACTGCTGAAAGAGTTACATCCAGAGTCAAACTGCTGGTTCTGGGCTTAGAAATAAGAAGCTTCACTTGTATTCATAGACCCTTTGGGGCTTTTGTTTTTACCAGAGGTCTGTACTAAATGGGTTTTAAGTTGTAATTTTAAACTGTAAAATGTGACACCAAAACATTGGCCGGCAGAACCGGAAACGGCCAGGCCATGTGCTGGCTGCCCGGTTCCCGGCTGTCCGGTGGGCACAGGGGGGTCAGCGTGGTGGGGGTGCTCTGCTGGGAGGCAGGATGGGAGATCCGCCCCCCCCCCCCAGGCGCCCACCCTAGCCCAGCATGTGCCGGCAGCGCAGCCGCTCCTCCTCCCGCTTCTCCTCCAGGCGGCTCTCCAGCAGCCTCAGCTCCCTGCGCACCGCCTTCCGCATGGCCGGCTCCAGCTCCAGCACCTTCTCCAGGTCCGCCTTGGCCTCGGCCTCATTCCACACCTCAGCGTGGGCCCGGGCCCGCACGTAGTAGGCCTTCACGATGCCTGCAGGGACGATAGAACTGCACCTGCCACCCAGGCCCGGGGGCAGCCCCACCCCTTGGTCCTTTGGCCAGCTTACAACACCCTTCACCTTGACCAGGACCCTTCACTTCTCCTTACAGGAGCCCATGTCCTTGACTGTAAAAATGGGGGGTGATAATGACTCCCCACCTTGGTGCACACCCTTCCGGGGCCTCACCACTAACTTTATGCTCATACACGTCCATCCTGTTCCTTGTAGAGGCTCCCCAAACGGTGCACACTGCAGGCCCTGCCCCTGCACCCATCCCGGGCGGCTGTGACACGGTGAAGGACGTGAGGAAGGCGGAGGACTGAGTGCCTGGCGCACAGTGAGGGTCTGATCTGTTCCTACGAGTTCAGACGCCATCAGCACATACACACAGTGGTGCTGACACGCCTGTGAGCCCAGCACTGTGTCCACGTCACCGCGTGCTCTCTACGGAGGACCCTTCCTCAAATGCCTGCCGACGCTCCACACAATCACATGTGTAAGGTGACCGGACGTCCCGCTTTTGGCGGGACAGTCCTGATTTTTAACAATTTGTCCCGCGACCTGTGGCGTTTTAACACGGGACCTGGGACGAATTGTTAAAAAAATCGGGACTGTCCCGCCAAAAGTGGAAGGTCTGGTCACCTTACGCTTGTGCCTCTGTCCTGGTGCACATTCAAGTGAACCGCCTGTGCGATGAGCTCTGCTCACCCATCCCCCGTGGCAGGCGCGCAGGCGGGGACCGCTGGGTGGTGACTGGCCCGCCCCGCCCGCCCCGCCAGCCCGCACCCACCGGGGTGGTGCCGCAGGATGTCGCTGGTGTGCTCCAGCACCTCGTAGTACTCCGCCCTCTTCAGCAGGCACTGGCAGTAGTTGAGGATGAGGGTGTTGATCATCTTCTCCAGCTTCAGCCATGGCGCCTCCCAGGGCTTCTCCTGCCAGTGGAGACGGAGCTGCGGTGAGCTGGGGCTGCGGTGTGACCCCCCTGCCCGTGGCCCCGGCCCGGCGGCATGGCGGGCAGCCCCACCTTGGCCTGCAGGTTCCTCAGGCAGACGATGGCTTCCTGGTACTTGGCGGAGGCCTCCTCGTGGCGGCCCAGCTTGAAGAGCCGGTTTCCCTCTCCGTGAAGGATGGGCACCGCCTGCATCCTCTCGGAGTTGCTCAGGTTCCAGGTCTCCCTCTGGTACTCGCTGGGGGCCTCCACCTGGCCCGAGAGCCGCAGATGAGCCCGGGGGGCCTGGGCCTGCACCCTGGCAGGTAGGGACCCAGCCCACTCACCGAAGCCAGCTCCGAACTGGCCACAGGGAGGTCCCCGGGGAAACCGTGCTCGCTGATCACACACACACACACACACACACACACACACACACACACACGGGGAAACCCTGCTCGCTGATCACACACACACACACACACACACACACACGGAGGAAGCCACGGCCCAGGGCCCACCCTCGCCGGCCCTCCCGTGCCATCAGGCACAGGCACCTGCCAGTCAACAACTTCCCTCCCGATGTCAGAAGCTGCCATAACACGCCCGCCCCTAGCACAGGACCGTATTGCCCTCTGCTGGGGACGGTGGCTATGAAGGTACAGCCATGCGATGCCGGCTGAGCCCCTCAGAGGCGCTGCCCTGTGCGGGGTGCACTCCACCCCAAGGGATGTGGGTCTCATTTGTCTTCACGAGGGTCCCGGGCTGAGCCTCGGCCTTGGCATAAGCCCAGTCCTGCCGGGTGTGGCCCTGGTCCCACCTCCATAACCTGCCCTGTCAGTCACTCGGGAGCATTCGGTCTGAACCCGCAGCCCGCAGGGACTGGGATGAGGCTGGAATCTAAACTTTGAAGACAAAACTGAAAACTGAAAACCAACAGGAGGAAAATGTCTCCGAGTGAAAACGGAAGACATTTTTAAAAATTGGTGCGGAACGGGCTTTTCCCTGGAAAAGGCCACGGACCTTTTGGGGGTGGGGGAGAGTCTCCTGCGGTTTATGAGCCCTTTCCGGGTGAGGGCCGGGACTGGTGCGTGGGGCTCCCAGATGCCCACCACCCCATTGCTGTCTGATGCAGGGACAGCCCCCCATCCCCCTGCTCCTGCCCCCCCTCCCTCCCCCCCCCCCCCCCCCCCCGCCAGCCGCACCTGCAGCAGCTCGATCACGAAGAGCAGAGGCTGCGGCTCCTTCTGCAGCTCGTCCAGGTCCGCGTAGCCCAGCGTGTGGTAGGCGAACATGTTGGCCAGCCCGCACGTGTGCACGTGCCACTCGGTGGGGTCCTTGCCCTCCGCCATCTGCCGCAGGCTCCGGGACAGGATGGGGTAGACGCCAGTGTGCTGGGGGAGACGGCAGATGGCATCAGGGCTGTCTGCCCAGCCGGGCCTCACACAACCCATTCCCTGCCCCGCCCCCGTATCCCACCGCCCCCTACCCCTGCCCCAACACTCCCCACCAAATAGCTGCAGTACCTGCCGGGCAAGGCACCCCATCTGCTAGCTCCTTCCGTTCTTAAAATGACTAGCAAAGGAGGCATCACTAGAACCCCCTTGTCGTCGTGCTAATGACTTTCTCTCCCCAGGAGGCCCTGAGCCCACCAAGCCTGGGACTCTGGGAGGGGAGCGAGGAGAGCAGGGAGGCTCTGGCTCCCAGAGGGCCGGCTGGCTTCCTGGCCGGGCTCTGATTAGCAGTGAGCCCGGGTCGCCTGCTGAGCTCCAGGCCCCCAGGTCACAGGTGTCCAGTGACAGGGCAGTTGCGGGGTCCAGGGAGATAATGAGGGTATGGGTCCAGCTCCCCACAGCCTCGGCCAGCCCGGGGAGCTGGGATTGCCGCCCTGGGAAAGCCGGCCTCTTGGCCTCAGAGGGTCTGTGCCATGCGGGGCCTCAGCTGCCCCCCTGGTGCTGAAAAGCCCCTCAGGATGGTGTCTGAGAGCCCCGCTCCCCGGCCTGGGTCCTGACAAGGCCCCTGTCAGGCTCCACGTGGCCGCTCCAGGAAAGACACACTATTGGGAAGTCACCAGCATGAGGATGAAGGTCACCCCCTCCCTTCCCTGCCCGCCAGCCGGGATCAGCCCCGAACGCCCTGGCTTCTCCGTGAGAAAGGTGACCCCATGGCGTGTAAGCCTTTGGGATTAGGACTGGAAGGCTGGGGGGGAGGGGCCCAGGATCAGCTTCCTACAGGGAGGAGGTGCTCCAGCCCTAGACACAGATGCCCCAGCTCACAGGCCCCTGCTTCCAGCAAGCCAACTGCAAGCTGTAAGCCCCAAGGTCAGGTGGCAGGTTGGCCATGACCTCAAAGGCCTTGTCCCTCTGGACACCTGCTGTCCGGGCACTGCCAGGGTCTGGTGGGCACAGTGGCTGTGAGTGGCATAACGTCTCAGAAAGGAAGGTAAGGGCCAGAGAAGGGGCAGGACTCCAGAATCCCACCCCCACCCGGGCAACACCTCAGAGGGAGGAAGGAGGGAGGGGATCCTGGCTCTGTGCCCCAACACTGCAACCAGAGCTCAATGTCACCTTCTTAAAGAAGTTCGCCGAAACCCCAAAGCTGTCAGCTGCCCCTCTCCTGTGGCCCTAAAGCACGCTGCCCTTGCTGAGTTGTGCCACGGCACTGGCTGCCCTGCCCTGTGTGTGCTTAGGTGTCTGCTCCTCCTCCAGAATTCAAGTTCCCTGAAGGCCAGGGACATGGCCTGCTGTGTTCCTAACACCCACATCCCCCCAGCCAAACACAACAGGGGCTTGTTCTTAATCCATCTCCATCTTCCCAGGGGCAGGGGGTGCTTGCTGTTTTAGCCCCGCCCTCCTGAACCCACAGCCCCGAAGCACACACAGCAATCAGCCCGGGTCCCGGCAGCCCGGCCACTCACGATGGCGTCACACCAGAACTCGGCCACCTCGCGGACCCGCATGGACGTCAGCAGGAGCTCCCAGACCTCCAGCTTGAACATGTTCCCGATGATGAGGTGCATGGGCTGCCCCGCCCGCTTGCTGTCGTCGACCACCGTCCGCTCCCCGTCGCATTTCATGGTGCGGAAATGGAAGGTCACCTGGTCCCCGAGCGCGTGGACCCTGGGCTAGACACACCTCCCGAGCCCAGCAGGAGCCAGCCCTCTGTCACCGACCCTCGGGGATGTCCTCCGGGTCAGCTCCCAGCTCCAGTCAGATGCCTCAGACCCCACCCCTCAGAGCATCCCCACCCGCCTGCACTCCCCAGGGATGAGGAGCCCCCTCCCCCCTAAATGACCCTCGTCCCGCTCCTGACAGCTCTGTGGGTCAGGATGTCCTTCCTTAAGTCAGCCCTAGGTCTGAGGCCACACACACAGCCCATCGCCCAGGGAAGCCCACCAGAGACGTGTGGCCAAACACCACGACCCCTGAGAGCCCTCCTTCTCGCTCAACATCTGGGGTTCCAGGAAATTCCCAAAGCCCCTCCCCCATCCCATGCCGTGGTTTAGTTTGCAAAGTACCCACAATGCCCAGTGAACAGACACCAGCTCAGATGCCTCAGGGTTGACAATCTCAGGAAGGATTTTTGGCAAAGCTGAAACCTGTCTGCAGTGCCATGCGGCCAGCGGGCTGCAGAGGCTGCCCTGGTCAGGGGGTTGGGAGGGGGAGTTGGAAGAGGGAGGAGGACGGGCCCCCACTCACCCGAGACCCGGTGATGAAGTTTGGGAGCTCCCCCAGGCCCCCGTGCAGGATGGTCTTCTTGACGCCTTCCACGTTCAGGAGCAGAGCGGCATCCATGGCTGTGGGAGCTGTCCAGCCCAGGCTGAGATAATCCCTCTGAGGGAAGGAGCTCGGGCTAAAACGGGGATTTGCCCTGGGGGTGGGGGGTGCGAATTAGCAGAGTGGGGCGGGGTTATGGCCCATGCTGGCTCCAGGCTGCTCCTCCAGGCCACTCCCTGGCAACCCAGCCTTCTGCCCCATCCTCCATCCCCTGCTCCTCTCCGGGATGGGAGCTCCAACCTGACAGACGTTATTGCACCAGCTTTGGTTTTGTCCCAGGTCAAGAAGAGAGGAAGTGCGCTGGAGCCTTCTTAAAGGACTTGTATGCATGCATATACTAAGCCTAACCAGTGGTCACGGACAACCTGGGGTTCGGAGAATGCGTGGGGAGGGGTTTGGGATGGGAATGGGGGGATGAGGACAATTATGTGATACCTTAATCAATAAAGAAATTTAAAATAAAAGAAGACAGCATTGAGGGAGCCAGCAGCAGGGAGAAAAGGATTAAGAGAGACTGATCCAAAGCCCCGCACCCTGCCTGGTCCCTGGCGTTGGCACTGGTGTCAGATTCTTAGTCTCTTTGAAGCCCAGGCCGGGCCCTGTGTGGTCCCTGCTTTCCCTCTTCCCCATTTCTCCCTCCTCTTCTCCCCAAACTCTGTCCACCCACAGAGAAGGTGACATTGTGGAGGGAGAGGATTGGCAGGTTTCTAGTTTGGTGTGAAACAGGGTTTGAAAAGCAGGGCAGGCTTGGATAAATTTGAGGGGCCCGCCCCAGCCCCATTCCAGCCTCTCCTACAATGTCTGGCCGGGCGCAGCAGGCTCCTCCCTCCTTTATGGGGATGGAATCCGCAGAGCTTATTCAGGTATTATGGATCCCCTTTCTGGTCTAAAGTGGAAATCCTGTGAAGAGTTGGTGTTTGGCGCCACCTTGTGGCAAATTCTTTTTTTTTCTTTCTTTTTTTACCTGATTCTGCCAAGGTCCCGAGGGTGATGAGGATTCTTTCCTGGAACCACAAAGCCTTCCTCTCCTGGCCCCTGGCTGACGTGTTTCCTGGAGATGGGACCGAACCTGCCATGGGGAGAGATGGGAATGCCGGAGGAGCCAGGCAGAGCCACGTGCAAAGGGCTGACCTTTGTCTCTATCCCTACCTTCATCTTCCCAACTGAACCGGGGAAAGCACTCTCTCCTGCCTCCCTCTCCTGGAAGCTGAGAGGCCTCCCTTGAGCAGTGAATGGAACCCCGAAACCCAGAACCCCTAAAAGTCTCCCATAGCAGCTGCCTAGAGGAAGCCCAGCTTGGGCCAACTGGTCTGGGCCCAGGAGCTCAGACTGAGGCAGCAAGTCAGACCCCTCCCGGCTCCCCAGTGCTCAGACCCCACAGAAGATCCCATTGGAGACACTTGTGTCGAAGTGTTTCACACTCACTAGTCTTTCCCACACTTTCCACTTAGTTTTCCTAAAAATAATAACTCCTGCTTTTCTCCCCTCAAGTTTCATTGATAAAGGACATGAATTAAATTCCCCGATTACAATGACAAACACTAGTGGCATAAACAGGCTTGGGAACAAATACTTCTGAGGCCGGGAGACAACTCAACCAGGGAACAAGGCAAATGGGCGGGCAGGAGCAGTGACCGTTGTAAAATCACTGTGGTGAGCTGTCACCGGCCTTTTCAACAATGAAATAGATAAAATATCAAAGGACAGCACAATGCCAAGTATTGCTTCAGGAAAAGTTTTAGTTGCATGTGCGTGTGTGAGCTACATATTGGTCCCCTTGAACATGATATTCCCTGTGCAAGAAGACACTCACAGAGACACACACACTCAAACACACACATTCTTTGCTTGGTTGACTCATTCTCTAGGTCTCAGCTTAAAATGATATATTTTTGTCATAATTTTGTTTGATTAATTGATTGTTGATAACTTGATTCGTTAATGTCCATCACACCCCAAATACTAGATGTGAGGTCCATTAAGGTAAGGATGCATCTGTTTCACTGACTTTGTGGCTCTTTATATATACTAGAGGCCCGGTGCATGAAATTCATGTATGGATAGGGTCCCTAGACCTGGCTGGCGATCAGGGCCGATCTGTGGGGTTACCAGTGGGGCAATGAGCGGGGGGAGGTGGGGACTCTGCTGGCACCCACTGTGGCTGGCCTGGTGCCACCCACTCACGAGCGCTGCCCCCTGCCACCACCACTGGTCACCTCCCTCCCTCTGTGGGGCAAGTGGGGAGGCGATTGGGGGGGCACCCATCTTGGCTGGCATGGAGTCTTCGGGCTGGGAGAAGCTCTTGTTCTGCAGTTGTTGTACCAGTCACTCCACTGTTTGGTCGATTTGCATATTAGGCTTTTATTATATAGGATTAGAGGCCCAGTGCATAAAAATTCATGCACTGGAAGGGGTGGGGGGCTCCCTCAGCCCCTGCCTGCCCCCTCTCACAGTCTGGGAGACCTCAGAGGTGGGAGGCAACCCGGCGATCAGGGGAAGGTGATGCCCCCATCACACCTCTGCTGCTGCCACAGCCAGCAGTGCCAGCCTCGGCCAGCCCTGGTTACCTGGGCAGCAGCCATCTGAGACTTGCCTGTGCCTCACACTGGCCCTGGGTGGCTGAGGGGCTGAGGGGACTGGGGGACTCTGGAGGTAGGCATGCCAGCTGGGCTGAGGGGGACTGGATTGAGTAGAAATCTTTGAGGGAGTGGAAGTCAGCATATTCCCTCCTTATTGGCTGTGGGCACTGCCATCTTTGTGATGGTGTGAGGGGCAATTAGCATATTTCCTCTTTATTAGATAGGACTAGTGGCCTGATACACAGATTTGTGCACATTGAAAGGAAATTAATTTGAAGAAAGAGCTTTATAGTGAGAGCTTATATGTGAGTCCACATTTATTTTCAATTGCCAGTCCATGTCATATGTACTTGCCGGTTGGTAGGTCAGACAGTCAGACAGACGGACAGTTGGTCACTTAGCCTTTTATATATATAGTTATTTTTTTAAATGGATTTTTAGAGAGAGTGAGAAACATTGGTATGAGAACAGAACATTGATTGACTGCCTCCTGCACACCACCTGCCAGGAATCAAGCCCACAACCTGGGCATGTGCTCTGACCTGGAATCAAACCAGCAACCTTTCAGTTCCCAGGAAAACGCCCAACCAACTGAGCCACACCGGCCAGGGTGATGGCCCATTTTCAGCACAGCATTCAATTGCTCAGACACCAGTAGGTGTTTGGAAAGACACTAGGGAAGGGACATGGGGATGGAGGAGGGGCTGGGAGAGACAGGGTGATGTTTGTTTGGGGGGGAGGGGTGGTTTGAGGTGCCTCAGTGCCCAGGAGTTGGGATCCAGGAGGTGGTGAGATACTCCTGTCTGGGAGAGGTGTGGGTGAGAAGAGGCAGTGTGGTGAGGCAGTGAGGCGCATGGACCCTGGCCCCTGACTGGCAGAGCTTGTATCCTGGACCCTGCTGCATACTAACTGAGGGACAGTGGGAACCAGCCTCACCTCGCCTCTGGCTGATCATCTGGTCACAGGCTGCAAGGAGGGTCAAATGGGTTCATAACGGAAAGTGCTAGGAACACAGGGGCTTGGTGCACAGTAAGTGCCCCATGTGTGTTCCTGGTTCTCGCCATTCCATTGCGGGGCAGGGCGGGGGTGGGGTGGGCAGAGAGATAACTGAGGCCAGAGAAGTGGGTGTGATCACCCAGAGATTAAGATGAGGCTAAGGACAGACCTTCCGGGAGCTCACCAGCAAAAGTGGCCACAGGGGTGAGGAGTGGGAGGGAGGCCGGGTGAAGACGGCGGCTAGGAACCCCAGGGGTGGAGTGGCCAGTGCGGCTTTGGGGTCCCCTCTAAAGGGAGGGAAGAAGGGCTTTCTAAATGCCATATTTTCGCTGGTTTGGATGCTAAGGGCAGGGAGGGAGGCATTCACCTGGGGAGGGGGAAGGGGTCGGTGAGCTGGGGTGGAGGGTGCTTAACTGGAGGCGGAGCGGAGGTGCACGCCCGATGGTCCCCTTTCCAGGACGGGTTTTGGGGGCAGAATGTGGACGGCGAGTATGGGGAACACAGAAGCCCAGAGGGTCGGGAGGGGAGGGACGTTTGAAACAAAACCTCCACGGGAACTCTAGGTGACAAAACCCCGGGACCCTCCGGGCGGAACGGGAAAGGAGCTGGGAGCCCGGGAGCCGCCCCGCCCCGCCCAGTAAGACCAGCGGGAATCCCCAGCGGCAGCGGCGGGAGGAGGGGCCGCTGCCCCGGGCCTGGGCGGGACCTGCCCGCACAAAGGGGCCGGTGCACGCGGCTTCCAGCCCGCTGTGGTCCCGGGATGAATGGGGACGACCCGGCAAATCTGAAAGCCGGGCTCGCGGCCGCGAGAGCCAAGAGCCAATAGGATCACCCCGGAGCTACAGCGAGGCGGGGACGGGGCCAATCAGCTGCGAGGTCGGGCGGGGGGGCGGATCCGCGCCGAGTTTCAAATCGCCGGGGTGGGCGAGGCGCATCTGAGCCCGGCATCTCGCTGGGGTGAGCACCTCGCAGGCTGCGAGCTTTGGGGTGAGCACCTCGCAGGCTGGGAGCTTTGGGGTGAGTGCAGGCCGGGCGTGGTGGGGCTTCTATTCAGAAGAGACCAGAGGCGATGGGGTGAGGGGGTGTCTAGTTAGGACCGGCATGCGTGTGGGGCACCTGGGGGTTGCAGGGTGGAAATCGGGGGCTCTGGCCAGGCGTCCAGGGTCTGGGTGGGAGCTCGCTGGGTCAGGGCGGGTTGTGGGAAGCGCTGATCGGTCGCTGGGCCCCTTGCTGAGGCTCAAGGAGGACCGCTCCCGACTCTGCCTCCCTTCCCGGCTGGGGCTGGGATAAAAACAAACAAACAAAAAAAAAACAAACTGCAGTTTTAAACTCAGCAAGGGACCGACCGCAGGAAGTGCTGACCAGCCTTTGTTCAGCCTCTGCCCACTTCTGGGCATCGCTGACCACACCCTCCCTTTCAGGAAGCGTACTCCTGCCTGCACCCACGGTTGTTCCCAGCCTGGGCCATACACACACACACACACACACACACACCATGGGCCTCCATCCCATCTCTTCCCTTGAGCCCAGGTCTGTGGAGCCCGGGAATGGGGTGGAGGGTGCCTTGCTGACCTGCCTTGTGACCTCTTCCCAGGGGCTGTGAACAGAACGGACAGATGGCCTCTCGGTGGCCCGGCCTGAGCTCCTCCATGCGCCGGAGATCGCTCCAGGACCACCAGCCGCTGGAGGAGAGCGACGGGCCGCAGCCTGCCGCCGGCCATCCGGAGGCCTCCAGCGGAGCCCTGGGCTCCCTCTGCAGACAGTTCCAAAGGAGGCTGCCCCTGAGAGCAGTCAGCCTCAACCTGGGGGCGGGCCCCTCCTGGAAGCGCCTGGAAACCCCAGAGCCAGAGCAGCAGCATCTCCAGGCTGCAGCCCGCTCAGCGAAGAGCACCTTGGGTGCCGTGTCCCAGGTAATGCTGCTGGCCATTCCAGCCAACTGCTGCCCTCAGGAGCCCCCAAGAATATAGGCTCCATGAAGACAAGGACTTGGGTTTGTTCCGTTGCTGTGTTCCCAGCACCCCAAAGAGTCCCTGGCCTATAGTAGGTGCTCGACCCATAGTTGCTTGAGTGAATGAAAACTGTGTCACTAAGGAAACAGCCTCACTAAACAAGACAATAGAGCTGTTTTGTGATGGAAATTGTAAGCCAGTGGCTAATGATGGGAGGACACCAAAAACTAGCTTAGCCAGTGAAGGCTTCTCAGATGAGGTGAATCCATAGAATTCACCCAGGAAAGGGGACGAAAATTACAGGTGAAGTAGTGTGAGTCCAGACCCAGAGCAGAGGGAGGTCGAAAGCTGAAGAGAGAGAGTAAGGTGGGGCAGTGAGAGGGGGCTCCGGGTGCCCAGGGTGTTTGGGCACGCCCAAGAGAGACTGGCAGTCTTGGGAACCAGTGGGAAGAATTTGTTTACAGCAGGGCAGGCACCAGATCTAATTAGCATATCAGAGCCTGATCTTTAGCTGTTTGGGGAGCTAGAAAGGGGGTAGAAGCAGATTCTCCCATGAGGGGTGCAGAGGGCCTGGCCTTGCAGAGACGTGAACAGCCCCAGGGCTGCTCAGAAGGCAGATTTGGGAGCTTAGGGGTCAGCGGAGATGTGTGGGCAGGAAGACGTCACTTACGTTGGGTGGGAGGTGCCTGTGGTGGACCTTCCAAGTGGATGTGTCTTCAAACCTAGAGCCGGAGAGGCATGGAGGTGTCAGCTAGAACGGACAGGGGCCACGGGAGTGAATAGACCTCCAAGGAGAAGACTGGGGGCAGGAGGGGGCCCTCCTTAGGATCTGACTGGGCATCTGAAGCTATGGAACAAGGCAGATGTTTGGGGGCCCTTTGTAGAGAGGTCTCTGAGCCAAATGTTAGTGCTTGTCTAGAAGAACCCCATGATTGCTTCATGCCCAGGGGTCGGGGATGAAGCCAGGTAGCCTGCCCAAGGCCTCAGAACTCTCCTGAGGTAACGCGGGACTTGCTCTAACGACTCTGGACTCTGGTTGGCCAAGGCAGAGACAGTCTGGCTGAGGAAGAGCCTTCCCGGCAGCCCCCCAGCGGAGTGAAAGGCCCTGGGAGTGAGGAGCAGCTGTGGGAGGGCGCTGAGCAGTTGAGCATCCTGATCAGAACCGTCCTTGAGAAGGATCTCTGAGCATCCGTGTGGAGGGTGGAACAGTAGGACCAGGAGCAGGGGGACACATTATCTCACAGTGTCCTGGGGTCACGCTTTGCTCTTGAGTCTCTGGGTCAGTCTGTGTTTGAAAGAGGGCTTGGTCTCAGGCACCTGGAGGCTCTGTGAGCCAGTGGTTCTGCTGCAGGCCACTCACACCTGGGGCCCTGAGCTGGGGCCCTGCAGTGGCATCAGCCATCTTCCTCACCCTTGAGACAGAGCTGCTGTGTGCGGGGACAGCTGGTAGGTGGAGGGGTCGGAGGCATGGCTTGGAGACGAGGGTGGCCCACCCTTGGCTTGTCTGTGCTCACGCTTCCGTGTGCCCACAGAGAATCCAGGAGTCCTGCCAGAGTGGCACCAAGTGGCTGGTGGAGACCCAGGTGAAAGCCAGGAGGAGGAAGAGAGAGACCCCGAAGGGCGGTAGCCCCCCAGCTCGCAGCCTGAGCCAGAGGAGCGCCCGGCTTTCCGGAACCGGCCCCGCCCGCTCCAGTCTGGGCCGCCGCTCCTCCTTCCAGATGGGCCCCCGGGCCCACCCTCTGCGGAGGTCCAGGAGGGAGGCCGCCTTCCGGAGCCCCTACTCCTCCACAGAGCCCCTCTGCTCCCCCAGGTAAGTGGGAGAGAGCCTGGCCCCCAAAACACTAACAGCCCCTCCGGGGGGCTCCCTGGAGCCAGGGGCACCCTGAGCTCAGTCACATCCGTGTTCTGGCCAGCTCTGCACCCCACTGGTCTGGACTCACACTACGTCAGCCTTCTACGAAGGCCTTAGCTCCCCATCTCTAAAAGGAAGGGGGGAGCTTAGCTCTGCCTGTATCACACTCCCAAGCCTCCTACGGAGCCTACAAGCCAGTTTTCAAACCACCTGGAGACAGACTCAAGCGGGAAACCGCAGGGCTCACCTTTCTGCAAGGTCTGCCCTTGGCCTTGACCCCACGAGCCTTGGTCCATCTGTTCTCTGCCAGCTGCGCCAAGTTGCTCTGATGTCACTTCCTGGGGTGATGACCCGCCCCCACTGACCCCAGGCTGCAGTGCTGGTTTGGGGGGGGGGGGGGGGCAGGAAGGAGGCTCCTGCCACAGGTTTCCAACGAGTCACTGGTACCCGCGGCTTTTCCTTCTGTTCAGTGAATCCGACAGTGACCTGGAGCCTGTAGGGGCAGGAATCCAGCCCCTCCGGAAGCTGTCCCAGGAGCTGGATGAGGTCATCGCGGCTGAAGAGAGGTAAACTGGCATCCATCCTCCCAAGCAAAGTGGCTGGCAGGGTCCCCCTTTTTAAGGCAGGCCTCTGGTTCTGGCTCTGGCCACTGTAGGACCCTCGCCAATCCCTCCCCTTCTCAGTCTCTTCATCTGCAACATGAGAGGACATAAAGGCCCAGACTGGGGCGGGAGTTAAGGATGCACCCTGGAGATTCATGGCTTTGCTGGTCTCAGGCCACCACACGTGTCCATCACCTGGAACTTCCCCATGGCTCCCTCATGCCCTGCCCGCCCATGGGATTGGGAAAAGCTGCCTGGCTGCTTTGAGTTCCTGGTCTGTCTGCTCCGGACCCCATCCTGAGGGCGGAGCCCAGGTCTGGAGCTGCCCTAACTTGGGGCCATGTGTACATGGCGGTGATGGGCTCCTAGGTAGCCTTGAGAACTTTGACTATAATAGATGCCATGTTGCCGGGTCTGGTCTTGTCTAGTCCAGGCTGGGAGGGCCCTCAGAGCCTGCCCCACCCGATGGCATGTCTCTCCTGCTTTTCCATCTCTAGCGCCGACATGATGGTTTCTCTCCTTCGAGACTGACGGAGTGCCCTCCAGGTAATGCCCTCCTCCTGAGCATCTTTCCTCCCAAGCATCCTTCCCAGCGTGCTCTCCTTCCTCCTCTCCTCCTCCTCCTCCATGAGCGAATGTGTAGAATTGGAAGCGCATTGAAGGACTGAGTCTCCTGGAGAAACCCACAGAGCTGACGCCCAGCAGGGTGGGAAGTGGGCCGTCTTCCTTCCAGCTGGGACTTGAGCTGCTCACCTCACTGACTCACCACCGTCCAGCGCCTCATTCTGGGGGTAGACTCTGGTGTCCTCACCCTCCCATCCCCCCTGAAGCGCAATGAGAGGCAAGAAGAGAGCTCTTTCTTGCAAGAAGTGAGCCATACCTGACCCCCACACCCCTACGCATGGGATCCATGCCTCCGCACCTTTGAGTTCCTGGAGGAAGCCCCCGAGAGTTGGCAGTGCCCCGGGGCCACTGCTGACAAGGACCTGATAGGCAAAGCCCAGGTGGAGGCTGGTCAGGGGCCTCTGCTCTCCTGCCCGGACCACATCTGAGCCCCTCAGAGACGGCCTGCCACAGCCTAGGAGGTGACGCCTTGCAGACCCGGCTGCTGGGTGCACAGCTCCTGGGCCTGCCGCAGAAGAAGGGATGGGAGAGTTATCCAGGCTCTGAGACCCGGGGCCTACGGGTCCCTGTTTATGTTCTCAGCAAGCACCGCGCACTAGATGGCAGCGAGGAGTAGCACTGCTCAGCAATGCCTGCCCTTTGTAAATTATTTAAGAAATCTGTTTTGTCATTTTATTAGGAAGAAATCAGGGCATAACTCCCCTCCATAGCGCTGCTTTTGCATAACAAAGACTGACAGATTGAGGGAGTCTCAGAGGGAAGGCTGGGGTGGGAGGGATTAGCCATGGAATTTGCATGCATCTGTGCACAGCCCCTGGACACAGACAATAGTGGTGAGGGCCTGACAGAGGTGATGAATGGGGGAAAGGGGAGGAAATCTGTAATACTTTCAACAATAAAGGTAATTTTTTGAAAGAATGAAGAGGAGAGTTCAGCAATATAACCATGTACAAAATATACCAAAAATAGAAGTTTTCTCAATGTACCAGCAGTACAGTACGTCTATGGAAAATAATGAAATAAAGATTTTCTTTCATCATTAAAAAAAAAAAAAGACTTGCTGTATTTGACATCTCTTCTCTGTTACCCCCCACTCCCCCCCCCTCCCCCGCCACTCTGGTCCGTCCTGGGGCCAGGCTTTGTTCCCCTTGTCCTCCCCACTTCCCTCCACCCCTAGGCAGCCCCCCCCCCAAAAAAAAAGCAGGAGTAACAAGACAGGTTTCTCAGCTTCATTCAGAGCAAAGCACATTTTAAAGGCAAATAAGGTTTTTATTTAAGTGACAACGTTTTGAGAGTTAAAAACCAGCGCACATCAAAATCAAGACCCGTTGTAAAAATCGTTGAACTCCGTAATGCTGTTTTTTGTCTAGTTAGAAATCTGATAGTTTACATGTTCTTTGCTCGAGGATTTTGTACAAGGCAGCCATGAGGGATAGAAACCTTTTCACCCACAGATCCACCCGCCACGGACAGTACTGAGAGGTACACACGGAAGAACAGTTAGACGGCGAACAAGACCACACAGGCTGCCACCACCGAGTAAACGAATAGAAAGGAGGGTAGCGGTCCCCGTGAGCGAGCCGCCCTCCTGTCCTGCCCCTCTTTGGTGTCACCTGCCAAACCTTGTCCCCACGAGAGGGAGGTCCAACTGGCATTTACCCCGACCACCCTCCGCAAAGCGAGCAGGACCCAGGCCAGGCCTCGATGCTTGGACTTGACCCTAAGGATAGTTTTTAAGAAAGTTCCCCCAAGCCCAGAGGCAGCAGGAGGAGGGAGGTGACCCCTTGTGGCAGATTAGGTCCCGAGCGCACTGGGCACCCACACCCCTGGGGTTTGGCTGGGAAGTTGGTTGTTTAAGGCGGGGTCAATTTCGAGACTCCTCTGCCCAGCACCCACCCCACCCCACCCGGGCTGTCTGCACCTGGGCTGGGTGGGGTGTCCCCGCAGAGCTTGCACTCTGCCTGGGGCCCAGCTTTCATTGAAAAAATGGGTGCCACGTTTCGTCTGCAGGACACTTCTGGGTGTGGGAGGGGCCAGAGTGGTACAAGGAGACCCAGAGAGCCCACCCCCTAGTGATGTCTGAATCCTGGGGTGCAGTCATGTTTTCTCCGGCCCAGTGTCCAGGCAGGAGGGCACTCATCCAAATGCATGAAAAGTCCCCCTTTTTTTCATATTTTGTGAAGCTCAAAGGAGGAGTCGGGCTCTTTAGAAAAAAACCATGATGCCACACGAGCAGGCCCTGGCTGCGGATGCACCCTGAACCCCCAACCGAGCGAAGGGACAGGCAGGCCCTGGCTTGGGATGCACCCTGAACCCCCAACCGGGCGAAGGAACTGGCAGGCCCTGGCTTGGGATGCACCCTGAACCCCCAACAGCCCAACAGGGAGAAGGGACTGGCAGGCAGGCGGCAGGTGGGCCCTCCAGCAGGACAGCCCCCCAGCTGGGAGGAACGAACATGCCACGGAGAAACAGGGAGCTTTGGTCAGGCAGGGAAGTCCGCTCCCCAGCTCCGGGAGCCGGCTCAGGGAGCTGGAAGGGTTCTCCAGGGAACGGCCCTCGGGGGCCACGGGACGACTTGGGGAGGGGCGGCGGCCCCTCCGGAGAACAACACGACTCGGCTCTTTGTTTTTCTCCAACAAAACGGGACGAACAAATTGGAAAGAGCCACTGGCAGAGAGTGCTTGTGGGTCACAGCTGCTGTGAAAAGCAGAACTGAAACCTACGATGTCCGAGTCTGGTCACCAGACAGGTCCACACAGCCACGCGCACTGACTCTGCGCGAGCGCCTGCTCACAGCGCTCACTGTACATTCACCCTCACACCCCGGGCGTGAGGCTTCGGAGCCCCCACCAGGGCTCCAGGAAGGGAGGGGGCCCTGCCACCCCCACCCCCAAAACCAGAGTCCTGCTCCCGTGGGCTCAGATTCCCCAAGGCCGGCATGCCGGCTCCCTCGGGCTCCAAGCCTGGGGTTCTCAGGAAAGGCAGAGGGGATCGGACGGGGGAGAAGGATCTCACGCGAATTATTTTATCTTGTGAGAGTGATACATCAGTGGCAAAGAGGAGGTGGAGTTCCAGCGAATCAGAATAAGTCTGCCCAAATCAGAATTCAGGGATATTTTGGAAGAAAAGTGGAGGGAGCGGAAGGGAGGGGAGGGGAGGGGAGGGGCAGGGGGAAGAAGGAGGAGGGGAGGGGAGGGGAGGGGAGGGGAGGGGAGGGGAGGGGAGGGGTTGAGGTGGCTAAGCCACAGTAGCTGGTGCCTCATGGAGCCGAGAAAAGATGTCCAGTGAAGGAGGAATGTGAACTGCCAGGAGGCAGGACCAGAGAGGACGCCTGGGGCGACCGCCCATCCCCAGCAGAGTGGCTGGGCGCTGCTGAAAGGCAGGTGCTGGACTGAAAGGGACGCAGAGAGCTGGCAGACTGGCAGGCTGGGGTGGCCGGAGCGGGCAGACTGGAGAAGACACATTTCTAGTGGAGAGAGCAGGGTTAGGGGCTGGGATCCCTGACCCCTCCGGCCCAGTCGGGTGCTCCGTGTGCCAGTGGTGCCAGCCGCCCCCACCAGCAGCGGCCGGCCATCGGGGAGGACACTGGCCACGTGGGAACGGCAAGAGGTAGACATTGAGCAGAAGCGACACTGAGCTGACACAGGTGCCTGCTGCGTATGCAGCTGTCGGGGCGCTGGGGCGGCCTGGCCCGGGACACAGAGAACGGGACAGCAGGAGGGGCTCAGAGCCTGGCCAGCGCTGCAGGAGACCCATGCCTGGGCCAGGGGCCCAGCAGCACGAGGCCCCGGAGAGCTAAGCCCCGCCAACCTCAGGGGATGATCTAGGAGGAAGTTACGGGCACCAAACCAAGCTGAGTGACAAAGGGGAGGAAGGAGAATACAACAGTTTGAGCCAAAACAACACGGACTCCCAGAACTCTGGGGTCTCAGCTCTACACCTTCCAGGAGCCACAAGGGAGGAATCAGACTGGGTGGTACCGGAGAGGGGGAGCCAGATCCGTTCCCTCTGGGCAGTGTCCCTGCTCCTGGGACAGCGGGTGTGGGCATCAGTATAAAATAGCCTCTCGGGCCGAAACCAGTTTGGCTCAGTGGATAGAGCCTGCGGACTGAAACGTCCCGGGTTCGATTCCGATCAAGGGCATGTACCTTGGTTGCGGGCACATCCCCAGTAGGGGGTGTGCAGGAGGCAGCTGATCCATGTTTCTAACTCTCTATCCCTCTCCCTTCCTCTCTGTAAAAAAATCAATAAAATATATTTTTTAAAAAACAAACAAACAAAAAAAAAAAATACAGCAGTCTCTCAGTGAAGCTGGGACCCCTTGCCCCAGCCCCATCTTTGAAGTGGTGGGGCAATAGTTGCTCCCTCCCGCCCTCACCGAGTCCTGCTCTCCGACTGCGGGGACAGCATAGGTCCCTAAGCCCTCGGAGGACCTCTGGGCCTGGAAAGCCTCGCGGGGCAGAAGTGCGGGGCAGCCTAGGAGCCAAAACTGAACCCCATTCGATCTCAGCTGGGGAGATCCCGCAATTACATAAGGAAGGCAGGGCCCAGAGAGGGCCAGTAGCTGGCTCAGGGGCTCACAGCTAGTCCAGCGGGGCCAGAGCCCAAGGCCACAGCCTCACAGGGGACGGCACCGGGTGGGCCTCCAGAGAGAGGAGCCCTCTGGGGCCGCAGGAGGGTGCTGAAGACACTGAGGACAGAAGGCGGGACTGGAACAGCACCAGACCCCTCCCCCAGAGCTGGGGACAGACACCTGAACACAGCTTGGCCCAGGGGGCACCCTCTCTCTCCCAGAAAGTGGCCGCTTTGCCGCAGGAGAGCCAGGCCCAACCTGGTGATTCGGGATGTCAGGCACCAATGCCACTCACTCGCCTCTCACGGGACAGCCAAGAGGCAGCGGATCCCTGGTCTGGGGGCTTCTCCCCTCGGGATCTGCCTTGCATGACCTCGGAAGCCCAGAGAACCCAGAAAGATGGTCGACTCCGTCCAACACCAGCTCCGGGCAGGCCTGCACCCAACCAGTTACACAGACACCAACCCCGAACTGGACCCGGAGCCACAGGCACCGGGGAGGCAGCAGCGGCTGCACTGAGACCCGGGATCTCACCCCCTTGCAGCCTAGGGAGCCCCCCAAGGCCGGGTAGGGCCCCTTCCTCCCCCTGTGGTCGGACACGACTGGACAGACACGGGAGGGAAAAAGCAGGAAAAGGCCTGTGTCCGGGAGAAGGCGGCCGCTCCCGTCCCCCCGCACGCAGCCCGCCAGCCAGGGGCCCCCGCTCCGCGCCCAGCCCGCCCTCAGGGCACCGGCTCGAACTTGGGGGGCCCGCGCGCCCAGCTGAGCGCGGACAGCGGCCGCTCGTGGTCCTTGTCGGACTCGGGCTGGCTCTGGGCGCGCTCGGGCTTGGGGTTGGCGGGCGGGTCGGGCTGCTGCACGGACAGGGTGCGGCGCAGGTGGTTGCGCTTGCGGAGGAAGTCGGGCTGGAGGCCGAAGCTGCCCTTGCGCAGCGCCATCCGCGAGTTGTTCTTCTTGGGCCGCGCGCGGTGGCTGGTCTCCAGGGCGGCCAGGTGGGCGGCGTAGCCCTCGCTCAGGAACTGCAGGGGGAACGGTGGGGGATGGGGGCGGGGGACCGGGGTCAGGCCAGCGGGGCAGGCAGGTGCCTGGTCCTGCCCTCATCCCCCCCCCCCCCACCAGTGCCAGTCACCCCTTCTCTCCCTGCCATGGACTCTCCAGCTTCTCCGCGGGACCTGCAGGAAACTGGACTCTTACCATTCAAGGCTCCTGAGCCCTCACGTCTATTCTATCTGCACCTGTGGGCCTTCGGATCCCCTGGATTCTTGATGGGGGCGGAACGCCCATCCTGGTCACTTCCACTAAAACCCCGAACCGTCAGTCTCTCCCACCATACACCTTCTTTCTACCCCAGGGAACTCAGTCATGTTCCGGCCCCCACAGCGGCCCTCTGGCCATTCCTTCCACTGTGCTCAGCTTGCTGTTCCCAGTGCAGTCTGTGCGCCAGCGGCAGCCGCATCCCAGGCCCCACCCCCGACTACAGACCAGGATCCAAGTGTAAACAACATCCCCATGAGGCCCACCAGTGCACAGGGAGTGTGAGATCAGCACTCAGCACTGCCCTAAGGATCCCCACTCAGGGGTCCCTCCACCGTCACACTCAACACGCCCCGAAGGAGCACTGCCTTCCCCTGCGTCTGCTCCTCCGCCTGCTCCTCCCTAAGCTGGAAACAGGGTGCCCTCCTTGCCTTTCCCTTCCTGTGTCCCACACACCTGCACCGCCATCACCAAATCCAGTCCCTCTTCCTAAACGTGCTGCTCAGACCCTCCGACCTCCCTCCCCTTCCACGGCCCTGCCGCCTCCTCCCACCCTCCTGCCATCCGCAGCCTCTGAACTGCAAACACTGCAGATTCAGAGTCCCGACTGGCAAGGCACACAGGCCCGCACGCACTGCCCCCCAACCCCAGCCCCTCTCCCGCTCCCCCCACCTCACACTCGGCCACGCTGGCACTGGCCGTTCCCAGAATACACCAGTCCTCTGTCGCCTCCGGCCTTTGCTTTTGCTGCCGCCCCAGTCACAAATGCTCCTCCCACCGCAGGCCCTTCTAGGGCCAAGCCTCACACTTCGGAGAGCCAGCCTCACTCCGAGGCCAGGGTGCCTGTCCTTGTCTGGGGCCCCGCCAGCCACCTGTGCTGCCCCCTCATTTATTATGGCTCCTGCCACTCTGCACTGTCCCTGTCTGCCCATGTTCCCATCTCCCTGCTGGGCTGGATGGCATGACACCTGCTTCACCCGGGACTCTCCCCTGCCCCCAACCCAGGGCCCGTTTCAAGGCCAGTGTCTCGCAGTATTTGCTGAATGAATGAATGAATGAATGAATGAGTGAGCAGATGAAGGAATGATCAAATAAAGGAATAACCACCTATCCCCCCCCTTACTCTTTCCCTTGCCCCACTCCCCGATCCCCAGCCCCAGCCCAGCCCCCACCCACCTGGCACTGGGTTTGGTACTTCTTGGTGGGCCGGCCCACGATGAAGATCTGGGAGGGCGGCAGGCCCAGCACGCTGTAGACGGAGATGTCCTTCGTGGAGCCGTAGGCAGCGCTGATTTTGATGAAGCACTGAAACACAGAGCCGCTCATGGAGGGCGAGGGAGGCCAGTCACCCCCACCTGCCCCCGCCAATGGGTTTCTGGATCTCCATCCCCCAGGAAATTCCTGCCGGGGGCCCTTCTCTGTGCACCAATAGAATCCAAGTCATGGGTCTGCCCTGAAATGGCCTCCCTTCTCTGCCCCGACCCTACACCCCTGGCCCAACCCAGGGTTCTGCCTGGAAACGCCAGGACCACCCTGTCAGCTGAGCAGCTCTATTCGTAGGTCATGTGACAATGAGGCAAAGCCCTCCTTTGGGGACCGGGAAGTTGAGGGCCAGGTTCCCAGCTTTCCATATCACAGAGCCAGTCCTGTCTGTCTTCCAACCCCGTGCCATCCATCCCCACCGCACCGGACTGGAGGTGCCATGTGGCCACTGCCTGGTGCTGGCTGGTCTGATGTCCTCCTCACAGCATCATCTATCAGAGGATGACCCAGCTCCTCCTCATGCCTGGTCACTTCCAGATCCCCGCCTGCACTGAGGTGCTCACCATCTCGAGGCTCCTCACTTTGAGCCCCCCATTGACGTCATCTTCTCTCCCTTCACCCTCCCCCCAAATTCGTGGGGGACTTTTGGTCCCAGCTTTTCTTCCTCCTAAGTCCCACCCTCACTGGGATGACTTCCTGTCCACACGATGACCCCCCCACCGCCTGAACCTCTCAGCATCTTGCCTTCTTTAAGGTCAATGACCAGCACCTCCAAGACTGGACCGGGAACGGCCCCTCTGAACTCTGAATCTTCGCCTTCCCACGCTGTCCCCCCCTCCCCCCACTTCCCTCAATGTCTCTGACAGCCTCTGGCCTTTTCCCACCGGCATCCTCTGCACGCCTCTCCCCCTCCTCACCCCTCCTCACCCCTCCTCACCCCTCCTCACCCTGCCGGGGCTCCCCATGGCTTCCCTGGGTTCTCCTCCACCTTGCATTCTCCAGGCCCTCATCCTAGACACACACACCCCCCCACACACACACACAATCACACATTTTCTCTCTCTCTCTCTCTCTCTCTCTCTCTCACATACACACACACACACACACACACACACACTCACACACACACACACTCACACTCACACACACACACACTCACAAACACATTCACACTCTTACACTCACACACACTCACACATACACACTCAGACATACACAAACACACCCACCCACACACACACACTCACACACACACTCTCACACATACACAAACACACACACTCAACCATAAACACACTCACACACTCACATACTCACACATACACACACTCACACACACACACACAAACACACACACTCAAACATAAACACACTCACACATACACACACACACACTCACATACACATACACACACTCACACATACACACACACTCACACACTCACACACTCACACATACACACTCACACATACACAACCACACACACACACACACACCTCAGCCTGGACTTTCTCCAAATCCACCTTCTCTGTTTCTACATGCTGGCTGCTGAGAGCTTCTGCAAAAACACAGAACCACACAGCCCTGGCCCCGCATATTCTTTCCGCTCCCACCCCCCAAACCTGCCGATTTTTACTTCCCTCCCTGAGCTGCTCCCCAGTCCTGGGTGTCAAACCAAAGAGAGGGCTTTCTCAGCCCTCTGGCCCTCTCCGCATTAGCGGTTCCCCCAACCTGCCTTTAGCCCAAAGGAAGAAGCCATTTCTGTACCCCTCCCTGTCCCGCCTCCTGACTGGCCCAGCTCACTCCCGCAGCCTCAGTCCGGTGAGTCCACACCCACCCACACCACTGCCCTCTGAGCCGAAGCCCGCCTTCTCTGCTCCCACTCCACTGCTCTGCCCTCTGACCTTCTTAGGCGCCCCTTCTTCCCTGAGGTCAGCAGCGTCCAGCCTTCATCATAAGGACATTTGTCCTTCGCAAGGACACTCCCTCCTTCTTTGAAACCTTCTCCTGCCGATCCCTGGAAGCTCCTCCCTCCTGCCTCCTCGCATCTGGCGCCTCTGGTTCCTCTGCTGCTCCTCTTGCTGCTCTTGGGGGCTCAGCACAACCCCTCTCACCCCGCCCACGGCTCCACTGGCCTGCTCAGCTGGGACTGGCGTAGTGTGTGTCCAATGGCCATTCCAGCCTCAGTGTGTCCATAGGTAAGCTCATCTTCCCCCGGCCTGGTCCCCTGTCATTTCATTCATTTGCTCATTCATGCCGCTAACATTGATCGCGTGCCTACCCTGGGTCATCATGGCCCCATTTGCTGGAGACAAATTGGGGGCAAAGCAGCCACAACTGTGCCTCCATGGAGACTGCAGTCGGGTCAGATGAGTAGCACCTGGACTCCTCCTGGTTACTCAGGGGGACACCGGAGAGCTCCTCACTCCCTCCACGAAACCATCACTGGACCCCGGCAGTTCTCCCTCCCGGTTTGCCCATGCCTATCTCTCCATCCCGAGCTACCGCTGGACTCTGGTCTGCCTGTCTCTCATTTGGGCAACAGCTTCCTGACATCCCTGCCTCTTGCTTCTCCCACTAATCTGTTCTCCACAGAGCTGCCCGAGGGATCTTTCTCCGGCCCAAATGAAGACACTGCCACTTTAAGCTCTCCCATGGCTTTAAGTTCTTCCATAGTTCCCCATTGCCCTCAGCAGAGAGTCCATGGACTGGACCTGGCTTCTGAGGTTTTCAAGACCTTGGGCAAGTCGGTGAGCCTCGCCTTTCTCCTCTGTCACCGGGGAGAACAATACCTACCTGGAAGGGCTGTGAAAGGACCCACTGAGATCCGCTCGAAGGACCTTTGCCATCCACGTGCACCGGGGGAGGTATGGGTAAAGGGGTGAGGGCCCACGGAGTTGAGGGAGGAGAGTCCTGGGGGCCGCAGCCCCGCCCCGGCTGGCCGCTCACCTCCTGCACGAGGTTGCGGAGGAAGATGGCCTTCTGCCGCAACGGGTCGTGCACCAGCCCGTCGGAGAAGAAGATCATGCCCTGCGGGAAGTTGTGCTGGGACAGCCAGGAAACCACCCGCTGCTTCTGCATGTCCGGCCGCCCCGTGATGTAGAGGATCATGTAGCCCAGGTCTTGCCAGTGCCTGGTGAGAGGGCATTGCAGCTTCCAGCCCCGCCCCAGTCCACCCGCCGCCCGGGGGCCTGTCCCGCCCGCCTGCTGCCTTCCTGAGAAGACAGAGGGGCTGCTCCAAGGAGGAATACCAGGGGGATCCCCAAGTCCATCCTCCCAGGGGAGCCCCTGAGTCCTGGACATCTCTCTCGGATGGCCCACAGGCACCGCGTGCTCACGCCACTGGCCCTCCGACTCCCGGCCCCTCTGCCCATGTCCCCTCTCTGTGGTGCTGCCAATGTCACTCAAGTTTCTGGAACCAGAGATAAGCGCCTTTGCTTCCCCCCACTCCCACCTTTCCCTTTGCCACCCTCCTTCCTCCTCCAATCAGGAGCGGCCTTCCATTCTATCAGGTCCTTACTGCGTTCTCCACTGCAATCCACTGCTCAGCCTTAGCTCAGGCCCTGGGTCTGCAGGGCCACCACAGGAGCCTCCTGGTGGGGCCCTTTGCTCCACGCCCCCTACACGCTTCAATCTAACCTGGGCCTGCAACCTCGGGCAGGTTCATTAGCCCTAGGGTTTCAGTTTTCACTGCTGTGAAACGGAGAGGATATTAGCAACCGCCACGCAGGTCATGCTTTGGATGAAATAAATGCATTAATCCCAAATGTCCCCGGCCTGCTGTGCTGCATACAGGTGGGGCACCATTATCCCCTGTACTGTTTCCATGGTGATGTTTGTAAATCACAGGTCTAGCTTTGCCTAAAGAAAGCCATTCCTGGCTCCCCAGTGCCCTGAGGTCATGAGCCCTCTCCTCACCAGTGGCCTCCATGCTGTGCCCTGGAGCCCGGCCTCCCCCAGTCACGGAGCTGCTGGGCTGTCCGGGACCAGCCTTGCACTCTCCTGCTGCACACCCTCCCCTAGGGGCCTCTGCGGCCATCTCCTGGTGTTCCCATCCCCCCAGCTTTCCCAGCCCCTCCTCCAGAAGCATTCCCAGTGTCCCAGCGACCCAGGCAGAATCGGGGTCCCTTCTCTGTGCTCGCACAGCACAGTGGGACGAGCACTGAGCAGTTCGCCACCTCGCATGGCATTCTGGCTAAGTGCAGGACTGATTGGGAGCTGCTGGGGCACTAGCCCCCCACTGGCTACTCCAGATTGGGGGGAGGGGGGTTCCAGACCTGGCAGGTGACCGAGGAGACTGGAGAGGTTTTGTAACAATGCAGGGGCCCCGGTGTCACCCCCAGAGAGTCTGGTTAGACTGGCGTGGGATCCAGTGATTTGTGATGACAAGAGGCAGCTTCTGATGGGCAGCAGGGTTTGGGGAGCACCAAGTGGCCCCAGGAGCCCGCGGGAAAGAGGGGAGGGCACCAGAAGGATCTCCGGGGAGGAAGGACCAACCACAGCCTCCCTTTCCCAGATCAGGGATAATGACTGGGCGGGCTTTGGAGGAGATGTTCATGGGAATAAAAGGCACAGCCTTGCCAAAACCGGTTTGGCTCAGTGGATAGAGCATTGGTCTGCGGACTGAAGGGTCCCAGGTTCAATTCTGGTCAAGAGCATGTACCTTGGTTGTGGGCACATCCCCGGTAGGGGGTGTGCAGGAGGCAGCTGGTCGATGTTTCTCTCTCATCGATGTTTCTAGCTCTCTATCTCTCTCCCTTCCTCTCTGTAAAAAATCAATAAAAAATACTAAAAAAAAAAAAAAAAAAGGGCACAGTCTTATACAAGGAGTGACATCGAGCCTGTCCGTGACCTGTCCCCACAGGGCATCATGAGTCAGCAGTGTCCTAGGAGCCCCTGAGCCAGGATAGTATTCTCTCCCCAAAGCGGTCCCTGTGACTGGGGTGAGGCCGGACAGTCATTATCCCAACACCAAGGACTCCCAGGACCCAGGACCGGTTCCACTCATGGGGTTCTAATCACTTGGAGTCCTGGCCCAGCGTCTCACCCCCGTGACTTGATTCCCCACAGACCGTGAGACTCTCCTCCTCGGATCTCTCCCCTCCTCAGTGCCCAGCACAAGCCTGGCTTAGGAAAGGGAGGCGGGGGTGGAGGGAGGCGGGGAGGGCGGCAGGAACGAAAGTGGTGCCTCTTGCTTTTCTGTCGTCAGCAGCCTCTGCACCCCTCTCAGCAATGCCATGGCCCTGGGAGGCTGCGTTTCCAGCCACACTCCTGCCCTGTCCCAGCCTGGTCTCCAAAACCCAACCCTGACCTTGTCCCTCCTGCCCCCCACGTGCTCTGCTCTTCCCTGTCTTTGTCACCATGTGCCCTCCTCTTGGCCTGTCTAAATCAATCGATTTTCTTTCTTTCCTCCTTCCTTCCTTTTTTTTTTTTTTTTTTTTTTTTTTTTGCCTTTTTTCATCCTACATAATAAAAGGCTAATATGCTAAGTGTCCAGTTGTTCAGTTGGCCATTCAACCAATCAAAGCATAATATGCTAATGATATGCTAAGGCCTCTCAACTGCTTGCTATGACATGTACTGACCACCAGGGGGCAGATGCTCTGACTAGTAGGTTAGCTTGCTGCTGGGGTCTGGCCAATCAGGACTGAGCCAAACGGGCCAGATATGCCCTGGAGCCCTCCCGCACTGGCCAATGTCCTGCATCCCTCCCTGGCCCCAATACCTGATTGTACACTGGTGGGTCTCTCAGTCTGGCCTGTGCCCTCTTGCAATCCAGGCTGATCGCCTCTCTCTCCATGTTTGATAATATTTGTACCAAGGCATGGATTGAAAAACATATATACATCCACCCTTTAGGGGCTATCTCAAATGCCACCTCTCCCAGGAAGCCTACTCTGCTTTCTCCAACCAGCTGGAATAGATCCCATCTCTCAACTAGCCCTGTGGTTAGCTAGTCTCGAAAGATGGCCCCTCGCTGAGCCCTGGGTCCCAGCATTCACATGTATGTGGGCCCATCCCCTTGAATCTGGGCAGATCCTGTGACTAGCTTATAACCAACAGAATGCAGTGGGAAGGACACGGTGCCTCCCAAGGCTGGGTCAGACGAAGGCTTGCAGCTTCCACCTGATCTGAGACCCAGGGGGAGCCAGCCACCCAGTGCAACGTCTGAATAGCCTGAGGCCTCCCAGGCTAGCCCTGGGCAGCAGCCGTGGGGAGAGACTGAGCCCCCAGGCAAGGAGCAGCACGTTCAGTCAGCAGCCAGCCCTCCTGACATCCGGCCCAGGGGGGCCTTCAGACGCCCCCACTCCAGACCACCTTCTGCTAGAGACACCCCCCATGAGAACCTTGCAAAAGAACCCAGGCAGTCCGGAGAACCATGAGACAGAATCATAATTATTATTTTAAGCAGCTAAGTTTGGAGCCATTTGTTACACAGCAGGGGATCCTCAGAACACGCGGATTTATCCTGATTGGGGTCAGAATGTGAGAGACCAGGCCTGATGCCCTGCAGAGAATGCTCAGATAGAGTTAGAGGAAGCCGAGGAAGGAGGGCAGGGCGGGCAGGCGGGGGGATCTGGGGTTAGAACGAGGCAGGAAGGATCTCGGGGACGCAGGTAAATTAACACTAGAAGTGAAGCCAAGGCTTTGGGCTCCTGGCCCCGAGGCCAGTGGGATTCCTGGAGGAAACCAGAAAAAGCTTATCTGTGCCCCCAGGTCCGCTGGCTCCTGCCCACAGGGGACATGTCCCTTGCAGGGAAGTAGCACTCACCGGACAACGTCCACTGCCCCCGGCCGGACCTTGGGGTCACTTCCCATGATGGACACGCTGGCTGCAAAGGACCCGTCGATGCTGAAGACCACGCACTCCATGCCTCGGGGCAGCACCGTGAGGTAGCTCGTCGCACAGGTCTGGTCGCCCCTGAAAAGCACCGCCGGTGCTCAGCCATGTGCCAGGTCAGGGGTTAGCCGGGGGCCAGAGGTCAGCGTGCCACTGGGTCAGAGCTCAGTTTGGGGCCAGACAATCTGACGATGACCTCTCTCCCCACAGACAGGCAAGGATGAGGCCCAAAACAGAGCACCCCGAGGGCCCATCTTCCGGAGAGGCTCTGCTGGAAGGGCCAGGGCAGGGGTGCAGCCACCATGGGAGCGTGTCCTGGGTCTCACCTGACCACCATCTTCACGGGGTACACGCCAACCCCCAGACGCCGGGGCCTCGGCACGCTGTACGTGATCCGGCCGCTGCTGTTGGTGATCTCCGTGTCCAGGTGCACCCAGCGGCCCGAGGACGGCTCTGCCATCACCAGGATATCCACCTGGGGGCAGCAAGGGGGCCGGGGAACACACTGAGACTGGGGTGCTGCAGGCTTGGCTTGGGGGCTCGGCCAGGGAGCTCTCTGCCAAAACAGAACTCAGGGGCTTGGGGTCCTGCCTGATGTTTCCTGGTTCCTACCACCCTCTCTCTCCCCACTGCAGCCACGACCGGCCCCTCAGATGCACCAAGTTCACCCCTGCTTCCTGGCTTGCCCCCCCCCCCCCCCCCCGCCGCCCCCACCTCCACCTCCACAGGCAGGGTGTCTTCCAGCTCGGCCTCCCTCAGCCCTCAGCCCACATGCCATGGGGTACCATGAGGCACCCGGTGTGTGTGTGGGCAGTCAAGGAGGGGATGCCCCGCCTCTGTACCTTCTCTCCCGTCAGAGCCACCATGTCCAGGGGCCCGTACATGAACCGCCCCACCAGGACCTGGGGGCCGTCCTCGGCGGCGATGACGTCGTTGGCCCGGTGGTTGGCAGTGACGTTCTGCAGGGACAGAAACCAGCTCAGCCTCTGCACCAGGGGCTGCAGCGTGCCCGTCCCCGGCATTGTCCTCAGGACTGGCCGGAGGACACGGACCTGTCAGAGCAGGCCTTCCTGTGAGCCCTGTTAGAGCCCCCAAGACATGTTCACATGAGATAACAGACCCCGAGACCCCAACGCCGTCCCCCGAGAGCGCTGGGGTCCCCCGAGGGGAGCGTTCTCTGCTCTCATTGTCCCCGCGGCCCTGAGGAACCGCCAGTCCTCACAGCCTGGCATCCTCCTGGGCTCCGAGGCTGGAAACGGCCAGTCCGCTCCCTTCGCTTCTTCCTTCCACCTCTCTGCTCACATGCCACAGCCATTTACCATCTGTCTTTTCTTAGTGAGGACGGACTAGAGCAGAGAGAATCGTGTGCCTGACACCAGCTCCTCTGCCGATCCACTCTGGTGCCCTTCCCTTGCAGAATCCCCACCCCCACCCCCACACCAGAGGATCTGGAGCCACTCCGGACATCGCATCATTTCCAACGTCCCACGCCTCTTCCCTGCCGGTGTCAGGTCACTGCAGCTCAGAGGCCTCCATCGGCCAGCACCCCCCTTCTCGGCCTGGCTTCCGCACCACAGCCACTCAGTCTGGCGGCCCTTCCCCTGCAGAACTGGCCCCATGGCATCTCTCCCACACTGTGTTCTCTCTCACCTGGGCTCTGCTAATGGCTTCTTCACGAAGCTCCACATTCAAAAACAGACCCCCGGCAGGTCCACCGGCTTTATAAAGCTCAGATCTGTTAGCCCCAGGACCCGCAGGCAAAGTCCAAACCATGAGCTCAGCACTAAAGCGCTGCCCGGGCAGCCTTTCCACCCTCTCTCCTGCTCCCCTTCCGAGCCTCTCTGGTCCTTTCCGGCTGGGCTGTGCAGTGGCCTCTAGGCCTTGGCTCACATTGGGCCCCCACGCTACATGCCATCGCTGGCCTCCTGCCCCCAGAGTCCAGCACATCCACCATGACCTGACTCAATGTTGTCCCCTCCCAGAAACTCTGCTTAGACGCCCCTACAAGGCCTGTACCTCCTCTCAGTTCCCCGGGAATTTTAGTTCAGTTCAGCAAACATTTGTAGCCACCTCATCTGCATAGGTCCCTCGGCTGGGCTTGGTGGACACAAAGGGGAACCAGACAGTAACCCTGTCCTGGGGACACTCCAAAGTGCGGGACCCAGGCCCCCTCACAGGAACCTAGGACAGAAACCAGCTCAGCCTTTGCACAAAGGGCTGCAGCTTGCCTGTCCATTGCATTGTCCTCAGGACTGGCTGGAGGGACACGGACCTGCCAAAGCATGCAGGGGGGAGAATTGGTTCATGGGAACAAACTCATGGGAAGATGCTTGAATCTTACTAGTCAGTCATCAAGGAAATGCCAATCAAACCACAATGAGATACCATTTCATACCCACTAGGATGATAGAGTCCAAGAGACAGATAATAACCAGTGTTGGTGAGGATGCAGAGGACTCAGAACCCTCGTACACGGCTGGGTGGAGGGCGGGGTATGTAAAATGATGGTGCTGCTTTAGACAAGTTTTGCAGTTCCTCAAATTATTACACTAGAGTTACCCTTTGACCAGGCAATTCCACTCCTAGGTACATGCCCAGGAGAAATGAAAGCATCTGTTCGCATAAAAACCTGCACACAAATAGTTACAGCAACATCATTCATAGTGGACAAAGGGTGAAAAGTGGTTCATGAATAAGCAAAAATGGGGCATATCCATTCAATGGAATATTATTCAGCCATAAAAAGGAATGAAGTACTGATGCATGCTATCACATGGATGAACCTTGGAAACATTATGCCAGGTGAAAGAAACCAGACACAAAAGACAATGTATTGTATTCTGTTTATGTGAAATGTCCAGAATGGGCAAATCTATAGAGGCTGAAAGTAGATCCCTGATTGCTCAGGGCTGGAGGATGATGGCCAAAGGGTGTTTCTTTTTGAAATAATGAAACGTCAGGTTGCATACACCTGCGAGTACACTAAAACCTATTGAATTTTAAGTGGGTGAATAATACCTGAGCTATAGCTCAATAAACATGTCAAAACAGAAGAGTCAATCCACGGAGCACTGATCACCTTCTACCTTGTTAGCACTCCTGGTGGGGTCTATGTCTGGGTCTTCCCACCAGGCTGGACGTGTCCCGCCCAGCCGTGGCTGTGTCTATAAACCCCTGTTCTCCGCTCGCTCCCTGGAAGAGGGCCAGGGACACAGGGAGCACTGATTGCTTACTGAGTAAATGAATGTGTATAGCAAACCCCTATTTACATCTCAGTGCCCTTTAAGGGTCACTCTTCACGGAAGCCGTGCATGTCCCGCCCTGCAATTCTCCTTTCTATCTCCTCCCCAGGCTTTGCCTCCCTCTGTCATGGCAAATCCCTCTCTAGACCACACTTGGCAAGTCAGGCTGTGAGCCCCGTGATCACGGACAGGGCTCTTCACACCTAGATCTCTAGAGGCCCTGCGTATAGCAGCTGCTCCATAATTGGCATCTCACTCTCCCCAGTGCCCTGGACCCCCATTCTTTGGGTTCCTCTGGAACCAGGCAACCTGGAACCAACTCTCCCATCTAACACACACCCCCAAACCTCACCCCCCTACCCCCTTCAGCACCCTGCGCCTCAGCTAAGCATGAAGCCCAGCATGTGTGAGTGCTCAGCTCTGAGGGGCAAATCAAAGGCCTTTCCTGCCATTCGGACGCCCCAGCCCCCAGGGCAGCCCCACTTCTCTGAGGTCACATCCCAACCAGGGCGTGGCTCCAGCCAGCACATACCCGCAGCTTGACCTGGGTCCGCTTCCGAAGCCACTTCTCTCGGGGGTTCGTGGGGCTCAGGGTGGCAGGGTCCAAGCCATCGCTCTCCTTGACGGCCGCACTCTCATAGCGCATCACCTGGTGATGGATGCCAAGCAGGGCTCCAGTCAGGCCATCCCAACCCCTCCTCCTCCTTCCCAGGCTGTCAGGGCCCAGCAGCTGTGGCCAGAAGGCCCACCCCAAGCCTCCTCACCTCCCAGCCCAGAACCCTCAGAAGGCCGGAGACTCCAGGACCCAGGTCCCTGCCCTCCTGTCCTGACTGCTGGGGCCACAGCACAGGCCCACAAATGCTCTCTGGCCCGGGAGCAGCTTCTACCCCAACTTAACAGCTATCTGTGTCTGCCCGTTCTCTGCCTTCCCTCCTGTGAGGCAGGTGACCCTCACCTAAGGTGGCTGAAGCCCTGACCCCAGCCCCTCCTGCCACTCAAGGCCATTGCTCCTACAGCATTCCCTCTCAGTCCCTCTCCACTGAACCATTCTCCTTTGCATACAAGTGTGCTATCACCGCATCACCTTAAAGAAAAAAAAAAAAGAACACTCTTTCTAGGGCCCCTGGTGTCTCTCCAATGATCATCACATTCCCGCTCTTCCCTTCCCCTGAGCTCTGTCTCCCCTCCCTGCCTGCCCCCTCCCTCTGCCCACTCCAGCCAGGCTTCTGTTCCCATTGCTCCACCGAAGCCATTCTCCACAAAGCCCCGCCCATGACTTCCATTCTGCCCACTCCGAGGTCCTCTCTCATCCACCCTCTCTTGCTAGGTAGTGATTCCTCCTCTCTCCCTCTTGGAGCTGCAGGACTCAGCCTTGAACTTCTCTGTCTACGGAAAGTCCCTCAGTATCTGTGGTGGTGTGATTTATCGTAAGAAATATATATTTGTTTATTTGTTTGCTTTTTCACCCCATTTATGGCACAGAGCTTCTAAAATCCTTGTAATTTCCCAAGTGACGAGAGCAACAAAGGTGTCTTTTATGTTAATGAGGTGGCTTGTGGGGGGCTGGTTGCTAGGGAAACCAAGCTTGTGAATAGAGGGTTTGAACTTTCAGTCCCAACCCCTCACCTCCAGAGAGGAGAGAGGGGCTGGAGGTTGGATCCGTAGCCAGGGGCCAAGGATTTAATCAATCGAGCCCGGTAATAAAGCCTCCATAGCAACCTCCAAACATAGGGTTCTCAGAGCTCCTGGCCTGGGGAGCACGTGGAGATCTGGGCAGAGCAGCATCCCAGGGGAGGCAGGGAAGCTCCCGCCACTTCCCCATTGTCCTAGGCGTCTCTTCCGTCTGCCTGCCCCTGAGTTATATCCTCTTATAACAAACTGCTGATCTAGTAAGGAAAATGCCTCTGAGTTCTGTGAGCCACTCTAGCAAATTACAGTCATCAGACCCAAGGAAGGGAATTGGGGACCTGTGATCAGTCCATCAGGAGCCCAGGTGGCAGCCTGGACTTGCGATTGGTGTCTGGTGGGCAGGGAGGAGGGGTAGGGGGGTTGGCTGTCAGTCTGTGAGACTGAACCGTTACCCTGTGGGACTGAGCTATTTCCAGGTAGGCAGTGTCAGGACGGAGTTGGATTGTGAGGCGCCGGCTGGTGTTGGAGAGCTGCGTGGTGCGGGGAAGAAGCCACACTTTGGAATTGGTGTCAAAGTCAGGAGCATTGAACCTGTCACCCTGTCATTGGCTTTAAATGCCATCCGGGCGCCATCATCCACATTTTTACCTCTGAGCCTGACACCTTCCCAAGCTCCAGACTTTCTACTCCCCTTCCTTCTCCACATCTGACAGGCCTCTCACCCTCCCCGGCCCAGAGACAAGACTCAGTTTCCCTGCCGCCCCGCCCTGCTCCTCCCCAACCAGAGGGAATGGCACTCCTGTGAGTGGTCACGTGGAACAGGACGAGGCTCCCCTCTCCCTTACAGCCCGACGCCAGCGGGGCCCGGCACCCAGCTCAGGCCCTCAGCGCCTCCACCACCAGCACCTCGGCCCGAGCTGCCCTCGGGAAGTTGGGCTCCTATTTTGCCTCCTGAAGGGGCTCATGCTTTCCCCCCACAAACGGCAGCCCTCCTCCCAAAAACACAAGGCAGTTGATATCTCCCCCTTGTTCAGAACTCTGCCATGGCTCCGGACTGGACCCTGCACAGCATCACATGCCTGACCTTGGCCATCTAGGCTGTGTGTGACCAGGGCCCGCCCCCTACCTCTCCTCCTCCTCCTCCCCCACGCTCTCCCCCTCACTGGCCTCTGTGCCACCCACCGGCCAGGACGCTGAGACCCGCCGAGAGCTGGCCTTTAGGACTCCGCTCTCCAAGTTGAAACGTGGGTCCGTTCTCCTACATAGTTTCTATTTAACTTTCTAGAAAGTAGCAGGCCCTCAGCCAGGAGCCAGCGCTCCTTACGAAGCCCATGGTCTGACTGTCGCCCTCCCACCTGGCTGAGTGCTGGGAGGACTGCGGGGCCAGCTCTTTTCCAGGCTCAGAAGGCGGGCCCTGCGGCGGGCACCGAGGGGCGGTATACCTGTCTCAGGATGAAGGCCACCACGTCCGTGGACTCCCAGTAGCTGGCGTGGAAGAGGTGGGGCAGCGCCACGGTGGGGAAGGCGGTGAGGACGTCAGGGCAGTACAGGGCGTAGTCGATGCGCTTGGCACCCCACCACTTGGCTGTGACTGTGGGGTCGAGAGGGAGGTGAGGACGGAGCAGACTGCCAGGGCCTTGACCCAGGGGGCAGTGCGGGACCCCATGCACAGGCGCAGTAGTGAGGCCGGCACCCAGCTCACAATGAGCTCTGGGACGTGGCTTCTTTCCCCACCTCCCACCCTCCCCTCCTCTAGGACACTTGGTCCCCAAAAGTGGGGACCCACGGAGGCGTCCACAGTCCCACCCCACCCCACCCCCGGGCTGCCGGTCAGCAGGGTTCCCAGTGGGGAAGCTGAATGTTGGGATCAGGGCTCTGGCCGAGGTCAGAGCTCAGTTTGTGCCAGGAGGGATCCTGGCTCCTTCCACAGCCAGGGTCAGAGTTCTCTCGAAGGTCAGAGTTCAGTGAGATTTCAGTTACTCCCCCTCCTCCCTGGCCTCGGCAGCTCTGGCGGTTGGCCAGCAGCCACCCAGAGGTAGGTCCCTCTCCCTTGACCCCAGGGAGACCCCCCAGAGGACCCTCACTCACTGCAGGAGGTGCCGACGGGTGCCAGGCTGTCCGAGGACGCGGAGCTCTCGCTGTGCGAGCTGTCCTGGCTCATCCTCCGCCCCGGGCGCTGGGACCTCGGGGCCGGAGGGGGCGAGGAGGGGGCGTCCACCATCGGGGGGCTTCCCTGGGAGCCGCCCTCCAGGAAGAGGGAGCTGTGGGTGTGCAGGGCATCCGCTGGAGGGAGAACTTCACGGTCAGGGCCAAGGCCGTCTCAAACAGAGCCCCATGCTGTGCCACCCGCTCACGTGGGAGGCAGAGGATCAGCGATGACCACCCCCGGCCCTGCTCTCTCACCCCAAACAGGCAACCTGCACTCTCACCTCCCGGAATCTGGCTGGGACGCCTTTCCCATGATACATCGTTGGGTTTTATGTTAGGGTCCCTCTAAGTTTTGGGCACAAGTTAGGGTCCCAACCATCACTCCTCCCCTAATAAATCGGCTGAGGGTGCCCCTGGGAGAGGACCCTCAAACACCAGCTGGGGTCACGGGTGACCCATACCATGTGCTCTTGTTCAAACCTCTGCCCTGAGCTACAGGGACTATGGCAGAGCCCACAAGGGCATGGGCACCGCAGCTTGGAGCTGGGGGGGGCTCTCTGTGGGCGTGGGCATGCCCTGACCCAAGAGGGACGCATTGGAGGGTGGGGGAAGAGGGTTTTAGAGCCTCTTCTGTTGGTGGAAGCTCCTGATGAAGCAGGACTTTGGAAATTGAGTTTTCATCGAAACGGGTGGGAGGTGGTTTACCTCCTGAATGAGCCACAGATACAGCCCGCCCCCGCGCCCCCCCCAATCTGGCCACACCTCTGACATGCTCCGGGGATGGAGCCAAGGCCCGCATCGCCAAGGCCCTGACTGTCCATTACAGGCCTCTCCCAAACCACCTGCCATTGCCTCTGTTGGACCTAGAAGATCTCCCAACATCCACCCCCAGCTCTTCCCCAGCCGCCCAAAAGCCTTGGTCAAAGCTTCCCTGTGCGTGAAGCCTGCTGCAATGAGATACCTGCTGCTCTGCACCTCTGAGTGCAGGCTGGGCCCTGGGCAACAGAGCTCAGCTGGACCCCAGACTTCCAATGAGGTCTGACAGCGCCAGTATTAGCTGGCCCCCGCCCAGAAGCTCAGCCAGCAAGCTCGTCAGGGAGCAGATCTTGGGTCTCTGAGCCCCAAGCTGCCTCCTACAGAGGGGGCTGCTTGGAGAGCAGGTGGGCCGGCTGTTTGCCTGTCCTGTGCCCCCAGCACACAGGCTCTGCTCAGCTGCGTCTAGTCCCTCCATCAGCTGAAAGCTCGGAGAGGCGGGACCAGAGACGGGGACCCTGGAGGGCGCCTGGTGGGGCCCAGCCTCTGGCTCAGCACACACGCTCACCCCCCAGGAGCCTACCGAGGAGGAGGGACTGTCCGTCGCCCAGCGGGAACCTCTGGTAGCGGGGCACGCTGACGGGCGGCACCAGGTGGAACTTGGGCTCCAGCAGCGGCTCAAGCCGTGAGGCGGAGGGGTCTGCGCAGTGGAAGAAGCTGTAGACCTGGCTGCAGGCCGGACGCACCTGGAGTCCTGGGAGCGACACAGGGGAGCCCCTTGCTGGTCCCTGCACACGCGGCCCTGGAAGGCTTCCCTGAGCGTGGCTTTGCGTGGCCTGCTCCTCCGCTCACGAAACGCATGGCTCCCTGCTACCTCCAGCACCAAAGCCACATGTTCAGTTTGGCATTTGAGGCCTTGCCCATCAGTCCCACCCTCCCGGGATCACGGCTGTAGGCACCCAGACTGTACCACGGTGGCCATCTGAAACCCCCCCCAGCAGGCTTGCTTTCTCTGGGCCTTGGCTCAAGCTGCCCTCCTCCCAGCAGGCCCTTTGCCCTCTGTTCTCCGCCGGCCAAACCCCTCAGTCCTCCCAGCTTTCACTTAGTGGCTACCTGACTTATGACTTACCAGGCTCTTTTCCTGAGGATCAGCTGCCCCTTCCTCCAGCCCCACTCAACTCCTTGGTTTGCCAGAGCCGCGGTGCCCTTCTCTCACAGATCAGCAGGTGTCTCCACTGAGGCCTCCTTCCCCTCAGCACGTCTCCCTGTCCCTCTTAGGTCAGGGGACTGGACTGACCACATCAAGGGAGCCTTAGGCTTCCTTAGTGACATCAGGGCAGCTGTGGGGTCCCCCCTTCTCTCCCCACTTCACGCAGAGCCCCTCCCTGTCTCTCTGTTCCGTATCGTAGGGAGTCAGAGAGCTTTGGGACAAAAGAAGTTTGAGAAGCCCAGGGAGGGTCATCTCCAAGGTGGCTCCAGACTCTTGCATCCTCAGAATCAAGGCTTAACCTTCTACATGTGTGTCTCAGAGAAATGAGGATGCGTTCCAGGCTGTGGGCACTGCGTGAGCAAAGGCACCGAGGTGGGCCTGGCTGCAGTGGGCCTGCCTGGCACTGGGGGAGGGGAGGGTGGGTGCAACCGGGCAAACGGTGGTGGCTTCTCTTCCCATAGAGCACGACAACTGAACAACAGGCCCCCGGGCCAGCCCGGGGCATGTGACAAGGACAGTGACATCCACCAGAGGCCATCTCACCTTCGCTCCATCTGGGAAACCACCCCTTCTCCTTCCTCTCCCCTCCCTCCCCCTCCTTCTCTTCTCTGTCCATTTACCCCCAGTAGTTGGCAAAGTCATTAGTCAACAGAGCCAACTATCGACTAGTACAACGATTGACATTTCTTTGGAGAGCCAAATTTTTTAAACTTAAACTTCTTCTAATGCCACTTCTTCAACATAGACTCGCCCAGGCCGTGGTATTTTGTGGAAGAGCCACACTCAAGGGGCCAAAGGGCCACATGTGGCTCAGGAGATGCAGTTTTCCAACCACTGACCTACCCCAACTCTGTGACCCAGCCTCTCCCTGCCCCCAGTTTGAGGCCCTGACACAGTGGACTATGACCCAAAGGCACCTCAGCCCCGGGCTGTGCCACACCCACCGTCCAGTGCGGGCAGCACCGTCCTCCGCATGGCCAGGACCAGGCCGAGGGGTGAGCCGAAGAGGAAGAAGTCAGACACATCGAAGTCCAGGCGGCCCAGGCTGACCGCCCGGGGCTCGGCCTCATCCTTCAGCATGCTCGAGTGGATGCTGGGGAGGGAGCGGGGGAGACAGAGGCAGCGGGTTAGGGAAGGGCCGTGGAAGTGAAGCATTCGCTCAGCAGGGCGGCTTCAAGTCTGGGTACGGGCAGCCCAGCCCTCCACCTCTGGGGCAGGGCCCAGAACCAGAGTCTACTCGCTGGATGCTGTCCACACGAGCTGGCAACCTCTCAGCGTTGGCCACCGAGGCCTGGCTAACATTTGGCTAAGGCAGAGGTCATCAGCCCACGGTTTCCGTCCAGGGCCAGATGGTAAATATTTTAGACTTTGAGGGCCATATGGTCTCCATCACATCTACTTAACTCCGCCGTGTGGCATGCAAGCAGCCGCTGATGACACCTCAACAAATCCGCGAGGTCAATGAACCTGGACCCACGGCATCTGGCCGAGAACCTGAGACCACTGAGCGTCCCGCAGACCACAGACCTGCCCCTCGTGCCGGTTCTGGGATGGTCACACTGAATCCCTGCCCCCGCTACCGGAGAAGCCCAGCTGGCCACTATGCAGACCAGCTGGGCGGTGTCAGCCCTGCCAGATTAGGGCTCTCGTTTGTAACTCATGTTCCAGGCAACCCACAGACACAGATGCACACAGCTCGGTCCTCCCTTCCAACCAGCCTGCCGATGAAGCAGAGCTTCAAGAGATAACGGCAAGACACAGAGTTCCAATCACTCGCATCTCAGGCACCCATTACCCCCAAAGAGTGCGAGCTGATGTTCAGCCACAGGCCCAGAGCAGGCTGCCCAGGGAGGGCAGGAACACGGGGGCTCTCCCTGACCTTCAGCTGGCAGCCTTGAGTCGAAGATAACCCCATGGGATTACATGATGAACCAATCAATCCATAGAACACAGATCCGTCGGACATACTCCCGTTGGGAGAGAGAGGGGATTTTAGGAACCTCCGTTGGAACAGCGTGTGAGCGAGGGTCCTGCCTGCCACACGCCTCTGCCTCTGGCGGTGTGAGCATCTCCCCGTGGGGACGATGACTGGTGTTTAACCACACGTATTTCACGTTCAGCGTGGTCCCTAACCACACGCCAACTACTTAATTGCTAACAAAACTGCCATCTGTCCCTGCACCAGAGGGAAAAGCGAGCTGCGTCGGACCAGCTTCGGAAAGCCTCCAGCTTCTTCTTGTCACTCCCCAAACGTGGGGTTTTCTTAAAGGATGAGCCAGAAATGTGGAGATTTTACCTCGCAGCCCGGACGTGAAACATAACTGCTTTTCTTGTAAAGAATCGTCGGGCAGAGGGGCTTTAAATAGCCAGAGATTTAGCTACGCAGAGCCTCTGACCTAACAATCCCTCCTTCAGGAATCCACGCAAACGAAACAGCCCTAATATGCACATGAGTGTTGATGCACAAAGGTCGTCACCAGGGCGCTATTTATAATTTTGAAGAATTGGAAAAAGCCAAAGCGTCCAATGACTGGGATTAAGTAAGTGTGTCCGTTTACTCAATAAAATGTTGTTAAGACTATCTACCAAGCATTTTTATTATTTTTAAAAATATGTTTTTATTGATTTCAGAGAGAAAGGGAAAGGGAAAGGGAAAAGGAAAGGGAAAGGGAAAGGGAGAGAGAGACAAAGAGAGAGAGAGAGAGAAAGAGAGAGAGAAGAATGAGAGAGAGAGAGAGAGAGAGAGAGAGAGAGAAAGAGAGAGAGAGAGAGAGAGAGAGAGAGAGAGAGAGAGAGAAAGAGAGAGAGAAAGAAATCAATGATGAGAGAGACTCACTGATCGGCTGCCCGCTGCACACTCCCCAATGGGAATTGAGCCCACAATCTGGGCATGTGCATGTGCTCTTGACCGGAATTGAACCCAGGACCCTTCAGTTCGCAAGCTGACGCTCTATCCACTGAGCCAAACCAGCTAGGGCTCTACCAAGTACTTTTAATTATATGAGGGAAAGATCACACTATAAGGTAGATGTGTGTGTTTTTTAAAGTAAAACCAATTGCAAGGCATGTGAAATATATAAATACTGAAAGAAAATAACCCCAACATTAGCCCTGGCTCCCTCTGGGTGCTGAGATGATCTGCTTCCCAAATGCTGAGCTGGCCTCCTGCTACTTGTCACTGGGGTAAGAAAGGAGGAGGGAGCGACGGAGGAGAGAACTGAGGAGTGAGGGAAGAGGCGTTCCTTCCGAGGTGGGACTATGCTCAATACCCACGTGTCCCTGAGTAATGTGCAGACAGTTCAGTTAGCTGGTGTCGATGACCATGACCCTTCTAGAAGGTTCGAGGGCGGGCGGTTCCATGGAGGCCCTGGGGCCGACGAGGAAAGTGTGCTGTGTCCTGGAGGCTGGGGGACCCGTGCCGAGCCCAGCTCTCGTCCCTGGCTGTGTGGTCCCAGGAACCTTCCTGACTGACTTCGCCTGCACTGCCTCGTCTGAGAAACAGTCAGAACACACGCCTGGAGTTGCTCACAAAACACACAATATACCTGTTCTTTCACCAGATTCTTAAAGCCGCCACGAAAGCAGGCTGGGCAGCATGTGCCATGTTGCAGAAGATGACCCTGAGGCTCAGGGATGGCTATCCCCTCCCTCTGAAAGTTGGGGTGCAGCAGAGACAGAGTCCAGGGCCCACGGTCTCAGCCCAGGGCCCATGGGGAGCAGCCTTGAGCTCAGGCTTGTCTCTGGGGGCCCCAGGAAAGACCTGGGACGTGTGACTGGTCCTAAGCCACCCCGAGGATGCTAAGCCAAGGTGCTCTCTGCTCTGGATGCTTTGCAGGAAGGAAGATGGGACACGGGGAATGGTTACCTTGATAGGAAGGCATGATGCTGGGTGATGGCCTCGCAGTCATAGGTGGAGGAATCGCTCTGTTTCCGTGGCAACGGCCTCTTGGGCTCCTCATCCTCCAACACGCTGGAGATGTCAATGCTGCTTTTGCTGAGCCGCTTGCTGCTGGCCAGACTGCACTCCTCCTCCACCCCGGGGGTGTCCTGTGGGACCGAGGAGAGGGCAGGAGGGCCCTGTGGTCACGGTGGGACTCTGGGGCCCTACCTCCTCCCCAGGCACAAGGAACCCCTTTCTCCTAGACGTGAGAGGCAGTGCGTCTTCCAAAAGAAGCTAGAAAGCCACCACACGGTAGCGGTGGGAGTCTAGTCACAGGGCTGTCCTCTGCCCCCAGAGGGATTGGCGAGTTAGAGGGACTCGGGGCAGCTACCTGGGGACCCGACCCCAAATTAGCCCCCCTGGACCTCAGTTTCCTCCCTTGTGATAGTAATCTCTTGCTACTCCTGTAAGATTGCGACACAATATATACTTCGTGACCTGGATTTCACGGGTTCACAGTACTGCCCTCCGAGAGGCCCCCCGCTCCCCAGGACAGACTCTCCACCGCTCCTACCCTCGGGCCCGCACCTGGGTGCTGCTGACGCTCCCCTTCCGGCTGCTGCTGCCAGGGCTGTCGCCCGAGGGCCCCGCGCTGTAGCAGATGGCGTCAAAGGCCAGGAGGCCCCCCACACAGTCCCCGATGAGACACACCTGCAGAAGGCACAGCTGGGACTGCAGGCCTGGCCACCGCTGCCCCCTCACCCCAATGCATCCAGCGCTCCTGGATAACAAGGAGCCTGTCCCAGGAGGCCTGAGAGGGCTGCATTAGGGAAGGGGTGCACATTCTGGGGCCAGGGTCAGCTGAGGACAGGATCAGGCTAGGGTGAGGAGTCAGACTGGGGTCAGGGTCAACCTGAGGACAGGGTCAGGCCAGGGTGCGGGGTCAGACAGGACCAGGCTGGGGACCAGGGGTCAGACTGAGGCCAGGGTCAGCCTGAGGCCAGGGATCAGGCATGGGCCAGGGCTCAGCATGGGCTCACAATCAGAACTCAGATGTTGGCCTCACTCTTCCTATCTGTAAAATGGGACCAAACCCAAAGATTTTTAAAAGCCTTCTTAGATCTCAGACACCATGGCTCCTGAGCAGCCTGGTCTAGATCCTTTGGGCAGATGCAAGCCTCATTCTGGGTGGGGCCAAGGCAGGGAGGTGGGGGCAGCCGTCCTACCTGCCCACTGAAGCCGATGCCATCCGGGGACTTGAGGAACTCTGCGTAGACCTGGTTGGCTTGCTCAATGACGGTGGCAACCGCATCCTGGTACTGTGGGGAGGAGATGGCCAACAGGGGCAGCACGGCCAGAGGGACGTGGTCCTGGCTGTTGCTGAGACAGCCCTCATCGTGGCTGCAGGGATTCAGGCTGCGGACAGGGGGCCAAGGTAAGCTCAGCCGGGGTCAGGCAGGGGGCGGGTTAGAGGCTTCGGACTGGGCAGGAGAGAGCACGTGCTGACCAGGAACGGGGCCCTCCCCTCCAGGCTCCCCTGTGCCCACCCCGTGCCAGTCCGTGATGTGGGCCCTGGAGTCTCCTGCGACAGCATCCCTCTCTCCTGCCCTGTTCTGCAGGGCACCAAAGAACCCCCATCACGAAAGACGCCACTGGTGTGGATGTGGGTGGGGCCTATCATCCTGGCAGACTTCCCAGTGCAGGTGGGGTCTGACTAGGTCTCCCGGAAGGCTTTCGGGAAACTCGAAAGGAAGAGAGAGGGTCGCCAGGCATGCTGCAGCTTGGGGTGGGCACTGAGCTGTGTGCTCGATAGTGTGCCCATGGTCCAGCTGCCCACCCCTGCACCAACCTCCCACACACACACCTGTCCTGCCTCTGTCCCCTGGGGCAATGGACCCAGCTGGCCAACAGGGACCACACGGGGAGGAATTGCCCAACGGCTGCCCAGCCCCTGCCCTTCCCCCATGGCCTAAGCTCAGGCTGCCTGAGCTTGAAACCAGGGACAGGCGACAGGGCTCAGGGACCCTGGGCAGGTGACAGAGACCTCAGGGCACGCCAGTCCAGCCCAACAACCATGCCTCATCTCCAAAGAACACAAATGAGAGGAAACAGGCCTCGATGGCAGCGGAGAGATTTTAATTAGCCGAGAAAGAGCTCTCTCCCAGCAGTGATTAGGGCTGATGGATGGGCTGGCAAGGCGCTGCCTGCGGGGGACAGACACTCCCTCCCGCTGTCCCCTCCAGTGGCCAGGCCATCCATCTTACTGGCCATCAGGCCTGCGCTGGGTCACCCAGCTCTGGGGGTCAGATGTCCTGGGGGTGCGGGGCTTGGGGAAATCCTGAGACTGATTGTGAATGAGCCCAATTAACTCCGGCTGCTGGAGTGTGAAGGGAACGGAGCCACGCCAGCCCGGCTCCCCGGTCCTGCCGCAGAGCGGACGCGGCCGATTCGTCTGCGGAAGAAGCAGAGTCCAGGGCCCTCCCTCGGGGTGAGGCCTGCCGCCCTGTGGCTTCACAAACATCACACGGGGATGGGAGCCCTTCGCCGGGCTGGGGAACAACAGACCCCATCGCCTTCCTTCCTTGTCACTCTGATTGAGATGGGCCCTGCCCTGACCTGGAGCACAGATCAATCCATCAGACGGGTCTCTGCTCCCCTGTCCCCCTCCCCATCCCTCTCATCCCCTCCCCTGCAGACGCCAACTCCCCTTTCTCTCAGAGACCAGAGGAGGGAGGCCTGCACGCCCTGCACAGGTGCTCCCCACCCGCAGGACGCTGGGCACCCTCCTCCCCTCCCAGCACTGCGGAGCCCTGCCTGGGCCACAGCTGAGGGAGGGGCTGGGACGCCCTGCCCGCCCTGCCCGAGCCCCACATGGCGAAGGGCTCCTCTCTGTGAGGCCCTGGGTGCTGGCAGAGTTGACATGAAAGGGAGCGAGGGCAGGAGAGAGGTGCCCGGCCTCCCCTTCACCCCTAACTGGTCCAAGCTCTCGGCTGCCAGCCCGTTTGCCTCGTGCTCTATCACAGCGTTTTTCAACCGCTGTTCCGCGGCACACTAGTGTGCCGCAAGATGTTGCCTGGTGTGCCATAGGTGCAGACAAGACAAGAATTTTATAATTTTTCACTATTTTGTTTACTTAATATTTCATAATAAAGTAATTATAAAATACTTTCTTTGTGTTTATTTGATTCCTATTCAAGAGAATTACTTTATATATAGTCAATATAGGCACAGAGTTAAATTTTTTAACATTTTCTAATGGTGGTGTGCCTCGTGATTTTTTTCATGAAACAAGTGTGCCTTTGCCCAAAAAAGGTTGAAAAACACTGCTCTATCAGACCCGTGCCCTGCAGGCGCCGCCTCTGTGCCCGTGTTAGCTGTGTTCCTACAGGGCAGGGGCCTGGGAGCAGAGCTTTCCGGTCCTGGGGCGGTGAGCAGGACCTCTCACGGGTCCCCAGGTCCTGGGGGGCCCCTGTTAATCCCCCTGTTAATCCCCCAGGTTTGGATGAGGAGCCCAGGCCTGGTAAGCTTGCTGCCTGATCCCCGCCCTCCGGGCTCTCTGACGGCAGTCAGACACACTGCCCTCCCCAGCCCCTGTGCACCAATGGGAGCGCGCCCTCTCCCTGTGAGGACAGGGTGTGAGTCACAGCACACCCCACGTGTGCTTCCCAAGTGCCCCCCGCCTAGGCTGGCACACAGGCGCCTCGGAAAATCTGGGGGGTTATTCCCCAGAGTATCCCCACGGTACAGACGAGGAAACAAGCAGGGAAAAGCTAACTGCCTTCCCCCAGGTCACACAGCTGGAGCTCACATCTGGGCTGACCGAAGAGCCCGCGCCCTTAACCATGCTATGCTACTCCCACAGCACACCCCAAAGCCAGCTCCCCCGGGCGCCGCCCTGCCCTCTTCCTGAGGGTCCCTGTGCCCTGTGCCACCTCCGTTAGAGCACACACACACCCCCACTGGGCTCTAATGACGGGGCCTGGGAGCGAGGCTGCCTGGGGCTGACTCCCGGCTCCGTTCACTGGGTGGCCCTGAGGGCAGTGGCCTTGCTTAACCTCTCAGTGCCTCAGCTCCCTTGCCTGGGCCCAGGAGACCACGGCCTGTGAGCACAGGAAGAGGATCTGAGCTACCAGCGCCGCCTGGTTCCGGCAAAGGAGGATGCGGTGTACAGGGCTCATTGCCGGGGACTCTACTGACCCCCTCCCACGTGATGCTCGTGGTCAGCGAGGACCTGGCATCCCAGAGAGGCCTGGGCAGGTATGCCCCTGCCCACCAGAGCCCACATGGCAGGGGGCAGTCCCCTCACTTAATCCCCTCCCTCCCTCCCTCCCACCACCACCACCAGCGCCAGCCAGTCCCAACAAGCAGAAAGGGACTCACTTGGAGACCAGCGAGATGGCCTCGGAGCAGATGGCAGGACAGGGGACAAACTTGATGAGGATGTGGCCCAGGGCCGCGGGGAAGTGGGCGCGGGTGACCTTCTCCAGCACGGAGCTGAACGTGTGGATGTCGGCCGCCTTGCAGGAGGGGTCCCCCGAGCCCGTGTCCAGGACGTTCCCCCCGTGCAGCACCAGCAGCAGGACCTGCGTCTTGCAGGAGCGCTGGGAGAAGACTTCCTGGAAGGGACATCGGTGGGGACAGAGAGACAGGCAGCAGGAGGACAAGGTAACACAGTGAAACACACACACACACACACACACACACACACACACACACACGGGGGGGGGGGCGGGAGGGCTGCAGCCAGAGAAGTAAACACTGTGCCCAGCCTGCCTCAGCTCCAGGTCAGAGACCTCCCCAGCCCCCATATGATGAGGGGCACAGGCTGCCGGGAGGGCCGGAGGGAGCCCAGGAGGCCCTGCTGGTTCACATGAGAGCCAGAAGCCCGGGCAGGAGGGGATGCTGCCCAGGGTCACACAGCAAGCCCGGTAAGCCAGGTGGACACCGAGCAGCCTGTGCACCAGGCTCTGACTGACGTCCTGAGCACACAGCTGGGCCCAGGCAGCCTCGGGAACCCGCCTACCTCGCTGTCTTCGTGGATCTCAATGCTTCCTTGGGCCGGGAACTTCTGTCTTCTCAAGGACACCCGGTACAGCTCTCCTGCGGGGAACAGAGCAGCGCTCAGCCGGCCGGAGGCTGGGCCCACGGGCCGTGGAGCCATAGCGTGGGAGCTAGGGGGCACCCTGGCCAGCCCTGGCCTCCGAGCCAAACACAACGTGAAACCCTTTCTCCTCCGATAGAGTGGAGGCCCAGCAGGACGAGGCCGCGTCATGGTGCTGTCCCAGGGGCCAGCAGGGCCACCCTAGGAAGGAACCACAGTGCCCTGCCGTCTTTCCTTCACTGACAGCAGCAGCGTCAGGGTCGTCCGATGGCCTCCACTGCCTGTATTAGACGGAAATGTGGGCCGAGCATCCTTCTGAAAACAACCACAGCCCGGCCGGCGAGGCTCAGGGGTTGAGCGATGACCTATGAACCAGGAGGTCATGGTTCAATTCCCAGTCGGGGCACATGCCCAGGTTGTGAGCTCCATTCCCAGTGTGGGGCGTGCAAGAGGCAGCTGATCAATGATTCTCTCTCATCATTGATACTTCTCTCTCTCTATCCCTTCCTCTCTGAAATCAATTTTAAAAACCTATACACACACACACACACACACACACACACACATATATACATTATATATATATATATATATTTTTTTTTTTTTTTTAAACAGACCACAGTTGCTGAATTTTAAAAAACTGAATATGTTTGAAGCTTTCAGAGGCCTTGAATTATGGGAACCCCATGCAGGGAAGACGGCTCCTCAGAGAGACAAGGCCAGCATTGGGGGCCACACTCATGGCCACTCTTCCCCTCGAGCTGTGAGGGGAGCCAGCGCTGCCAGAAATGTTCTCCTTGCTCCCCCCAGTTGCCTGGCTCAACGCCCCCACCTTCAGGAAGTGCTTCTTGGCATCCAACCCTCCCTGATCTCTCTTTCCTCCAACACAGACACTACACTCATGGGCCAAATCTGGCCCATTGCCTGTGTTTATAAATAAAGTTTTATTGGAACACGGCCATGCCCATTCATCTGCGTATTATCTGTGGCTGCTTATGTGCCACAGACTTTAAAGCCCGAAAAGCCTAAAATATTTACTATCTGGCCCTTTAAAGGAGAGTTTGCTGGCCCCTGATCTAATGCCTGAATATCACTGCTTTGGACTCTCGGGTGCAGAGAGACCTCAGAGACATCCAGCAGCCCCCTCACTGCCTATGAGAGTGAGGAGTCCTTCCTTCCATCCAGCTGACCTCGCTCCCCTTGGACGGATACTTCCTTCTCTGTGTGGCTGAGCCTCGCAGCTCGACTGTGGACCACTTGTTTGCCTTCAATGACAGGGAGCTCATCTCTTAAAGCAGCCGGTTCTAGGCAAGGGTGGCCCTTTCCTTTTTCTCACTTTACCCCCATGCCTGCCGAGAGCCTGCTGCACCCTCCCAGGAAGCACATTTGGGGAGGGTCCTTCCCAGGGGGCTTTGCAGGCAACCCTGCGGCAGGTGGGCCCGTGTGGGTGGGAGCCTGGCCAACACGTGCCTGTGTCATCTCCTCATCCACTCCTAGCCCTGGGGAAGGGTGCATCTGCCAGGAATCCCCAGAGAGAAGCTTTGCTCAGCAGGGAAGTGCATTTTTAAATCATCTGTCCTCCCAGGCACAGCCCTGGTCTAAGGGCAACTGCTTTATGAGTTCGGAGCTGCCGCCCACACAGACAGGAAATCATTTTGTAAGTGATGGAGGGCTTTGGCTTGGAGGAGGAAGAGGAAAAACTTGTTCTGAGGCCTGGCTCTGCCCAGCGCTTCCTAATGCTCCTTCCAGGGGCTCCGACTCTACTGCCCTATTTCTAACATCCTGACCTTGCCCTGGACCTGGCCAGAGGACACCTGGGCCCTGCTCTCGGGACAGCATCAAAATGAACGACAGCAGAAGATGGTTCTGTTTGACCGAGGACGAATGTCCCAGGCACTGTGTGCTGCACAGGGATCATCTCATCAGTCCCCACAAGTAACCTCTGGGTTTTGGTCCTCTTGTGATCGCCCCATTTTGCAGATGAGAAAACTGAGGCTCAAACAACCTAAGTCCCTGGCCACACAACTGAGAAGACTGAGCGAGCTGGCACATGAGCCCAGCGAAGAGTGCCCCACACTCAACAGAGGACAATGCTTGACAAAGTGTTCTCTCATCCATCTGACATCCACGGCTTCCTGGGGAGGTGGACACGGAGCTCCTCATTCTGCAGAAGAAACAGGAGCACAAATCCATACGCGACACCCCGGGGACGGAGGCCCCGTCTGCCATGGGGACCAGTTCACCAGCAGGAGAGGAAGAGGCCAGGAGGGAAGCTGGGCGCGGCTCTGTGTGTGCAGCCCCAGGTGCTGCTGAAGGGCAGGCAGCCCGGGAGAAGCCAGGTGAGTCCGTGAGTGTGGAGCCTGGGAGGGCCCTGATCTGGGGCTGGAAGGACCCGTTGGAAACCACGATCTTTGGAGCCAGAACACCTGCGTTCAAATCTTGGCTCTTAAGAGCTGTGATACCTGCGCCTCGGTTTTCTCATCTGGAATATGGGGATGATAATAGTGGTGACCTCCTACAATGGTGATGAGGATCTGCGAGGTCATGCACAGGAAGGGCTTAGAATGGGAACTGGAACACAGTAAACGCCATGTATGTGATTATTATTGTTATCATAATTACTATTATCATCCAGGGAGCATTGGGGGGCTTAGCTGATAAGATGGAGCCAATCCTGGCTGGTATAGCTCAGTTGGTTGAGCATTGTCTCACGCACTGAGAGATTGCTGGCTCAATTCTAGGTCAGGGCACATGCCCAGGTTTGGGGCTTAATCCCTAGTAGGGGGTGCGTAGGAGGAAGCCAATCCATGTTTCTCTCATCCCCCCTCCCTCTCCCTTCCTCTCCCCCCTCCCTCTCCCTTCCTCTCTCTCTCTCTCTGAAAGCAATAAAAGCATATTAAAAAAAAAAAAAAAAAAAGATGGGCCGGAGGCTGATGGGGACATTGCCGCCTTCACTCCCCTGCCTGTCCCCAGGTCCTCCCTGAGCTTGGCAGGCTCCGGGCCTCGCTGGGCTGGGTGCCTGCTTGCACCGGGGAGCCTGCGTGCCGTATGATTACAGGATAAATACTGTGATTGCCACAAATTGCCACAGTGAGGTTATAAATAAGTAGCAGGGAAGACAGGAGGGTCCTGCCATCTCGAGGGCACTGTGCCCCCCGTGAGGTGGGGGCTGCATCCTGCACCCTCACTGATTACACAGACGGGGGCGCACCCACATCCTTGACAGGCCTGGCTCACTGCTGTGAAGCCCAGCTCCTTTGGGGCCCAAGCGATGCTCTGGGCATCAAATCGGTGGACAAGTGTGGTATCCCGGCGGCAAACGCTGCTGAGGCAGTTCCTGGCTCGGTGGGGATGGGAGGCCGGGTCCCAGCCCACCAGACCTAGGCTCTGGCCCCTACAGAGCCGATTGCCAGGACCAGAAAGGTATGTCCCCGTCTTCCCAGAAGCCCCTGCAGACGAGCAGAGAGGCCGCCCAGGCCCCCTGCCTGTCCCCTCGCCCACAAGGCTCTCTCTGCTTTTCTAAGAACCAGACATCCCACCACAGCCACTGCGGCCAGAGGCTCTGACTCACCCACAGGACATCACTCCTGCCCTGCGCCTGCCCCTGCCTGCCCTGAGCCCTCCATCTGTAAGCCTGGCCTCCCCATTACAGACCACAAAGTCTCACCTGTCCTCAGAGCCCTGCTCAGCTGTCACCGCCTCTGGAGAGCCTGTCAACTCTCCCTCAGCAGAGGTGGCTGCCCAGGACATGGCGAGCGGAGCCAGGCTCGGAGCTGTGAGGTCACCTGTCTGTTTCCCTCTCAGCCCGGGGCCCTGAGACAGGCTGCAGTATCTGCCAGGGCTCAGGGTGGCATTTCTGTGAAAACTCATTACAAGTGAGGATCCAGGGCGCACACGGCCTGGGAGGCAGCTCTGGGCTGTCGAGCCCCAGGAGAAATTTGGTTCAGGGCAACATCGGCCACTGGGAAGACTTCTCTTAAAAGCCCCGAGGGAAAGGGTACTGGGAACCTCTGGGAATTCTAGAACTCCGCATCTAGGGGCTTCCCCGGAGCCTCTGGTGACAAGATCCGCTGATGGTGGCCCACGTCCTGTCCATGTCTATCTGCTTGTTCCTATTCAGGCTGGTCCCTGTGTGCCCAGATATGGGCTGCGGCGGGGAGGAGGAGGCACAGCTGTTTTGTGACAGCATTTTGTGACAGCTTTGAGGAGGGCCAGCTACCACCACGCTTGCTTCCAGCACCCCTGCCAGTCCTGGTGCCGGGATCGGTGGCCCACCCAGCTCACCATGGCTCCCTCTGCCAGCTGAGGAATAGAGGCTGTTTTTGCTTAATCACTACCTTGGAAAGACACAAACAGTGATCATCCCTTCTCACCATGGATGTGCCATGACTGCTCCTGAGACAACAGCCAAGGTCTTCACCCACGCACCCAGCACCCTAAGCACAGTCGCCCGGCTTGGCCCAGTCCCGCTGTCTCCATTCTCCCCTGCCCCCTGCGGCTGGGACCCGGGAGGGGTGGATGCTGGGGTGCCCCCTCGCTGAAACAGACCACTCCATTCGCCCTCCATTCCGCCAGCCCCTGCAGGGCCCCATTTCCATGAGTCACCCCTGGGGTCAGCTGGGCCAGCGTGGGACTGTGGGGCATGTCCTGAGCTGCATGGACAAAGCACCGGAGCCTCTGTGGGCGTGTGGAAGCACCGGCCCTGGCCTGAACCATCTTGTGTTTGAACCCAGTGGCTTTGCTCTCCTGCTTGGTGTGGGTGCCAGAGGTATACACTGAGTGGCCAGATTATTAGGATCTCTGAACGCATAATAATTATCTCAGAACCCATAATAATCTGGCCACTCAGTGTATATCCTATATAATAAAAGGCTAATATGCAAATTGTCCCCTCGACCAGGAGTTTGACCAGCAGGCAGGCGGGCCAACTGCCCATGTCCCCTCTCCCTGGCCAGGCTGGCCGGACCCCACCCATCCACAAATTCATGCACCAGGCCTCACACACACACACACACACACACACACACACACACACACACACTGAGTGGCCAGATTATTATGTGTTCAGAGATCATACTAATCTGGCCACTCAGTGTATATACTGGGAAGACCTGGGGCGCCTGGTGCAGTAGCAAGCAGGTGGCTCAGGGCCGCCAGGTAAGCCACATGGAGAGGGACACACACACTGGAGGAGACCGGCCAGGGAAAGAGTCAGGTGGTGGGAAGTGAATGTCCTAGTCAGTGGGTGACCTTGGACGCCCTCTTCACACCATGGCAGAACGAGGGGTGCCGAGTCAGGCAGTCAGAGATTCTGAGCCCAAGCACAAAGACACGCTGCCCCGCGTGAGTTCAAGCCTCCGGGCCCAGCAGAATTCCCCCCTAGAACCCCGACAACACCGACAGGTGCCATTGGTGAGTGGCTTGGAGGGACTGTGAGAAAGGAAGAGGAGCCAGGGAGCTCAGGTGGTGAAGGTCACCTGGATGTCAAAGGGATTGATTCCAACGAGGGAGCTTGGTGTCGATTCCCGGACAAGTCCTGGTGCAAATGAAGAAACACGCGTGTTTGGGGGCCCTTAGCGAAGGAAGGAGCAAGCTCTGATGGGTTCGCCTGCACCGTTCCTTGCCAACCCCACTTCCTTGCTTGCTGAGGAGGGTCACTGGCCTGGGAACTTACGGGGACACCTAGGGCGTGGGGCATCTGGGGAGGGGGGACGGCAGGAGCAGAATGACAAACTGGAAGGGAGCGCGCAGCTCTCAGGACAGCGTGGAGTGTGGGTCAGTGGATGGGGCCGGCGCCGGAAGCCTGGACGCCAGGCCTCCCGGCTCTGCCTGGTGTGGACAGCACAGCACGAAGCAGAGAAAAGAAGGGACCCTCCTCGGAGAATTCTTAAACCTTTAAAAACAGGGGAATCTTTTATCCCAGGACATTTTTGTTAGGACCCAACCTGCAAAACAGATGACAGTGGGCCAGCTCTGGCGGACGCAGGCTGGGGGGCCCAGAGCCTCACTTTCCTGCTCCACTCGCCCTGCCCCTCAGCAGCCCCTGGGGCTCCACAGAACACAATTAAAAAGCCACCACCTGTTCCCCAGCCAAACTCCAGGCCACCCTCCTCCACAGGCCCCGGCAACCCCCCTCTCCTATCCTTCCCCCCCCCCCCCCCTGCCCCGTGAAAAACAGAAAGGAGGTGGAGGGGTGGGTGGATGGGCTGTTTTCGGAGGAAACACGCCAAAGGTTCATAAATGGTTTTCTCTAAATGACAGGACAACGGGTGATATTTTTTAACGTCCGACTTCTCTCTATTTTCCAGTTTTTCTCCAGTGAGCCCATGTTTTTTTTAGTTTAAAATTATTCCTGAATGTTTCTATTGAATAGACAATACAAGCATGTGTCACATTGATGATAAGAACATTTTAAACAAGCCTCAGCCCCTCCTTTACTAAATGTAAACACTACGAGCAAAATAAAATGTCCTGCCCTCTCCGAGCTGGCAGGCTAATGAGGGAATATAACAAGGAAAAGAAATGCTTGTGCAAGGAACCAATAGACATGAAACACACTGAGTGAATTGTGACCCTGTGTCTGGGTTAACAACAACAACAACAACTGGAGTCCTAGCTGGTGTGGCTAAGTGGATAGAGCATCGGCCTGCAGACTGAAGGGTCCTGGGTTCAATTGCAGTCAAGGGCACATGCTTGGGTTGTGGGCTGGATCCCCAGTAGGAGGTGTGCAGAAGGCAGCCAATTAATGTTGGGCTCTCATGTGGATGCTTCTCTCTTTCTCTCTCCCTCCCTTCCTCCCTCTCTTTTTTCTTCCTCTGTCTCTTAAAAAAAAAAAAAAAAAAAAAAAAAAAAAAAAAAAAACACTTGACATCACTGGTTCCTACTCTATTGATTATTGTCCAAATTTGTGTCAGGGCTGAAAATACCAAGATGAACCAGATAAAGCAGTGGCTTCAAGGATCTAGCAAGTGCCTGGGGTCACAGGAGCAGGGTCAAGTCACATGACAAAGACCTAGATCACAAGATCATGCCTGGCCACATGACCAGAGGCTGCAAACAGCCTAAGCCAGGATGATAGGACCTCCAGAGGTAGCTCTGAGGCTGCATGCACTGGAGACTTTAGTTCACAATGAGGAGGGACATCCCACTGTGCCCTGCACCTCGGGCCACTTTGAGAACATGTCTGCAGACCAGTATCTGGGCAGGAAAAGTGGGCGGGGGGTGCCAGCCTGGAGGGGCACAGGCTCTAGGGGACCTGGTGGCTGCCTGTAAATCCCTGCAGAACCTTGCCTGGGTCCCAGGAGCAGAGGGCAGAGCCAGGATGAAGGGGGCTGTGGTGGTTTCTGGAGAGTTCCAAGCTTCAACCTTACCTAGGAATGTTTAACAGTTCAGGAGTGACCCGTGCCGGCCTGAAGAAGGCAGGGAGTCCTCCTTCACCAGGTTACACAAGCAACTTATGTAAGTGATTGCTTAGCAGGGATGCCAGGGAGGAATTTCCAACCAGGCTTGGGGACCTCAGGGCTGAGGCCCCTCCTCGGACTCCGTAACGCTTTCAGCGTCAGAATCCAATCAGGTCAGCCTGGCGTCACCTGGCTAGTGAGGCCAAAACCCCAGAGGGCCTCTAGCCCCACACAGAGACACCAGCCCAGACTATGGCCTGACCCCTCCCAGGGTTTGAGTCCAGATCCTGCCTCTTGAAAGCCTGCTGGCCACCCCAAGTGAGCATGGGGATAGCTCCAGGGAGCAGCTCCTCCTGGAACCCAGTCCAGATCAGGAATGTCACCATCTCAAACCAGGCCCAGTGAAGCTTCCAGATGCTTAACCACAGGAGAACCCCCTTAGCGTGCTGCAACGTGGCACTAGGAGGACATGGCCCTCCTTTCCTGGTGACTCTCCTGTAATGAACGCAGTCCTCTGAAGATCTGTCCCACGTGTCCAATCATCATCCTGGGTCTCAGGCAATCTTCCCACTCATCCTGAGAAGTCAGAGTGCTCTCCCATTTTACAGAGGAGAACATGGAGGCTCAGGGAGGGTGCAGGAATTATCTCTAAATGCATGTGAAGGGAAGGGATTTGAACCAGGTCACTGGCCAGGACTCCATCCTCCTCCTGCAGCGATGTTGCACAAAGATGACGGATAAGAAAATGGTATTCTCATCCCTCTTTCAAGTGCCTCCACACCACAGCCTGCCCAGCAGAGTGGTCCCTGGAAGGTAGGACCCTGTCAGCCCCTCCCCTCCTGCACACCCCCTGCCCTTCCCCCCTCCCACCCCCATCCTCTGGCTCTGCTCCAGCCCACACACTCCGTCTCACCCCGGCAATCCCCTCTAAGTGAATGTGGGTTCCAGGAAAAGGACTGGGGGTGGCCCTTGAACCTACAAAAAAAAGTGCACTCAACCTTAGAACTGGAAACTAGAGGAACGCTCATTACTCCACAATGTAATGAGCCTCTCAGACCAGCAGCTGCCAACCCCCTGCTACCCAGAGGGTGGCGAAGCAGCCCTCACTCGTTGCTGGTGACAGGGAAACCAGTCGCACCTCTGTGGGGGGCAATGGGCTGGTGTCATTCAAAATGCCCAATGCCCTTGACCCACCAGGTCCAAGTCCACGTGCATCATGACACATGGACAACACTCACCATGGCCAACTATTTATAATATAGATGAAAGACAGAAAGCAGCCCCCTGTGCCCGCCACGTGGGGACTGGCGAAACAGATTATGCTGAACTACGACAAACCGTGGCAAAGCCCCGCCTCTAAATGCGTTGAGATAATAAAATAATCCCAACGCCGTGCGTATTATCTGAGGAAAGCAAGGTGCAGAGCGGAGTGCACTGGATGCTCCCATCTGTGAGGGTGATATGTAAAAATACGGATCGATGAATATTTATGGAGATGTGCCTGCAGGCAGAGGATATTTCTGGAATCGTCTGTGGGAAACTCGTCATAACCTTTGCCTCCAGGAAGAGGGACTGGGTGAGCTGGGGGACAGGAGAAGGAGGCCTACTCGTCACCTTTTGTTCCTTTAGAATTTTTATACCGCGTTTGTTACCTACGCAAACGGCAGATTAAAAACCAGAGTTCTCTCCGCCGCCCATACAGGGTGGCTTTCCCTGGGATGTTAATGTCTGCTTTCTGGCTGCGCTGCCTCTGGGGAGATTTGTGGCTGAGCTCCCTGGGTTTTGTTTCCAAAAGTACCTTTGTTCTCAGAGAGAAAGGGTTTGAGGAAACAGATGCTCTCAGGCTGAAAGTCCCACCCCACCCCAGGCTGGGAGGAGGACAGAGCTCAATGTGGGGTGCCCTCCCAACATGGGGTACCTCACCACTCCAGGGGGGTGGACAACAACTCCAGGGGGCTTGCCCCCCTCGGGCCCAGGAGCTGCAGACCAGGTCGAAGGGACAGCCAGCCTGGGGCGGAAGCACACCCTCACGTCCCCCCTCCCCCCGCCCCCTGCAGGGCGGAGAGACCCCTGGGGCTTTGAGAGGCCCCTGGAATCACAGAGGGGGCTTTTCCCCAGCACACACAGCCGGATGGATATGCAGGGTGAGCATTATAAATTGGTGTCTAGGAAAATGAAGGGAAAGCTTGTTCTTTCCTGTGTAAGTCCGTGGGCTGTGCAGGATGGTCTCCATTTGCCCCCATCCTACCCTCCAGCTCCCAGCCCAGCCAGGGCCTGAGGCAGAGACTCTGGCTTTGGGCTGGGCGTGGCCAAGGGAAGGCACCCAGAGGAGACCTGGGGAGTGGGGCTCCCTCCCTGCCAGGCCACCAGAGGCCAGTCCCTCTGCTGAAATGGGGGTGGGTGGGTCCTCTTTGCTCTATTTCATTCCCAGAGGCTCTCATGGTGCTGGCATACAAAAGCTACTCATTTTCAAACAAATGAATAATTGAACAAATAATGTGCTTCCAGTTTGCACCCCTGTAGGTGTCAGAAGCTGTACACATCCCCAGCAGAGCACAGACACCACAGGGCAGACTCACACGGACTCACAGGTATCTGTGTGTAAATGAATGCACCAATGCATTGACAGACATGCAGTGCACACACACAAATGCATGGGCACACAGGTGCCTACACACTACAGCAGACCATGCCAAGCACAGACATACGCGCACACACGTAAGAAAAGTGCTCCCAAGGCGGATGTCTGCCATCCTGAGCTCATTAAAGCTGGCTAAATATAGCTTGTCTGCAGCTGTGCTCAGCAAGCTGCCCACACAGGCCAGAAAAAGACACCAGTTACCAGGCAGAGGAGTGGGGAGGCCAGCTGTGGGCAAGGGGCTCTGTGTGCCAAGCCCATGTGGGCAGCTAGGGGGGCCCAAGACTGAGGGGATGCAGGAGCATTCAGAGCTCTGGTCTCTGACCCCTAGCTGTGAGCATGAGGTCAGACCACATCCCCACGATGGGGTAGACGATGCTGAACACCCCCATCTTCTCTCTACGTCCCTTTGTGGCAACCATACAGGTTTGTCTGGCAGTGGATCTGGTGAAGGAGCCAAGCTCAGTCGAGGACCAGGAGCTGGAGTCAGGACACAGCCTGGGACAGACCAGGCTCCATCGGTGGCTAGGGCAGCACTGGGTGGGGAGGAAGACCAAGGTCAGTCTGGAACCATTGAGACCCAATCGGGACCAGTATGGGGTCTTGGTCTGAGACAGAGAGAGGTTGGAGTCCCACTGGGCACCCCACTCTAATGAGCTGACTTGTCTGTGGGCAGACCCTCCTGCACCTGGGGCAGCCACTGGCTGCCGCCACTCCCACCTCCGATGCCACACACTGGCCCAGGGAAAGCCATCTGACAACCACGAGGGTGGGTCACATGTGTCAGGTCCTACCAGAGGGCCCCAGAGTAAGTCCTCCTGTCCCGGAATCTCCCCCATCAGGTGGGGGTGAAATAGAAGGAGCCCCTCCAATCCATACTTTCCTGAGCACATCTTGCACCCTAAGGTGTTTGGGGGGAGGGAGGGAGTGAAGCTGGCGCTTGAGGAGGCACCTGCATGACACAGGGGACAAGGGGCACTTCCCCAAAGACCTGGGGTGACCGTGGAAAGGAGAAATTGCAGGAAAATGGGAGCTCAGACCAGACAAGGGACCAAGCTCTGGAGGTGAATAAGTGAGGAGACCGGGTTCGAGCACCTTCCTCAGAAGGTTGTTCATTGACCCTGAATCTTTGTTTTCCCTTTGTGACATGCTTGTAAGGACCACAGCCCTTCCCAGCTCCCAGGTCATCGCGGCGATCAGAGGCCAGCCAGGACAGCGCCCTGCACTCTGTAGAGCTGCTGAGATGGGAAGGGGGAGAGGGAGGCGGCCACATGTACCCCCGGAGAGCCAGGTTCCTCCCTGGAGATGGGCCTGGTGGGCAGAGGAAGGAGTTACTGCTCCACTGAGCCAACAGTCATGCCTCAGCCTCTTCTGAGATGGTGGCAGGAACCAGCAGGGAGGGGAGGCCCAGTTTCTGATCCGGGCAGTGGTGAATGGGGCAGCGAAGGCAGGGACCCACAGTGCTGGGCCCCAAGGAATCGCTCTGGGAACCCAGTCCTTCCTACACTTTGCTGTCAAGGGGGCTGGTGGGTCCCCTCCACAGGGAGGGGTGGGATGCTCAAGCTTCCCGATTGGCCTAGGCGAAAACTGTGCTTAGAGTCTCCACACTCCTTCTAGAAGCCCTTGTGGACAGGAAGGGGAAGAGCTGATGGGAGAGTGAACAGGTGGGTCCAGCAGGGGTGAGGCTTATGCTTGGCTGGCAAGGAGTCGCAGGAGGGTGGCAGGGACCACGTGGACAGATCTGCCTCCTGTGAAGGTCTCCCGGACACTCTGGAGGGAGGACTGGAGTGGGAGAGACTGGAGGCAGGGAGGCTGCACAGGGAGGATGGACCGGCCAAAGAGAGAGACAGTGGTGGCCTCAGCTAGAGGAGGGACGGGGGTCAGAGAGGGGTGGAGGCGCAGAGAGATCTGCTGGAGGTAGCATGGATGCCCGCAGGGTTCCGATCTCACTCTGGAATGTGACAGAGATGGAGAGGTCTAGTGGGGCCCTGTGTTTCTAGCTGGGGTTTGTGAAAAACGGCACCATTTCCTTTGGATGGAGGCTCAGGAATGAGGTTCAAGGAGCAGATGCTTAGTGCCGGGCTGGAAGCACTGTGTCAGCGTCCGCTGTGCCGTTGAGTGGCGTGGACAGGACTGAACGGAAAGCATGCAGACCACAGGAACCAGGAGACAAAGAGGCAGCAACAGAAAACCAGAACAGCTGAGGGACTCCAAGTACAGGGGGCGCCAGAGGCAGGACGGAAGGCAGACCCCAGGCAGGAGCTGAGGCTGCACAGCATGTCAGTGGGAGGGACCCAGGTCTGGGACCACCACCCAGGCTCTCTCTCCTTTGCCCCTATCCAGCCCCACGCACAATGGCTCCCGGACTTCTCATGTCTGGTTCCAAATAAGAAGCACAGCAGCTGCGTGCTGAAGGCTGGGGCCGCCTGGTAGCCACAAAGGAGGGATGGTTCTAGGACACTCCCCCGGCCAAGACCACGGCCGATGGCCCAGGGCAGGCCTCTTTCCCTGCACTCACACTTCCTGTGGCAGGTACCGGAGGGCTTCCTGGGACTCAGACTCATGAGGAAACAGCCAGTAACGGCTGAGACAGCCACAGGACCAGAAGAATGTCAAAGAGACAGCTCTGTGAGGTGATGAGCTCCATCCCCACACCTGTGCCAGGCAAGCCAGTTGCCAGGGCTCATCCAAAAGCCAATACAATACCAGGTGAGAACCATAAAGTGCTTCTGTCGCTGTCACAATTAGCTGGCTGATATTCATAATAGAACGAACGCCACGGGGAAGCCAGACATGATCAGCAGGGTCATCTGGGCAGCTTCACCAGGAAGCTGCAACATCACGTTCCCCAGGGAACCACCACCATTCCCTTCCCTGCGGACCCCTGGGGGCAGGGGTCAGAGGGGAAATGGGCACATGGGCCATGAGGTCAGGGTGAAGTAGGGAAGGTGCTTGCCTATCAGTCTAACCTGGGAAGAAAGATCATTGGCTAGGAGGGGGGACCCCAATGCATGCCCCTGAGGATTTGGAAATACCTAATCCCCAGACAAAGGAATTCTCTCTCTCTCTCTCCTCTCATTCTCTCTTGCTTCTCTCCCACTTCCTTGCACTCTCTTGCTCTGTGACCTGCACTCACCCGCGCACTAGCCCATCACATGGCCCTAGCAACCACATGGCCCATAGCCCTGTGGGCCCCACGCCCAACGCACTGCAGCTGGGAGCACAGGCTAAGCTAGCCAGATGCTAGATCGGACTGTGCTTTAGTGTGGAGCGGGAACTCTGGGCAGTGGCTTTAATCCTTGCCCTGCTGAAGACACGGCTGGACTCTGTCCAAGGCAGGACCGAGGGAGGCGGGACCCTGGAGGGGAACCCCTTTCATCCTACATCATCGGTAAAACTTCCCGCGATATCTCATCCTCCCGCGGGAGCCTCAGGAAATGGAAGAGCTCCGCTTCTACCAGTTACAGGAGGGGACACAGAAGGCACCCCGCCAATAACGCCCTCTGTGAGAGGTGCAGATCTTGGCACCCACATATACTATCTCCACCCCATCAGCAAATCTAGGAAGTAGTCACTGTGGTCATCTTCCCACAACTGAGCAAACGGAGGCTCAGAGATGTTAGATAACTTGTCCAAAGAGGCACAGAGAGCAAATAAAGGAACTGGGCCTCAGTCCCAAGGTCAATCCCATTAAAGCTCAGATGTGACGGTTTAAGGCCATCTGATTGAACCCAGCCCCAGATCTTCCGGTTCCTGGCCCAGGGCAATTGGCGGCACTTCCCACCTTGCTTTAAGTGAGGTTTTGAAAACCCAGTGGAAATTACGATAATATACATGGATGTGACAGTACATGGCAAATCACACTGTAAACATCAGGCATTTGCTGTAATTCTGTTTTTATTAAGGGTCTCGGACTTTTATTTTGCCAATTTTGGGGATTCAAAATGAACAAATCACCGTCGATTACCTCCATCATTTTGTAAAAGAGGAATTATTTGAATGCACAGATTTGTAAGCAGGATGCAATTGTGGAATAAAACACAGTCCTCCCAATTGAGTGGAGAAACAAGTTAACAGTGTTGCTATTTTTTCACTGTCAAAACAGGTTTGTCCCGGGAATCACTGACTGCTGCGAGCATTTCAGCTCCGGAATTCTTCCATCACCTACTGTTATTCTCCACTAAATAGGAATATCCCAGCCCCAGCTGGTTTGGCTCAGTGGATAGAGCATCAGCCTGCAGACTGAAGGGTTTGGCTTTGATTCCCGTCAAGGGCACATGCCCGGATTTCATGCCTGGTCCCAGGCCTGGTCCCCAGTAGGGGGCATGCAGGAGGCAGCCGATCAATGAGTCTCTTTCATCATTGATGTTTCTATCTCTCTGCCTTCCTCTCTGAAATCAATAAAAGTATGTTTTAAAAAATAATATCCTTAAGCAGCATAATTCTGACCACAATCTATACTTGCAGTGAAAAAGTAAACTTATACACACATGTTTCTTAGCCAGTTCTAGAAGACACAAACATCTGGTCGATTCGATTGGCGTTGTGGTTTGGCTGTGTTTCCAGTCCTAGAGGCCCAGAAGGAATGATCTGGGCCCTTTTCCTCTCTCAGGTTCCCAACACCTCCATATTAATCATGTTCTTTTCATTTTATATTGTTTTGACATCTTGGAGGTGCCAATTCCTGGACACAGTAAACTGGCCTTTGCCTGTCATATGCAAACCAATCAATCCACTTGCTTTAACTCTCACACCACTCCCATAATTCCCTGCCCTAAATGACCCAGGGCCAGGTAGCTGACAAGAGATTATAGCCCAGGAGGCCGAGCCTCAGACACTTTTGGAACAAGCCAGCCCTATGCGGTTTCCTCTGCCCTGCCTTCCTTCCCTCAGAAAACACAAGAGGTTCCACACAGGCTTTCCCCTCCTTCTGCCCCCCGACCAACCCTCTGTCTGCTTCCCCTGTGGCCCTGCGTGGCGTGGTGTGGCGTGGCATGGCCCCTCCACTTGTGAACTGTAAATAATAAGGTTTTTCATGGCATTGATCTCTCTGATTGGTCACTCAATCGCCTCTATAAGTTAAAATTCCGGGGTACATTTTAACGCCGCTCCCCTCACCTAGCTGAGTGCAGCCCCTTACATTTCGTGAGGACACAGGAAAGGGAAAGTGACCCCTCCCTGCACTGCCCTCCCCTCCCCACCCCCCAAGTGCCCTGTGGCCTGCGTCTAGGGGGTGCCCCTGACAGACGCTATGCCTCCCAGTGTCTCGCATCGCCACTGCATGGTAGACCTCAGAAAGCTCCTCAGGAGCCAAAACCGGTTTGGCTCAGTGGATAGAGCGTCAGCCTGCAGACGGAAAGGTCCCAGGTTCGATTCTGGTCAAGGGCATGTGCCTTGGTTGCAGGCACATCCCCAGTAGGGGGTGTATAAGAAGCAGCTGATCGATGATTCTCTCTCATGTTTCTAACTCTCTATCCCTCTCTCTTCCTCTCTGTAAAAAATCAATAAAATATATTTTAAAAGAAAGAAAGAAAGAAAGCAAGCAAGCTAGCTCCTCAGGAGGCCTGCACACCTCCTCTAGCTGCAGCAGGCCCTGGGCAGCTGGCATGGCAGCTACCTGGCCTGCACTGGGACGGAGGAGGTTGGAACGAGGCCTCACAGAAGGCTTGCACCTGCGGAAGGAGTGGGCAGAGCGGACTGAGGTCCCCTCCCCCCCGAAGAAAAGTAGAATTTGCCACCCCAAAATATGGCTTTTGAGGTATTATTTTAAGCTGGTTATTTTTAAGAAACAAAAGACTCAGAAAAAGTCTTTACCTCCCCCTCACCTTACTAAAGGTAGAGAACCTGCCCACAGGAAGAGGCTGTCACCCAGCACAATACGAACTGAGTGTGGGACAGAGAGGAGCCGGCACAGTGCCCTCTGTGGCCTCCTGGGCCCAGCAAACATGCCTCATCTACCTGTGAATTGCCTCCCTGTGGTTTGACGTCCCAGACCCCTGCCTCCATCTCCTCAGTCCAATGCGTGCTTAGGGAGCCCCTATGAGTACCTATGTAATCAACGTGGTCATTTTTTCCTGTTAACCTGTTTCATGTCCATGTCATCTTGTAGTCCAGCTACAAGAAGGGTAGAAGGGAAGTTATTTTCCCTCCCCACAGCCCCAAAGCTGCAACCACACATCACAATAGCAGGGGAGAGAAGCAAGGGAAGTTCTGAGCATACATCCTCCTCCCAGATACACATGGGCTCCTCTCCCTGCCCCCAGCCTCAGGGGAAACTCAGTGCTGCCCAGAACAAAGACAAGGTCACCCCACTCCTCCGGGCACTATGTCCTGAGGTTACTTTGTCAGCAAATGGCCATTTTGCCAAGTCTTGCCTGGCCGAATCCTCTGCTCCTTTCCCGGAGAAAACACAGGCAGAAGGCAGCCTGGAGGAGCCAGGCTCAACTCATGGGGCAGAGAGCGGTCCCAGGCCCTCTGATCCTGCCCACAGGCATGAGGATGAAGGCCCTACCACCCCCTGGGCTGTGAGTGGATGAAAGATGGGGGGCAGGGGGTAGAGGGGTGACTCATTCTGGTGGAGCTTGGACCCATCCAAGGAAAGGAAAGATGGGGGGCGGGGGGCAGAGGGGTGACTCACTCTGCTTCTCCTGCAGGATGCTGGATGTGCAGGGCGCGCTCCCTTCTCCTGCAGAAAAAGAGAGAACCATGAGCAGGCACCCCCATCACTGCTGGCCAGACACTGGGAGGTCACTATGGTGCTTCTGCCCCTCCATTCAATGTCCCCCTCCTGAGCTGGAGGTGGGCAGGCATCTCTCCCAGCCCCTCAGGCCCTGCCCCACCCCGTCCCACTTAGCTCTGGGTTCTTTATGCAAGACAAAGCATGCCCATCATTGCCTGGGGACAAAGGGGGAGGGGGGTGGGTGGGCGGGGACAACGGGGGAGGGGGGTGGGCGGGGACTGGGCCTTCCTCCCGGGCCTTCTTCTCTGGCCCCTCCTCTCTCCCCACCTCCATACAGCGCCTGCTTCCCTGGCCTATACACTTACTTACCTGCAGACAACTGCCCCGTCTGTCTCTAGTCCAGCCCCCTCTTCTAACTGTTTGATCCAGATCTCCTGCTCCTCCTGGACATCCTCCAGGACGCTTCTGGGCCGCACACCCTCACCACACCGCAGCGAGAATCCCAGCGCTGTCTATTCCCGAGGCCCCACCTCAGGAAGGCACCACTTCCGCCCCCCCCTCCTCCCCCCCGCTGGGCGTTGGCCACCACCCTTTCCCTCTTTTGTCCCCACATTCAATCAGTCACAGGGGGTGTGGGGTCTGCCTCCTAATCTCAAATTCAGTCCCCAATTCTAATAGGGATGAGTGTGGGAGGCAACAAATTGAAGTGTCTGTCTCACATCAATGTTTCTCTCAACCCCTCCTTCTCCTCCCTTCTCGAGACTCCATAATGGGGGACATTTCCGTGTTGTTCACGGGGCGGAGGGGTGGGGGGGAGGGGGAAGGGTCTGTGTTGTCCACGGGGTGCCCCAGGCCTAGAACAGTGCTTCTCAATATTTGTCAAATGAATAAACGAATGAAACAAGCCCCTCTCCTCCGACACACAGGCGCATGCTACCCAAGTACAGAACTCCACCCTGGCTTCTCAGAATAGCGTCTTCCTTGGCATTGAGAGGGCAGGGCGGGGTGAGGGGGCAGGGCCAGGTAAGAGGGCAGGCGGGGCGAGAGGGCAGGTGGGGTGAGAGGGCAGGGTGGGGCGGGTCCAGCTCCCGGTAAATGGACCCTAGGCCTAACCCAACCAATCAGGTCAGCCAAGGTAGCGGCACCACCCTCCCTATAAAACCCATTGATACGTTCTTTCTCTTTCTCGCCATGCCCTCGCAGGTATAAGTGGGACTGAGCTGGGCCTAGTCCGAAATAAATACAGGCTTTCTGCATTTGCATCGGATTTGGCTCCCTGGTAGTCTTTGGGGTTTATGACACTTGGGCATAACAGCATCGGCCTTGGTCTGTGGACTTTCTTTGCCTCTGGATTCTCCAGATTAATCTTTCAAGAGCTGGCACTCCAGTGGCATCCCATCATCAAATTCCGAGCCTGGAAAGCAAGTCCCTCCATACAGCTGTCCTGTCCCCAGGCCCATGTCCCGCCGCCCCTCCTGCTCACCCTGCACCAGCCTGGTCACACAGCCTGGTCACACAGCCTGCACACCTTTACCTGTTCTCCCTCCCACTTCCCCCTTTCAGACTCACTGTGGCCTGCGGGAGGATGACAATCAACACTGAGGCCAGCTCTCCCATGAGGTTTCGACTCTTCCCCAGGAACCTCCATTTTCAGGACCTCTGTCCTCACAGGTCAGCTCTGGATCCCAAGGGTCAGGAAAGGCCCCTTCCCTTCCTTATCAAATGCCCTCAACCTCCCACCCCCTTTCCCTCGCCCTCCCCATCCGCCTTGGGAACCTCAGAAAGGGACCTAAGCCCAAACCCCAAAGAGCAGTAAAGCTCCCTATATCCACAGGGAGGCTGAGAAATGGAGGCCTCATGCCACGCCCCTCTTAGAGCCACGCCCCCTGAGAGCCACGCCCCCTAAGAGCTCAGCAAGTCGGCAGCTCTGTCTGAGCCCCCAAGGTTCTGCAGGCAGAAGGAGCCCCTTGGCGCCAGGAGTCCCAGCCTTTCTGAGCTGCGCTGTGTATTTGGGGCCTTAAATATTATATTCCTACCTGTCCAATAGAAGGTTGTCCTCTACCACACTGAAGCCCCCCTCACTCCATCCCTCTGCCTTTTCTGCTCCTCAGGCGAGGTGTCCTGGGCCTGGGGATGGCACAGCAGTGGCTGGACTGGGGTCTGGGACATGGATAAGCAATGTAGAGGCCTCACCTCCAGCCTGAACCCAAGCTCAGATCTAGAGTCCAGATCTGGGGCCTGATAAGGCTGTCTCTTCTGAACTTGACTGTGAAATGTATCTGAGGCTTCCCCCAAAACCCCAGGCCTCCGAGGAAGGAGTCAGAAGGGCGTGGTTGAGGTGTTCGTGTGCGGGATTCACACGGGTATGTGCCCGGGCCGAAGTAGAATGTTAGAAGGGAGGTAAGAGCCAGTCCAGGAGCGAGGGCGCAGTCCTGTACGCAGGAGAGGCTGTCCTTGGGCCAGCAGGTGCTTTACGGCTTCCCTGTGCCCCGTAGCCCCCATTAGACCACTGTGACCCCCGTGCTGCATAGAAGAGGCCCCCTTCACAGACAAGGGACTGATGCTCAGAAGGATAAAGTCACTTACTCAATGTTTAGATCTAGTCCCTCTGATACGCCAATTCTGCAGAGGGCTCTTCCCGTGACTTCACCTGATGGGGGGTCAGGAGTGAAGCTCCTGGATGGCCCTGGCAATGCTTCCCGAAGGAGGGAGTCATCAAGGCAGACAAGGCTGCTACGAGTCAGGGGCTGGGCAGAGGGGATCAGGGGGTTTGGAAAAGAGGGGTGTGCACAGGGTACTGGTGAGAAGTGTCCTGAGGCCTCGACTGACCCATGTTTCCTCAGGCTTAGTCTCTCCTCTGTAAAGCCTGAGCCGCACATCCGAGTGGCAGGGCTGGTGAGGCCACCAACCTGGGCACGAAGGAGCTTGTGTTAACAAGGTGAGTGTGGAGCCAGCACAGCCGGAAACTGACCTCCCTGCCCAGGCCAGCCCCAGCCCCTGCCCCTGCCCCAGGCCTAGCCCCTGCCCCAGGCCCAGCCCCTGCCTCTGCCCCTGCCCCAGACCCAGCCCCTGACCCAGGCCCAGCCTCTACCCCTGCCCCAGCCCAGCCCCAGTCTCTGCCCCAGCCCCAGCCCCAGCCCCAGCCCCTGCCCAGCCCCACCCCAGCCCCAGCCCAGCCCCAGTCCCTGCTCCAGTCCCAGTCCCAGTCCCAGTCCCAGCCCCTGCCCCAGTCCCTGCCCAGCCCCAGCCCCTACTTCAGCCCCAGCCCCAGCCCCAGCCCCAGCCCTAGCCCCAGCCCTAGCTCCTGTTACAGCCCCTGACTCAGCCCCAGCCCCTGCCACAGCTCCAGCACCAGCCCAGGCTCCAGCTCCCGCCAGCTGCCAGCAGGTGAGCGGAGGAGTCAGCCACAAAGCCAGCTTCCAGATTAGTAGGCTCCCAGGACGAGGGTGATTAATCAAATGTGCAGCTGGCTAAATGAGACCCCACTTGGCCTGCAGCTTTCCAGGGCCCTGGGCCCCACAGCCCTGCCTCAGCCGGAGCGTTCCTCAGAGGTGGAAGCTGCCAGCTCAGCTGCACAGAAAGGGCTGGGAACTGGGGGCAGGGCCCTGGTCGCCTGCCCCAGGCTCAGCCCCTCTCATCCTGCCTGCCCCACCCCCACCCTCCTGCACGTGGGAGCCACATCACCTGCTCCAATGGCTCCCTGAGCGACTGCACGTTTCCTCTCCCCAGCGGCCCAAGAGCAAGAGGAAGGACTGTGTGGCTAAGATCAGAAGACTTTCACCAAACGCCAAAACAGGGGCGTCCTCCTAACTTCAAGGGGCGGGTTGAGTGCCGCTGGGGGGGTTCAGACAGATGGGCCTGGGGTAGAAGACACTGGGAACCCCCTCCTCATACTCGGGAACATGCAGGTAGCCTCCACGGAGCAGGGATGGGGCAACTGAACCCCAACCAGGCTCTGGCCCAGCCTGGTAACTCGGCCGGGGGAGCAGGGCTGACCCATATGCTCCCTCCCTGCTCAGAGTGTTCCCAACACTGAGTTCTGCTGAGCTGCAAGGTCAAGGTTCATGCTCATTACCTCTCACCTGGGCCATCGCAACACCAGCAGCACTCATGCCCTGACCCTTGCCACGATCTTCTACACTGGCTTCCAGAATGATCTTCCTAAAACAAAAAGCTCCTCAGCCCCTGCTTACACTGCTCCCTGGGCCCCCAGGGGTGCTCCTGAGAAGAACCTTCTCCTCGCCTGACATTCAAGGCCTGACCCCCAGCTCTCCCACTCCCCCTGACCTCCCAGCCCTTACACCATGCCCCAGCCCAACACCCCGCACCCCAACTTCATTCAAGATGAACTCTGCATGGTTCCCCAGATTCCCCTGCCTTCTCACACCTCCCCGCACATCCCTGCACCTGCTGTGCCCTCTGCCTGCGCTGCCCTGGGTCGGCCCAGAGCCCAGAAAGGCTTCCTTAACTCCTCCTGGCTCAGTGCGAGCCCAGGTCCTCTTCGATCCCTCTGTCCTTTGCTTCTCCTCTCGTTAGAGCAATTTGCTTCCGGGACTGTAACCTGAGTTGGGGGTAGGTCGATTCTGAGTCTATTTCTAAGTCATCCATGTGCCCCAACGTTGACGGGCACAGAGTCTGAGAGAGTGAGGAGCGGTGCGTGTGCACTGAATGCGCATGTGGGTAGAGAATGCACGAATGCATGTGAGTCCTTCACCACTCAAGCCCGGAAAGAGGCAAAGCACACCCCAGAAAGACCCAACTGTAAGCAGACCGCTCAGCGCTGTGCAGACAGCCCCCTAACCCGTGCTGGACCCCAAGGAGCAGCTGCTCTCAGGGAGGCTCCCGGGGGAGGTGCATGGGATTGGAGAGCCAGAGATGACCTCGGGAGGAGAGCAGGTGAAGGCAGGAGACAGACTAGCTCACGTGGGCTTGAGGGTCAGCAAGCAGCATTCGGGTAGTGGGCTGGAACACAGGGTGAACCAAGAGGAGGAGCGGTGTGGCCCGGAAGTCGTGAATACCAGAGTCAGATCGGACAGTGTCCCTCCTGGCAGCCACTCCAGGGCTGTTTGATTCGTGTAGTGGTGGCGACCTTACCGTCCCCAGACAATTATAATGATTCAAATAAAGAGGGGTTAGGATGGCCTTCCACACCGGGCTGGGGCATTAGACTTCATTCTATAGGCCCGTGGTCTGCAAACCGCGGCTCGAGAGCCACATGCGGCTCTTTGGCCCCTTGAGTGTGGCTCTTCCACAAAATACCATGGCCTGGGCGAGTCTATTTTGAAGAAGTGGCATTAGAAGAAGTTTAAGTTTAAAAAATTTGGCTCTCCAAAGAAATTTCAATCATTGTACTGTGGATATGTGGCTCTGTTGTCTAATGAGTTTGCCGACCACTGCTCTAGGCAATAAAGGCCTGCCAACTCCACAGCAGAATGGCATTACCGGGTTTATACTTCAGAAGCATCCAGTAGGGTTGGATAAAAATGGTAAACCTGATGCAGCCTTTTTCTCCTGTCCCAAAGCCCTAGCAAATGCCATTACAGATTTCCCATGAATTCATCTTTAGTGTCACTGTAAAATAACAAGGGGTGTCCTCAGCAAGCCAGAAATCGTAAAGCATCACCCCAAGGCAGAAGGCAGAGCGATATGATGGAAGGAGGGAGGGAGGGAGGAAGGGAGGGAAGGAGGAAGGCAGGGAGGGAGGAGGGACTGGCTACCTAATTTGCAGTGGCCATAAAAAACAAGAATGTGGGGCCCTTGTTAAAAATGATTTAAAGCTGAAACTGGTTTGGCTCAGAGAATAGAGCGTCAGCCTGGGGACTGAAAGGTCCCAGATTTGATTCCCGTCAAGGGCATGTATCTTGGTTGTGGGCACATCCCCAGTAGGGGGTGTGCAAGAGGCAGCTGATTTCTCATTGATGTTTCTAACTCTCTATCCCTCTCTCTTCCTCTCTGTAAAAAATCAATAAAATATATATTTTTTTTAAATGATTTAAATTTTTAAGATGGCAACAGCAGAGCACGAAGGCCAGTGTGAGACCCTGTGAAGTATGGAGCCTGTGGGACTGCCGAGGTCAAATGCCCGCCTCGGGAGACAGGAAACCACAGTGGCAATCCCACTGTGGCAGAGGGGGCCGCTGGATGGTAACAACAGGCCCATAGGTGGGAAATACAGGTGCCTCCTGATCTTGCCACTGTCAGGGCTTCCATGGTAGAGGAGCCAGGTCTGCAGTCCTTCCCCTAGCCCTTGCTTGTTCCAAGCAGGGCCATTTGTCCCCAGGGGTGAGAAGGGATGAATGTGTGAGGGGCAGGACGCCCTGGAAGGCTGAACAAGTCAGAAGCAGATGGGTCATCTCACCCAGCAGCCTTTTCTACCCGCCCCTACCCCAACAATTAGAGGCCAGGAAGGTACAGGAAACAGACATTGCGTTCCTCAGAGACAGGTAAGAGGGACCCGCAAATACAAAGTGGAGTGCACGTGCAAACACTGCTGAACATGAAAGAAAAACCAACATGTGGAAGGATGAGGTCCAGCTCAAGGGCAGAAGGCAGGGCCTGTGGAGAAATGGATCCGTGGGTTCCTTGAACCAACCTGGTGTCCTAATAATGAACGGTGGCCAAATTTCAGCCAGCACCAGAATCACCGGAAGGGATAGCTGACACACAGACCCTGAGCCCTACTCACGGAGTTTCTAACTCAGTGAGTTTGGGACCGGGCTCCAAGCTTTACATTTCTAACAGGATTCTACGTGATGCTAATGCTGTCGGCCCAAGGACCACTCTTTGAGAACCAAGTATCTAGACGCAAGAACATAAACCAGAGTCGGGGGGTGAGTGGCAGGCAAACACAGCTCTCTGGAAGCTGAAGTCAGAGCAAATATTCATGGACACCGAGGCAGTGACTGCTTCCTTCCTCTCAATGGAAATGGGGCTCAATGACACTGCTCAAAAACAAGAAGAGCCCTGATTGTACTAGTGCACACGGTCCCACAAGTGACAGCTCAAAGGCTGTTAGTATAAATTATTCTGGAAGAGATATGGAAACCCAGAGCATAAAAGATTAGTGACCTGGCAAAGGCCAAGTGGAATTTTTCCCAGAAACATGAGGTTGTTCAAAATCAATCAATGCAATGTATCATATTAATAGACTAAAGGACAAAAGCCACGTGATCATCTCAACAGGAAAAAAAAAAAAACATTTGGCAAAACCCAACACTCTTTCATGATAAAAGCACTCAGTGAACTCATAATAGTAAGAGGGAACTTCTCAGCCAGATAGAGGATAACTACAAAAATTCACAGCCAGGAGTATTTAATGGTGAAAGACTGAAAATAGTCCCCCTAAGATCAGGACTAAGACAAGATGTTGACTCTCCCCATTTCTATTCAATATTATACCAAAAGATCTAGGCCAGAAAACCAGGTAAATAAAGGAAATAAAAGGCACCCAGATTGGAAGAGAAGAAGTAAAACCACCTCTATTTGGAGATGACATCATCTTATACACAGAAAATCCTAAGGAATCCCCTCCAAAAAAAACTAATAAATGAGTTCAGCAAGGGTTCAGGATACAAAATCAGTGTCCAAAAATCAACTGTAGCTTGGCCGATATGGCTCAGTGGTTGAGCATTGACCTGTGAACCAGGAGGCCAAGGTTTGATTCCTGGTCAGGGCACATGCCCAAGTTGTGGGCTCAATCCCCAGTAGGGGGTGTGTAGGAGGCAGCCAATCAATGACATTTCTCTCTTATTGGTGTTTCTTTCTCTCTATTCCTCTCCCTTCCTCTCTCTCTAAAAATTAATAAAAACATATTTACAAAAACTCCCACAGAAGAGCTGACTATAAAAAAATGGGAGCAGTGAGGGAAGAGGAAGTTAATGAACAGTTTGTCAGGTTAGAATGGAGGAATAGTTCCAGAACCAGCAAGAATTACGACATAAGAAGAGAAAGAGCATGTTGAGACATGATCCCAACATCTGTCTAACATAAAATTTGGAGTGAGAAAACATAAAGAAACACTTGAAGAAATAAAAAGAAAACATCACAGTAATGAAGAAATAGCATAGTAAGCACAAGCATGTCACGCTACAAAGCCTCATCCACAAGCATTGTCTGTGACTCCAGAAAAAGAATAAATATTTTAAAACATAAAGCTTCAAGGAGAGAAAAAAATCAGTTTACCCAGAAATTTGCCTTGGACTTCTCAACCAACAACACTAAATGCAAGGAGGCTGTGAGGAATATCTTTAAAGGTAGTTGGGAACATGTTTATGAACACAGCAAATTCATATTCAAATGAGAACACAAAATAGACATGTTTAGAAATGCAAGGACTAGAGGTTGAGTTTCCACACAGGCACCAGGAGGTCACAGGATCCATTCCTGATCAGGGCACATGCCCTGACTGCAGGCTTGATCCCCAGCAGGGGGCGTGCAGGAGGCAGCTGGTTGATTTTGATGTTTCTCTCTCCCTCTATGTTCCTCTCTCTCTAAAATCGATCTATACTGATCATCCAAGATGGCTGCGCGCAGGTGAACACCTAGCCGCAGCTGCACACAACAATTTTAATAAAATACAACTAAAATATAAAACGGACATTGCCCAGAACTACAGGAAGGTTGACTGACTGGAAATTCTACAGCGAGAAGCAAGGACAAAACCAGAAGGAGGCGTGGAGGAGCTGGAAAAGCCCAAGGTACGGAGACGCGGCGCGCGGCGCGGAGAGGACAGAGCCAGAGAGGAGGGGGAGACGGAGTGCCTGGCGGGCGTTCCCTAGCGGAAAGGAGATAAAACTCCGACTGTGCCAGGCCCCCGACTGCTCTGAACCCCAGTTCCCCAGACCCCAGGGACCCAGGCTCAGCCATAGGGAGCCGGGCTGTAAGGCGGGACCCTGGGGAAGCGGGGGCGAAAGGAGGTCCCGGCAAGGAGGTCCCGGCGGCGCGCACACCGCGCGCAGAGAAGGGACAGTCGGCTGTGCCGCGGGATTGCCCTGATGGGAAGGAGACTGGGGCTCCAGACTGCTCTGAACGCCACCTCCAACTCCACTTCCAACTGAACTGAACCCCAATACTGGGCTCATTCGGGGAGAGCATAGACTGTTTGGCAGCAGGCGAAAATCGAGGGCACCTTTCTCTCAGAGGCGCAGGCAGCGAGCACTGAAGGACCCGCATAGGGCGGGGCTGACGGAAGCCAAAGCTGCAGGCTCCACCCTGAAACCCCGCCCCATCTGTAACTGCGAAATGCGACAACAAAATAAATCACAAACAAAAGAAATGGAGGACAAAAAGCGTCTGGATATAGAGTTCCAATCTACGCTTATAAGGTTTTTCAAGAATTTCCTAGAAAAGATGGATAAGACCTATGAGGATATGAAAAGAGACCATGATAAGGGAACAACAAGAAATAAAGAATACATTGTCTGAAATAAAACATATTTTACAGAGTCCTAAAAACAAAAGGGAAGATCGCAAGAATCAAGTCAAGGATTTGGAACATAAAGAGCCAGAAGACACTCCTTCACAGAAGCTAGAAGGCAAGAGAATCCAGAAAATTGAAGATAATGTAAGAAACCTCTGGGACAACTTCAAGCGAACCAACATCAGAATTATGGGGGTTCCAGAAGATGAGAGAGAGCAAGATATCGAAAACATACTGAAAGAAATAGTGACAGAAAACTTCCCCCACCTGGCGAAAGAATTAGACTTACAAGTCCAGGAAGCGCACAGAACTCCAAACAAAAGGAATCCAAAGAGGACCACACCAAGACACCTCATAATTAAAATTCCAAGAGCAAAAGACAAAGAGAGAATATTAAAAGAAGCAAGAGCAAAGAAGGTAGTTACATATAAAGGAGCACCTATACGATTGTCAGCTGACTTCTCAACAGAAACCATGCAGGCCAGAAGGGAATGGCAGGAAATATTCAAGGTGATGAATAGTAAGAACCTACAGCCAAAGATAATCTATCCAGCAAAGCTATCACTCAGAATCGAAGGTCAGATAAAGAGCTTCACTAATAAAAAAAAGCTAAAGGAGTTCATCACCACCAAACCAGAATTATATGAATTGCTGAAGGGGGTTCTTTCAGAAGAGAAAGTAAACAAAGATAAAAATTATGAACAACAAATACGTAACTATCAACAAGTGAATCTAAAAACCAAGGAAATTAAAAAAAAAATCTGATGAACAATAGTAACTGTTGAATATAATAGAATCAGAGGTATGGAAGGGGAGTGAACTGATGATTCTTGGGGAAAAGGGGAGAGGAGGGCGTGGGAAGAGACTGAACATAAACTGTGCACCTATGGATGAGGACAATGGGGGGTGGGGAAAGGACAGAGGGTGGGGTGGGAACCTGGTGGAGGAGAGCAATGGTGGGGAGGGGGGGAAGGAACATTTGTAATAATATGAACAATAAAAACTTATTAAAAAAATAAAATAAAATAAATAAAATAAATGCAAAAAAATAAAAAATAAAAAAAAAATAAAATCGATCTATACTAATAAAAAGATAATATGCTAATTAGACCAGGTTGACCAGACATCTTCTGGATGTCCGACTTCCTTCTGGACAAAGCCACAGTGGTGGGGGCCTAGGCAGAGGCAGTTAGGGGTGATCAGGCTGGCAGGGGAGGGAAGTTGGGGGTGATCAGGCAGGCAGGCAGAGTGGTTAGGGGCAATCAGGCAGGCAGGCGAGCCATTAGGAGCCAGCCATCCTGGATTGTGAGAGGGATGACTGGCAGTTGGACACCCCCCAAAAGGTCCCAGATTGTGAGAGGGTGCAGGCCGAGCTGAGGGACAACCCCCCTCCACTGTGCACAACTTTCATGCACTGGGCCTCTAGTTTAAAAATTAAAGAAATGAAGGACTTGTAAAGTTTCTATTACAGTTCCTATCTGAGGTGATATTCTAGTGAAAAGAGAAAGTAAATTCAAGAAAAAATTATGAAGAAGCAGCAGTGAGACCTATACAATAAAGAGGGTGAATGTTACAGAATGTAAGTTATACCTCACTGTGCTTAACTGAAGGAAGAACAAGAGGAGTAGGAGGAAGAGGAGGAGGAGGAGGAGGAGGAGGAGGAGGAGGAGGAGGAGGAGGAGGGGGAGATGACAGTATTATAGTCAGGATCAAACAAGAAAACCTGCTATCATTCCTGTTACTCAGCATCTATCTGGAGATCCTGTGCAACACAATTTAAAAATATATAGTCTATTAATATGAGAAGCTCTCCACGATCGACTATGAACTGAAAAGTGAAAATTAAGTGGCAGCAATAACACTTGATATGATCTATCTCTATAGAGATACCCTCCACATTGATAAAGTCTGCAGTGAGGTCTATGATGGAAAGAAGTAGATAAGGGAGACTTTGGTTTTCTTTGTGCTTTTTTGAATTAAAGAAATAAGGTGATTATTTGTTCATCAATGTTCATAGAAGCATTATTCACAACTTAGAGGCTCGATGCACAAAGATTAGTGCAAGAATGGGCCTTCCTTCTCCTGGCTGCCGGCATCACTTTCGCTCCAGCAGAGCCACCTTTTTGCTCTGGCCCGGAGCTGCCTTTCTGCTTTCCCACGCTGCCCAGAGGCCCGAAGCAGCTGGGGTGGTGCAGAATGCCTGCATCGTCTCGAGGACACAAGCATCCTGCCCCACCCCCAGCTGCTCATCACCTGCATATGCAAATTAACTCATCATCTTTGTTGGGTTAATTTGCATAGTCACTCCTGATTGGCTGGTGGGTGCCGTGAGTGTACAGTCAATTTGCATCTTACTCTCTTATTAGTGTTGATAGCTAAAGGTGGAAACATGTCCACCAACAGGTGACTGGGTAAACAAATTATGGTAGAAACATACAATGGGATATTATTCAGCCTTAAAAAGGAAAGAAATTCTGACACATGCTACAAGGATGAACTTCAAGGACATGATGCTAAGTGAAACAGACCAGACATAAAAAGACAAACACTGCATGATGGCACTTACATGAGGTCCCAGGGTAGTAAAATTCATAGAGCCAGATTGCAGAATGGTGGAACCAGGGGCTAGGGTGAGGGGGGAGATAGGGAATGGAGAGCTCATGTTTAATGGGTACAGGGTTTCAGTTTGGGATGATGAAAAAGTTCTGGACAGGAGTAGTTTATAGTTGTGCAACTATATGAATATACTTAATGCCACTACACTGTACACTTAAAAATGTTAAAATGGTCTTATATTATGTATATTTTACCCAACTAAAAAAATGATAAATAAAAATAACGATGCATACCATTATAAAAATAGTAATAATAATAATAATAAATAAAATGAACTGAACTAATGCTGAAGGATCCCTTTCATTTAAAAACATATATACTGGTCAATATATTACAAAAAAAAAAAAAAGTCAATATATAACCAAGCTCAGAATAAAGAACGAGTCATACAGAAGTGCCCAGAAACAACAAGGGAGCTACAATGCGGAGACGAAAGAAGAAGCCAGCCTGGAGGAGGCCCACGGAAAACTCAGATGGACAGAGGCTCCGGTACTAGAGGCTGAAAACCGCATGGTCTACTCCACACACGAGGCCTCAGCCTGTGGGAGCTGGTGAGGCACTGAAGAGAGCCCCGTGCACAGCAGGGATGGTGGCAGGGCTGCTCCATCCATAAAGGCACTCAGAAACACAGCACTCCTTAGGGGGAGCAGCACGGAAACCAATCACAGATGGCAAGACAGAAAAAAAGTCACACGTGAGTGATGAAAACCCTCAGCTTCTGCCACCTGTGGGCATGGGGTCTAAATGTGCACGGCTCACTAGCATGGAGACGTGAAACTGTAAGCTGAGCATGCAAAATGTCCAAGACTGGGGAGAGACTCCGGCCCAGCAGAGACATACCGCCACGTTTCAGGGAAGGAAACTTGAAGGAGGCAGGAGTAGAGCTCTATCTGTGTCACCAGTTTTGGTACCAGCCTTTCCCATGGAGCGCTTGCAGCCTTTCCTCTCCCCACAAGAGCCTCGGATTCTCTCCTGAGGTCCCCGCGTCAGCCTGCTTCATTGCCTAGCTTCCCTCTCTGCTGTGAGCTCCTAAGAGAGTGGCAATGCCAGTCTGCCCCTGTTTACTTCCCCTGCTGCTCGCCCTGGGTCGAGCCCGTCGTGGCTCCACAAATGACTGTTGAAATGAATGAAATTAATGTGTGTGTTCTGTCGTGTGGTGGGAATTCACATTAGGAGTCTCCTGGGGAATGGGGCTCAGAAGGAGCTGGAAACACGGCCAGTTCCCTCTTCCTCTCCTCCTCTTCTCTCTCGCCCTCCTGCTCCCCGTCTGTGCTGGGAGGAGACAGCAGCAATTCTCAACTCAATAAAGCACTGCCCCTCATTCGGCCTCTCTTGAGTACCGTGAAGCGTCGGTTAGCATGGTACCTGAGCACCATCTTTCACTCTTCTCCCCGCCTCCAGCATCCTCCTGGCCTGCTACTGAATGCACTTGGCAAGTATTAGCTCATTTAATCCTCGCAGCTTTTGAACTAGCCCCACTCTGCAGATGAAGAAGCTGGGGCTCAGAGGGGTGATGTGACTTTCCCTGGCCACAAAGCCACAGACAGGGAGGGCCAAGGTTCAAACCCCAGACCTCTTACATTCCTAAGCTGCAGCTGCCGCCTCTCCCACCAATCTCCCTCTGCTTCCTTCTCTCCTGCCCTCCCAGTCACACTGCCTCTCCCTCACCCACTCCTTAGCTCATACTGTGTCTGAGTCACACATTTTTGGCAGACAAGTGAGGCTGGTGGTGGGACATGGGTGACCAGATGGGTGGCGAGTACAAGTCTGGGTTTGTCTTTTTGTAGCTACCAAGCATTGTCCTGGGGAAGCACCTGGAACCCATGACCTCTTGTGGGCCCCCTGCAGGGTCCCCGAGGTGAAGGAAAGAGCAGACGAGGGTCCATCTGCAAATGTGTGCCTGTGAAGACCGGGAAACTGGCCCTGGACTGGCCTTGACGATCAGACTCAGAGCCTGCCTTCCTGTGAATGTGACAGTGGCCGAGAGGTTTCATGGCCTCAGTTCTATGTGGGAGGTGAAGCCCCCATCTGGAAATCAAGAGACTAGAGATCTGAGTGTGATGTTGCTGCCAACTTGGAGGGCCTTGGGCAAGACAGAGCTCCCCTGAGCCTTGGGTTTCTTCACTTGTCTAATGGAACTACCACCCCAGGCCTGTCCATTTCTCAGGATGGGCCCTTTGCCATGGGAGGGCTCAAAACCAAGAAGGAGGGATGGGGTGAGGAAAGGAGCAGAGGCTGCAGGCAGGACAGCCAGCGCAGAGACAGCCAGCATCAAGATGTGTTTTTTCTCTTGGGCTGGGCCAGCGCATCTCACCAAACAGCTCCTGATAGGATGGCCTTCCCAGGCAAGCAGCACTGACCCAGACCGTGACTGAGGCATTACAGGACCAGGAGAGGAAGAAAAGGGGAGATGGGGAAGAGGGGAAATACAAGGAGTGATATAGAGGGTGGGGAGGAGGAAGAGAAAGAACTGGCCTCGGGATGACAAATATGGAGGTTACCACCTACAGCTGGGATAGGTGGGATCCACCTTAATCTTGTACATCTTGTACAGCTCCTCTCTGAGCCTCGGTTTCCCCATGTCATCTCAGATGTTATGGCCTCCTCTGCTACATCCTCCACTGCCTTTCAAAGCCTGGCTCCGTAGCTTCATTGTCAGGAACCCTTCCTTGAGCTGCCCTCTCCTGCCTCCTTCCTAACTTCCTGCCTCTCACCTCTGGGCCCAACAACCTTCCACTTAAGCCCGACTCCCTTAGGTCTTGACTTATACTGTGAGACACATCCCAAGCCAAGGGCCTCAGTTGAGTCACCTTTGGTCCCTCCTATAAGCACTTTACACACAGTAGATTTTTAACAAACATTCTGTTAGTGACATAATGTGGTCTAATGGACAGATGGATGGATGCCTAAAAGGATATGGCTGCTTTGTCTGCTGATTAATCTTCTGGTCAAAACTCCTCTCCATAAAAAGCCTCCTGGATTAATTCCCAGCCACAACTCGGTCTTCAACAACTCAGCCAAAACCTTAAGGCTCCCGGTCCTTCCCCGCTGCCATGTTCCCTCACCAAGGCTCCTCCAGGTGCTACCTTACTTTACCCAACAGATTCCAGCACCACAGGCCTGGCCTGGCTGTCCAAAGAGCTTGGACCCTGCCACTTGCCCTTAGTTACCCATTCTCCTGGGGACAAAGGATACTCTGTGAAACACCCTGGAACTTGTCTGCCACAGAAAACCCCACAAAAGTCTCCATAGGGTTACTGCAGGTCACAGAATTCAGGGCTCACAGGCTCAGAGAGGGGAGGTGCCCAGACAGAGAGAAGACCCAAAGCCTAGCACTTCGACCCACCCTGCAGTGTGCATATGCACACACCCTGGTCATGAGAGAAGCAGAATCTCACCTTGAGGCTCCTCCAGTTTGCCCATGGTCTCCATCTGCTCCACCAGGTCATTCGAATTCCACTGGCTCATCCCGATGAGGATGGCATTCTTCCCCTCAGCCACCTCCTCTGTGGAAGGAGCAGAGATGGGCATGAGCAGGGAGGGCAGGGTATAGGTAGTCCTGACAGGAGCTTATACCTGAGCGAGGACTTAGGTCTTCCTTTGACTTGAAGGGTCTGTAGTTATGACAGGAACAAGGCATTCAGGAATTTTTCATTGAAAGAAAGTCATGAGAGAGGCTGAAACCCCACAGAAGGTTCCATTTCTAGAGCAAAGAGAGATGTTTCTTGAAAGGAAGTGGGCTTGGGGATGGAGGCAAGTGTTCTTGCCACCGTTAGCAATTTTTCTTTGGGTAAGTACCTTGCCTTTTGAGCTTCAGTTTTCCCATCAGTAACATGGGACAGGAAGTGTCTCACTCATAGAAATGTTATGAGGACTAAACGAGCTAATGGGTGTAAAGGTCTTGGTGCATAGAGGGTGGTCATAAGCGAGAGAGATCACGGTTATTTCTTCACATGAGAAGTGAATTGCCATCAGTATTTGGGTGGACCTGGCTTTGAGTGGGGCAGGGGCAGCTCTAGAGTAACTGGAAGAGCAGAAGACTTCTGCTCTAAGTGAGCCTTGAGCTGTGTGGAACCCTTAGCCCACATCATAACATTACGAACTTATTAATGACTTCATTCCCCATCCCTAGTCCTCACCTCAACCCTGTTTGTATCCTTGCTCTTTCCCAGTCTGAGCTTGGTGATTACTCTGAAAAAAATTGATGGGGCCACATTCCCTAACCGCGCTAAATACAGGTCGCTGTGTCCCACACATCTGGTGTAGTCCCTCATGCCAGAAAGGGGCATTTCCTCAAGAACAAACCCACAGAAGTGGCCCCCCTCTCTCCTTGAAGGGACTTCCTGGTAAAGAGCTTCGTGTCCTCCCTTGTAAAATGGACGTTAAAGAGTGGTGATGACAAATACGAATCCTCAAGTTCACGATAACCAAAAATAAAGCAACAAGACCCATTTCACTGCCAAAGGACTTTATAGAGCAGGTGGAACCAATATGGTGGATCCGAAGCTTGGGGCACTGTCCAGAGTTCTGAATTCCCCTAGAACTCAGTAATCCAGGACCAATGAACTCAGTAATCCAGGACAATGAGTCTGGCTGGGGTCTGGATGATGATGACGGTGGTGGTGGTGGTAGTGGTGGTGGTGGTGATGATGATGGTGCTGATGATTCTTGAGTTATTTGATTTGTTTTATTGTTTTAATAACACATCAAATCCTTACCATGCACTGAGATTATTATAGGTGCCTTTAAAATATTAATTCACTTAATTTTCAAAAAATGCTAAAAAGGTGCAATTATTATTATCTCCAGTTTAGGCATGGAGTAGTTCAGGAATTTTCCCAATGTCACTGTCTAAAGCCAGAATTGAAACCTAGATATACTATTTCAAGAGTCCTTAAATCTGCCCAGCCGGTGTCACTCAGTAGCTGAGCATTGACCCATGCACCAAGAGGTTGCTGGTTCAACTAGGTCAGGGCACATGCCCAGATTGTGGGCCTGATCCCATTGGGGGGCATGCTGGAGGCAACCAATTGATGTTTCTCTCTTATTTATGTTTCTATCACTCTCTCCCTTTCTCTCTAAAATCAATAAAATCATTTTTTAAGAGTCCTATAATCTTGTCCTCCCAAAGGCCTGCCATGAGCATCCTATATTGGCTTCCCAACATTCCAGCCAAGCACCACTGACACCCAGACAATTTATTCAGTGTGGTGTGCTCCATCTGGGCACCAGTGTACACCTCTTAGCAGCACCGGGCTCTAGGCAGAGGCCTGACCAGGTCCCAGTCCAGAGAGCACTACATGTGAGCTGTGCTTTGCATACATCCCTAAGCTCTTCCTGTGTTTTTTTTTTCCCCTTAAGTGGGAATAACAACTCCAGTTTTACAACTCTGCCTACCAAGATGCCATGAGGACAATGACATACTAAATTTGCAAAAGCTACACAAGCCAAAATGCTGTGAACAAACATCAGGTAGTATTACTCTTGGGAAATCAGGACACCAAGGGGTAAGAGCTCAGTTCAGTGTTGTGTTGACTCTTTCCAGTCCTCCTAGATATATGGCCTTTAACAATAGCGTAGCTTTCTGAGCCTCAGTTTTTCCATCTATAAAATGACATCCCAGTCATGGCTATGTCACAGGATTGCCGTGAGGCTTAAATGAGACAATGAAGGTAAAGTGTTTATACAATAACAGCACAGCAGTGGGTATCAGCACATGAAGATGATGGTCCATCATCACCTCCACCCCAGAGGATGTGGTGTATGCCCCAACATTCCCCACAAATGCTGTGTTTTGCCCCTGTGACCCTGCCCCAGACCCAGAGGGGGTAATCAGCCTGTAGCCCACTGTGAGTGCCTCTGTCTCCTGGCTCTCTGTTGCCCACTTGTTCATTCGAGCATTCTTTCTACAGTGAGTGGACTCCTGAGTACCTACTGTGTGCAGTGAGACATGACCTCTACCCTATTTTATGAAAAAAATAAACACAAGACTAAATAACTCTGGTGCAGGAAGATGAGCATGCGGGTCCTGGGCCAGTGCCCGGTATGCAACAGGTGCTCAACAGGTGCTTACACATCCCAGCTCTTGTTTTTCCTACAATGTGTAAGCCCTATTCCTGGGGTGTGTCTGAGACTATCAGAACCGGAGGGTCTTCCCAGGCTCTGAGGTCGGAGCACACCCACTTCTGCACTATCCTCGGCTTCTTTCCTCTCTTCCTAGTTTTGTGAATGACCCGCCTCCATCTTTCCCTTTTGGTCTTTTGTCTGTCTTTCTAGTAGATGTGTCTTCCTCGCCAACTCCCATCGTGTCCCTCTATGCTGGGCATCTGGTCCTGTCCCACTCAGATAGGATCTTACCAGATCCTTCCATTGATCTCTGTGCCTCTCGGTCCTTGCATTTCTCTGTGCCTCCCAGGCTCCCAGTGCTCTTGGCCCCATCTGTCCCTCTCGCTGGGTGGACCTCAGTCATGCTCCACACTCTTTGCTCTTCCTCTCTCTTTATCCCAGCATCTGTCTCTCTCTTCTCTCTGGGAAGTTGTCTTTGTCTTGATCGCTCTCACTCTCTGGGTGTCTCTTTCTTTCTCTGGGTCCTGCCTCTCAGGACCTCTCTGCCCATGCAGGTCTGTCCTGTTTTCTCTGGTCTCTCTCTCCTCCTGAATCACTGTCTCTCTTTCAATCCTCTCTGGTTCTCTGGTGTGTGTGTGTGTGTGTGTGTCCCTCTCTCTAACCCTCTCTGGTCTCTCTCTCTCTCTCTCTCTCTCTCTCTCTCTCTCTCTCTCTCTCTCTCTCTCTCTCTCTCTGGTTTCTCATCTTTTTCCTGACTTCCTTACTCTCCCTACCCCTCCACCACATCCCTGTCTCTCCAGCTGCTCCCCACCCTCCCTTCTCTGTCCCCTGCTCTCAACACTCAGCCTTCAGTTTCTCACTATATTCCCTGAGAGGCAGTGAGAACACACACACACACACACACACACACACACACACACACAGACACGATTGCTCCTTTCGGAGTCATTCAGGCAAATCAGAGCTCCAGGTCTCCGCTCTACTTCCCCTCACCATGGTATGTGCCTCCGCATCAGGGCCCACAGAGGCCACAAATGGCTTCTCTGGATAAATGTCCTGGTTATTGATTTTGCTTTTCGGCTTCTGGTGAGTGTTCCCTGCACACTAATTCTCATCCCTGGTGGCCTCCCGTGTGGACACAGCTTTTGCATCTATGTCGCTCCAACTGAGAGCCCAGTCCCTGCCCAGACTAGGTGTCAGGCTAAATCCCATCCAGAGGCACCACAACCCACCCTGGACCCCAGTCTGACTCCAACGCTGGCCAAAGCCTAGGTATACCCCTTTAAGCACAACCTCCGGGGCCGTAAGGAAAGCCTTTCCTCCTCGCAGGCCTGTTTCTGCTGGATCCAGGGGCCTTCAGAGCAGGCAACCTCCTTGCCCCACTCCAGGAAGAGGTCACCTCCGGCTCATGGGGCGAGGGCGTGTCACCTTCTGCAGTTGGTCCGTCCAACACCAAGCATCACCATGATGCCAGCTTTTCCGAGGACCTGGAGGTGCATTGCTCTGGGCCTCTGGGAGACAAGACCGCTACCCCTCCCTGGAGCTGTTTGACACCGGCCATCCCCTCGCCCACAGCCATCACCCCTACTCTCTCTTCACTGCAGTTGAAAGGACCCAAATTCTGCCACCGTGAAGCTGAAGCTGCCTTTCGGAATATCGATTTTAAACTGTTAAGCAAAACTCAGATGGAACCTTCGGCCCACCCCCTTTCCTGCCCGAGAATTCAGACAGACAAACCTGCTTCAGATAAGAAGAGTTTAGGGTGTCACCTTAGCCTAACTTGCATTAAGTATGATAAACAGAGGACCTGTTAGCTAGGTACCCCGTGTCCCATTATCTCTGAGTCATTTAGAAAGGCTGTGCCTGCCATGCGCCTTCCATCCTCCTTCCACTCCCTGCAAATGGCCCATTCTGCTTCTGAGATCTATACCCTGTCCCCTCCCCCCTCCTCCCCCCGGCACCCTCTCCAACCTTCTCCTTTGTCCAAACATGTTGTATGTGCCCAGGGTTGCCTCTCTGTCTTGGGAATTTTTATGGAATTATCTTGCCCATGTAAACTCCTCATGCACATGTTCTGAGGCTACTGGGTCAGGCCTGCTCTCCTGGCCCCTCCTGGGGCAGTGGACTGACAACACTAAGTGGGCACCCCCTTGCTCCCTCTTGGCACATGAGCCATTCTGCTCATTCTTCCGGTAAAAGCTTTGCGCTGGCTGTTCCCACTGTCCAGAACACTGTTCCCCCAGATCCTCACGTGGTTCATTTCTTGTTATTCAGTTCTCAGCTCAAGGCCATATGTGAAGGCTTCTTACCATCGCTGTGTCACATTTCCTTATGTTGTATGGAGGGAGTTCCCCCATTTTTTACACAGTATTACTGAGATGTAGTGACATTTAATCAAGTATACACATTTTAAATGTACCATTTGAGGGAGACCTCTCTATTATTTACTAGTTGGGATGCTGCCTAATTCAAATGAAAAGCAGAATGCACAACTTGATAATTTTTGACATGTGGACACACCTGTGAAACCGTCACCCCAATGGAGACAGTGAATATGTGTCCATCCCCTCAGCAGTTTTCTCCAGTCCCTTTTTAGCCCTCCTTCCTGCCCCAGGCAACCACTGATCTGCTCCTGTCACTACGGGGTTGTTTGCATTTTCTAGAGTTTTATATAAATGGAATCATACAATATGTACTCTTTCTCCATCTGACTCCTTTTACTCAGCTTGCTTATATTTGAGATTCACCCACGTGATGCATGTATCCGTGGTTCATTCCCTCTTGCAGCCGAGTAGCATTTCATTGCATGAACGTTTATCTGTTCACCCTCCGATGTACATTTTGGTTCAGAGCTATAACGAATGAAGCTGCTATGAACACTCATGGACATGTCCCAGGTGAAAGCTGCATTTTTTCCTCTTGGGTCAATTACCTAGGATTGGAAGGGCCGGCTCATGTGGCAGTTAACTTTGATTGACTTTTTAAGAAGCTGCAGTCCACTTTCTGAAATGGTTGCACCATTGTACATTCCCATCAGCAGAGTTTGAAAGTTCTGTTTCCTCTGTATCCTGTTCAGTTTTGTAAAATATTTTTTTTATTGATTTCAGAGGGGGAGAGAGAGACAGAAACATCAATGATGAGAAAGAATCATTGATCTGCTGCCTCCTGCATGCCCCCTGTTGGAGATCAAACCTACAACCTGAGGAATGTGTTCTGACTGGAAATCAAACCATGACCTTGTGATTCATAGGTTGATGCTCAGCTACTGAGCTACACCAGCTGGGCCTGATCAGTTGTTTTAATGAGCTGTCATAATAGGTGTGTAGTGGTATCTCACGGTTTTAATTGCATTTGATGGCTAATGATGCTGAGCATATTTTAATTTTTTTGTCATTCATGCATATTTTTGGTGAGGTGTCTGTTCCTTTATGCTAATTTATTTATGCTAATTATCAATATAATTTACATGTTTGTATATTGTCTTACCATCACTGCCCATCAACACTAAAGTGTTGGGACAGGACCTACTTGCCCCTGGGTCCCCAACACCTGGAATCCTACCTGGTGCTTGATGGATAGATACTCTATAAACTTGAAAGAGTGGATGAATGTGTCTGATTTCTGGCTCCTGTTCTCTCTGACTCTGTGGGAGCCTGAGCAGGTTGCCCAATTCTCTGGCTCCAGTTTCCCAGCCTGAAAACTGGGGATAGGCTGTCAAACTCAAAACCCCAAGGGCCCCCAGCTGTGAGATGGCCTAGGTTTCAGGCACATCCCCTCACTCTGCCCTCCAACCTTGGTGGACCAGGCCATGGCTCCCCAGATATCCTTTCACTGTATGGACAGGACAGGGAGTGGCAGCTGGTCTGGTCTGGAGCCTGGACCCCATCAGCCACCCTGCAGCATCCAATCAGGGGCATCAGCCACCCCCCACCCCCGGCTTGCTTCCTTGACCCATACACCTGCCTGACTAAGCCCAATCCCTCCTGTGCCTTTCATATACGACCAGAGGCCCAGAGCCTAAGAGCCTCCCCTCAGCTACTAGACCATGGGCTGTGAGGGTCTCTCATCCCACCTGGCAACCCAGCCCTGGGCCACGGGCTGGAGCTTAAGGAAGAAAGGAAGGAAAAAGCCCATATTTCAGGAATTAAGTCAAAGAAAAAGGCCTGACATGGCCAATCAACTCCTGGGTCCCAGCCCCTTCATCCCCACCCTGGTGTGTGAACTTGGGAGGTCCCTTCCATGGTCAGGCCCCAGTTTCCCCATCATGCACTGAGGAGGAGGACATGGTGTCCCAGGGGCCTGTTCAGTGCTGACAACTGCCAGTACAGTCCCACTGGAGTGGGAAGGCTGAGGCAGCAGGATGCAGGGCCTGCTCAGTTGAGGATAGAGACCACCCCCAGCTCAGGGTCAGGGCTCAGCCTGGCTGGAGAAAGAAGGCCAGGGAGGTGCCCTTCAAGGAATGCCCAGGAAACTGGACACCCATGGCCGGGCCCGTATGCAGAGAGAGCAGGGCAGGTGGGGCCTGGACCAGCTCCTGGGAGCAGAGAAGAAGGATGGCTTCGCCCCTTACTGCCCTGAGCCAAGGAAACATGCAGAGGCCTTGTCCAGGGAGGCCACACGGAGCAGACAGGAAGTGGGCAGGTGGCAATCAGAACTAAAGAGGATTCCCTGGCCTGTGGAGCAGCGCCTGTGGCTGAGGACTAGGGATGCTCTGCAAGGGCGAGGGAGGAGGGAGCAGAGACATGAAGCTGGTGGGGAGTGCCGAGAGGTGGAGAACCAGCAAAGAGACAGAGAGTCTGGAATTCTGGGACAGTGAAGAGAAGGAAACACAGTGTGGGGAGTGAGAAGGAAGAGATGAAGGTGGAGGGGTCTCAGCCAAAACTGATTTGGCTCAGTGGATAGAGCATTGGCCTGCAGACTGAAGGGTCCCAGGTTCAATTCCAGTCAAGGGCATGTACCATGGTTGCGGGCACATCCCCAGTGGGGGTGTGCAAGAGGCAGCTGATCGATGATTCTCTCTCATCAATGTTTTTATCTCTCTCCCTTCCTCTCTGTAAAAAATCAATAAAATATATTTTAAAGAAGAAGAAGAAGGAGGAGGAGGAGGAGGAGGAGAAGAAGAAGATGATGATGATGATGATGATGATGATGATGATGGAGGGGCCTCCAATGAGAGAGGGGTGAAAGATGAGGCCAATTTTGGAACCGCAGATTAAGCCGTGAGGTCCTGGGAGGGGAAGACTGGGAGCTGAAGGAGGCAGTGGTCAGCAGGGAGGAGAGCAGACAGCTGCTCGCAGGGGAAGCAGGTGAGCAGGGCCCTGAGGGATGAAGGTGGCGCCTCTGCAGCAAGCCATCTTGTCATCTGGGAATGCGAGCCCTGAGGCACTCCCAAAATACTTTAAATAAATGTGCTCCACGCATCAAAATATTGAAGCCATTGTTGTCACACTGCGGCTCAGTTGCTATGGAGGGACTCGGCTCCAATGGGAGACAGGAAATGAGCCCCAAATGGGCTGGTTTAGAGCTGGCATCAGGGAGAGGGTTCTCTGCCCAGAGCCCAGCATGAGGGAGGCTGGAGCCAGACAGCATCCCACCGCCCAGCTGTGCTTCCCCAAAATCACCTGGACCGGGTATTCTCCGTTTCCGGAGACACGGAGCTAACGGGGAAACTGAGGCCCAGAGAAGGGAAAAGACTTGCCCAAGATCACCAGCGAGGCAATGGCGTGGGTAAGCCCATGTCCCAAGTGTGCTGCTCTGGGCCCAGATGTCTTCCCAGCACAGTGGCTTCTCCTTCAAGACCCCGTTTTGCCAAGCATTTCACCGTTGGCTCTGTCTCCGAAGGAAGTTAACCCCCCCAGGTACGGCGACTTCCCACAGTGGGCCAAGCCAGCCAGCTGAGAAGCGGGGACCCTCCTGGGCCAGAGAAGAGGCCCTTGTTCACTTCGCCCACTCGCACACAGCACCGGTGAGCACTCCTGCGAGGGTCCTCTCTCCTGAATTCCAGACAGACGCTGCCTCCCTGGTCCTTACGCCTGCCCTCCAAGCCTTTGCTCAGGCCTATCCCTCTGCCTGAAGTGCCCACCCCATTCGGTGCCTGCTTATTCTTCCATCCCCGCTTACAGAATGCCCCCAGCTATATCCTGGGTGCTGGCCATGCACTCAGCTCTGGGTACACACCTGACATCCTGCCCGCCACCGTCTCCCTCTGAATGGCTGTAACAGGCTCCAAACAAGCCCCTGCCTCCATCGCCGATCCCCTGCCATCCCTGGGCTAGCTAGCCCTATAAGCCATTTACTGGATCTCAGGCAGCGTCTGCTCCCTCGTCCCATGGCTCCTTACCTCCCTGCCACCAGGACCCCCTTCAGTTCCTAGAACCCCCCATCTTTTCTGCTTCAGCCCCACCACACCTACTGCGTCCTGGCTAGAGGCCCCTTGTCCCACTGCTCACCTAGCCTCCTCCTTCCCTGAGTTCTGCAGAGAGGATGTTAACGACCCCCCCCCCCCCGCCCTAACCGAGTTAGCTGCCCCTGCCATCACTCTGAATGAACACCTGGCACTTTCTCCTCAGTGGCATTAGTCCCCATTCTGATTGCCTTTCCCTTTGTGAAACTGTTCAATGTTTGCCTCTCACATTGGATGTAAGCTGGATGGGGGCATGGCCATGCCTATGAGTTTCCCACAGTATGGGGAGCCCCTCGCACAGCTCCTGGGATATTCGAGGGGCTCAGCAAGCATCTCAAAGAGTGAGTGAGTGAGTGAGTGAGTGAGAGAGCAAATGCTGAGCCCAGCCCTCAGGGGCCCCCAGACTGGGTGAGTATGAAGAGTGGAACTGAGTGTCTGAGTGGGGAGAGAATCTAACCCCCAACAGAGATCCCTCCTTGGGGCTTCCAGAAAGATCAGCCAGCAATGCTGGGAGGACACCGGTTCACTCACCTCTCGCATCAAAGAATTCATCATCCGAGCTTTCCACGGAGTCGCTGAGGACATTTCGAAGGTGCCAGGGGGCACCGCCGCCCGGGGTGGGGCCACCTGCCAAAGGGAACACACCTGTTAACCAAGCCTGAGGCCAGCGTGAAGGAGGTAAACCGGGACGGCCCTGGAGCGAGGGCCCGTTGGCGTGCTGCATGTCCCTGCCCTCTCCCCGCGGGTGCTCAGACCGCACAGGGCGCTCCCCTGGCTCACACCTTTCAGGTCAGCCCACACCTTTCTGACATAGCGCAGCGGGGCGACAAGTGTGCCCATCTTCTGTGCCCTCACACGGAGCCGGGGGCAGTTAGGAGAGGGTCAGGGTGACAGTGCATCAGGAAGCATAAGGAAACACGCTCTCAGCGGCTTAGGACAACCATGGCTCTTTTCTCACTCACACACACTGGCTGGAAGGGGCTTGTCCATGGTGGTCACCTGGTGATACCATCATCTCCAAAGGAGACCCCAAAGCCTGCTGAAGCCTGAGAGGAGAGCACAAAAAGTCACCCCAGTCATAGATGCTCCTTCCTGCGGGAGGCGCAGTGCTGCACGCACTTCATTGGCCGAAGCTAGTCAGTGGCCACGCCCAGCTTCAGGAGAGGGAGGCCAGGCCAGGCCAGGGCTGCAGCCTGGGGAGAGCCATCCCCCCACTAATGAAGGGGCCTGAGCTTGAGCTCTGCCCCGTCTCTGTCACATGCAAGCCAGACGGCTGCCTCGGTTTCCGCATCTATAGAAAACTGGCAACAAGCCTAAATTGCAACCATCAGAAATAGTGCGTGTTTATAGCCTGTATCTCAGAAGGCTCCGTCATGGCAATTGCTGTTGTTCTTCATATCTACAGAGGCCAGGGCGTGGGCGGAGGGGTTCTCTGAGCAGGGAGGAGCAAGGGCACACAGAGAATGTGGCCCCTCCCCTGAACTCGGCCCCAAACCCCCTCCAGCCCTGGAACCAGGGAGGGGAGAGCCAGCGGCAGAGCTGGAGGCAGGAGCCTCTCTCCCACCCCCATCGCCTGCCCCCGCCACAGGCACTTGGGGACTGGCATGCAAGCAGCTGGTGCCCAGCACAGCCTCGAACCTCTCCGCATGCTCTCTGGACACGTGAAATGCTGGGGGTTGCAGATGGAGTAAAATCTAATTGTAAAAATTAAAGCCATGAACGTGTTGGAAGGAAATTGACCTGGTAATTTTCCTGAGGAAATCATTAGAGAAGTACACAAAGACGGAAGTATGCAGTTGATTGTCTCGGCGTTCTGGTAACCACAAAAAACTGGAAGACATGCCGGAGGGGACTGGACGTCCGTTCAAATGCCGTCATAGGAGAGTTCTTTGCAACGCTTCGAAAAATAAAGTCCCCCCCACCCCACCCCCCTTAGGTATTGGCATGGAAAGATGCCCACGGGGTCTGGTCAGGAGAGAAAGATTGCAGGTGGATCCCAGAACCGTGGGTTCCTGTGGGCCTCACTTTGGAAAGACATACTCCTATCTGCACATTGAGGATAGGAGCAGCATGTTCCTTAAGAGCTCGAGGCCTGAGGTTGAAGGGGCCTGGATTCAGGCTCAGGCCTCGCCTCTTGGAAACTGTGATGACAGGGAAGGCCCTTCATCTTTCTGGGCCTCAGTGTCCCCAGCTACAAAGGGAGGATAGCTCCTACCTGCCTCAGGAACCTGTTGTAAAGATTAACTAACATGCCCTGACCGGTGTTGCTCAGTGGATAGAGCATCGGCCTGCGGACTCAAGGGTCCCAGGTTCGACTCCAGTCAAGGGCATGTATGTACCTTGGTTGCGGGCACATCCCCAGTAGGGAAGTATGCAGGAGGCAGCTGGTCGATGTTTCTCTCTCATGGATGTTTCTAACTCTCTATCCCTCTCCCTTCCTCTTGGAAAAAAACCAATAAAATATATTTATAAAATAAAAATAAAAAGATTAACTAACATGCCTTGCAGTGCTTAGCATACAGGGCCTAGCATACAGCTAAGTGTTCTCAACAATAATTACTGTACAAACATACTTACAGATGCATTCACATGTCTGGAGGACATGCACCAAAAATGTCAATAGAGATTATCTCTTCTGAGTAGCATTTGATTAGAAGAGGCAGGGGAAACTCCGTTTTTACACCACACATGTCATTTTATATGATTATCGATTTTATGAATTCATCTTCTGTTATCAACTCTAAGGTGCACATTTTTCACACGTTATCATCTTTAAACTTGGGGTGCATCTTACACGAGGGTGTGTCATCATCGAGCCGGCCTTGTTCATTGTTCCTCAGCGACCTTATAACTGGTGCATCTTATAATTGGTTGTGTCTTAGATGCAACGAAAAGCAGTGAGACCCCCAGGCACACAGTGTACACCTTCCCTGAGGCTTCAGCCCCGGCCACCAAGCGCACGTGTCCTGTCTCCAGAGAGACCTGGGCTCCTGTATCAGCAAAGCCCCTGCCTCGGTTTCCTCATAGGTACACTGAGAACCTTGGCAGAGACGGTCCCTTGAAATTTTTTAACTCTGACTGATGTTTGAGGAGCCCACCTGGCACCATAACCATCTGGCACCCCTCCCCCACCACAGCTACAGTTCACGTGATGATGAAGTCCTTGGAGAACACACTGCGGCTTCTGCTCACCACGCCCTGTCACCCTGCAGCCTGCCAGCACTGTTCCCGCCCTGAGCCCAGATCTCAGAACATGAACTGCTCCTGAAGCAAGAGGCCAGCCCAGGTCAGCCCAGGGCCTCGGCCCTCCTGCCAGTCCCTCCTGCCCCACCCACCGCAAGCTGCCAAAACCGCACCCAGCGGGAACTCTGTGGCTTGGAGCCAGGCAAAAGCATGTTCTGAGACACAGAAAGGGCAGAAGCCACAGGGAACACTGACCAGGAGTCACCTCTGGGTGCAAAGCCGGATCTTCCCCGCATTCCCCATGAGGACCCTCTAAGCTTTTGATTCTCACCCACCAGTGTGGACAGCTTGACAGGCTGGCCAGCAACTTCCTACCCTTGGGACCTGGATCTGCTGGAAGGGAGTTTGAGAATCCAGATGCACCGTAACTGAGTATTTGTAATGTGGTTATGGGACTGTTTCCCAAACAAACGTGGGAGAGATCTGAGCTAGTGCAATTAGACAAGAACCATAAATAATAAATATATGTATATTGAAGTAGAAAATAAAACTGCCTTTATTCTCACGTGGCATAATAGTCCATGTAGAAGATTAAAAAAAATTTACAACATCTATTTTAAAACCCCACTAAAACCAATCATTGAGTATAGCAAGATCCCAAGACACAAGATTGATAGGCAAAAGTCAGTTTCACTCCTATATCCCAATGAGCCGTTAGAATTTGAAACTTAAAAACCAACACCATTTACAATAGCACACAAAAATCAACAAAGTGAAAAGGAGTGTGAGATATAAATCAAATGTATGTGCAGGATTCTGTGACTCAAAAAATACAATCGTTTAAATGTAACTTCTTGCTGAAACCAGTTTGGCTCAGTGGATAGAGCCTCGGCCTGCAGACTGAAAGGTCCCAGGTTCGATTCCGGTCAAGGGCATGTACCTTGGTTACGGGCACATACCCAGTGGGGGGTGTGCAAGAGGCAGCTGATCGATGTTTCTCTCACATTGATGTTTCTAACCCTCATTCCCTCTTCCTCTCTGTGAAAAATCAATAAAATATAATTAATTAATTAATTAATGTAACTTCTTTCTGAATTTACATTTACATGTTTTCTCAAACAACAGATACTAAAGGTATAAAAGCTATCACACATTCTTTAACACACAAATATCCCTTGCTGTCCACATCTGTTCTGTTCCTACGAATCAAGAATCTGGAGGATCAGGAGAGTCCCATTATCCTCACCATCCTCACCTACTTGGCTCCTGAGTGCTGGGTGGAGAGCAGCAAGCGCTGAAGTGGTGACAGGTTCATCTGAAGGCTCATCTGAGTCTATTTGGTCCCTGAGTTTGAAGAGCTAGGGTTCAGGGAGAAGTTCCTGGCTATGGTGACCCTCATACCTGTACAGTACACACTCCACCGACGAACAGAGAGGAGGACATTCCTGCCAGCCTCCCCCTCACAAACAGCATGTGCGAGACAGAGCCTGAGGGAGAGAGGAGAGAAAGCTCTGCCCCCACCGCATCCATCTCTTCAGGCCATTGTCCCAGGCCTCTGCAGCACTGGGGCCTGGGTGCTGCGCTGGCCACTATGGGCGTCCCAGCGGGAGAACCAGGCAGGTGGAGGCTGCAGGGAGGCCATTTCAGCTCGAACTGAAAGAGATGTTTGCCCGGCTAGCGGCTGACAAAGAGGGAAGGGTTTTGGAGTGTCAAAGGGATCTGCGCATCACGCAGGCGCTGTGCTAGGTTTGGGGAATATTAGGGATAAAGTAGGGTCCTCACAAGGCATACATTCTGCGGGGGAAGGGGGGTTGCTGGGGGAGGCAGACCTGGAGAAGGGACCCTCGAGGTGATTTCAGCAGTAGAAAGTGCTATGAAGAAGAGAAAACCTCTCCCTGCTTGTCTCCACCCTGTCCTCCCTCAAGCCGAAGAGACGGCCGGTGTGAACACGTGGGTCTGTACACCCGGGTGAGAAGGGGCAGTGAGCCCCAGGCATCAGCACAGCACTCTCCTGCTGGAGTTACAAATGCTGGACTCACACGGTGCCTCCTTCCCGATGACCAGTCACCTGACTGCTTACTCTTCTTTGTGCTCAAAATCTGTATGTGAATTCCTTTTCGCAAAAGCACCTTTTATCTTGCTTACTGCCATCCTCCTTGTTTTCAAAAGGCACTGGTTTTTATGTTATTTATTTGTTATTGTTAATCCTCACCCAAGGATATTTTTCCCATTGATTTTTCTTTTTAAGAGTGGAAGGGAGGGGCACAGAGGAAGAGAGAGAGAGAGAGAAAGAGAGAGAGAGAGAGAGAGAAATGTCGATGTGAAAGATCTGAGAGACATGAATGGGTTGCTTCCCACATGAGCCAGGCAGCAAACCTGCAACTAGGCACGTGCCCTTGACCGAGAACCCGCAACCCTTCCATGCGTGGGCTAATGCCCTAACCACTGGGCACACCAACCAGGGTAAAACGCACTGGTTTTTAAACATATCCTATAGGTTTCTTTAAATGTGCTACCATCCCTTCCTCCTCCCAGGCAGGGACTGCCCGAAACCACCTCTGGAAAGCGGGTGCCTGGGGGCACCTCAGCCACCTGTCCTTGTGTGGAGAAGAGGCTGGGCAAAGGGATGCTGCCAGGAAGCAGCCGGCCCCTGGCTTCTGGGCGGGAGATGCTCCTCCAGCTCTCCCTCCAGCTCACAGATTTTTTCTGCAAACAGCAAAGGTCACATTTCAAAAAAAGGAAAACAGCGATGGACAGAACATCTTGGGAAGAGTGTGAGGGGGAGACCTTTCTGAGAAGTGTCAGAGGAGTGGAGGCTTGCATGAGAAGGAGCCAGACGTACTAGTGCTAGTGTGTGTGTGTGTGTGTGTGTGTGTGTGTGTGTGTGCATGCTCCTGCACACACGTACGGGCTGGACAGGCAGGGCGTGCATGAGGGCCCTCGGGAAGGAGGATCTGCAGGGCAGCGCTGCCCGGGAGCTTGGCACTGCGAGGGGCTGGAGGCTGTGATGGGGAGGCGGACAGACAGAAGAGGAGGTGGGAGCGGAAATGCCTGTTGTGGGTGGGAGCTCAGAACAGGCGGCTGCGAAGGTTCCCAGCCTCCCCCAGCATCTGTTCCCCACACCCTTCAGGAGGAAGGGGCGCAGATGCCCCAGAGGGTCAGGAAGTCTCCTGTGGGGCGGGGCTCGGACAAGGTCAGGTGAGCCAAAGGCCATACACAGTCTTGACTGTCAGGAAAGGTGGGTACCATGATTCCAGTCAGAGAGGGTGAAGGGCAGAAGCTCAGTCCCCTGAGCAGCCCCCCACCCTGCACCTCTCTGCAGGGCCTGCGTCCAATACGCAGTCCCAAGAGGAACAGGGCCAAGAAGTGTTTTGGGCAAAAGAGTGAATTAATAAAAATGGTCTGACGAGGAAATCTACTCCGCTGGCTGCTCCACAGGTATGACCCGTCCTAACCAGGCCCTGTGGAGGAGCTGGCATGACTCCCCAGCGTGCAGCTAAGGGAATGAAGCCTCGGAGATGGGAAGGAAGTCCTTTGCTCAAGGCTGTAAGGCTAGGAAGTGATGGAGGCAGGATCTGAACCCAGGTCCATCAGGCTCCAGGGTCTGTGCTCAGGACCACAAGCTGGGTGCTCTGTGTCATGCTCAGGGCAGGTCCCAGGTGTCCTTCTCTCTCTCAGCCAACATAACTCTCCCACCTGCTGCTGGCCAGCTTGGCAAGAGGCTGGAGGCCCCTGGCTGTTCTCAGGGCCCTGGCCCTGGGGGTCAGCTGTCTCATTCACCCACCAGGTCTGCAAATCTGTGTCTGGGTATCCTTGCATCTGTGTGAAAATCTAGATGTGTGTCCGCATTCCTTGGCAAGCATTATAGCAGGATAGTGAGAAGCTAGGAAAATCCCTTGGCAGGTGGAATGGGAAACTGAGGCAAGAAAATCAAACAAGGCCAGGCAGTTTGGATGGCTTGCAGCCAGCTTGTGAGTTGCAAGACCTTATCTTCCCCAACCAAGGACACTGAGAGCAAATGGTTTATACCTCTCCTCCCTACCCAGAGAATACAAAGCTTAAACCACCCTGGCCTGGAAAATAGAGAACAAAACAAAACAAAACAAAAAACAATTAGTGCCATGTGTGCCAACTAAACCAAGGACATATGAGTTGGGGAACAAATAACAAAAACCCCATTAATGCCAGACAGACATAAGATAACAGTAAAACAGACCAAACAGTAATGCAAAAATTTCCCTATATACTCATTTTAATGCATCAACATATTAAAAAATGCACCTGGAAAGCTAATGAATGCACCTGGAAAGCTACTGAAACCCTTCCCTAAGATTCTCACCTGCAGGAAAAAGGAGGAGGAGGAAGAAGAGGAGGAGGAGGAGGAGGAGGAGGAGGAGGAGGAGGAGGAGGAGGAGGAAGAGGGGGAAGGAGGAGGAAGAGTGGGGAGGAGGAGGAAGAGAGGAGAGGAGGAGGAGGAAGAGAGGGGGAGAAGAAGAAGGAGGGAGAAGGAGGAGGAGGAGGAAAAGAAATAAGGAGGAGGGAGGAGAAGGAAAAGAAAGAAGGAGGAGGGAGGAGGAGGAAGGAAGGAAGGGGAGAAGGAGGGAGGAGGAAGAAGAAGGAGGAGGAGGAAGGAGGAAGGAGGAGGAAGAGAAAGAAGGAAGAGGGAGAAGAAGGAAGGACAGACACATGAGGAGGAAGAGGAAGAAGGAGGAGGAGGAGGAAGGAGGAAGAGAAGGAGGAGAAAGAAGGAGGAGAAAGAAGGAGGAGGAGGAAGGAGGAAGAGGAGGAGGACGGAGGCCCTCAGGACAGAAACTCAGTGAAGGCTCACTCTGGAGCATGCCCAATCCCCTTCCCAGCATGAATTGGTTTTATTTCTAAGGGTCCCAGGAAACTTGCAGCCAGGGGAGCGCTGGGCAGTGGCACCCTGACCCGGCCTCACCCCCTGATCCTGTCTCCAAGGCGCCCTTTTCCTGACCTCCCAGGGAGCTAGCAGCAGCCCCTATCACGTTTCTAGGGAGACAAAGCTCCCGCCGAGGCTCTCCCTGTTGTTTCTTCTACCCTAAGCCCTCCCTTTGTCTCCCTGTCCCAGCTTTAATAAGCATACTCTCCACCCCTCTGCACGCATGTTGTGAAATCTTTCCTGCACAAAGTCAAGGGCGCACACACTGCAGGCTGGCCTGAGGCAGACCTGCTCCGGGTTGGCCCCTGTCCAATAACAGTGTGAGTGTCCTCAACCAGCTACACCCCCTTCCGAAGCCCATCCCTGAGACACATCCATTTACTCTCTCCCTTATGCCCCTCTTTCACACACACACACACACACACACACACACACACACACTCAGCTCCCAGCCATAGGTGAAAATTTAGCAGAAAAGTAAGAACATGGGCTTTGGAGCAACACAAACCTGGGTTCAGTGCTGCCACTTACAAGCGTATGACCTGAAGCAAATTAAGCTTTCTGAGCCTCACTTTTCTCATCTGTAAAATGGGTATCATAATCTTACCGCCCTGTTAGGAGATTCAAGACCACCATTAGCATGCTCAGCACTGCCTGGCACTGGGGAGACGGGGGCCTCATGGGCCGCAGGGTTAAGGTTTAGGCAGGGCTCGGGCAGCCTCTGGGGTCCTCCCCAAGGCTACAGAGTTCCTTCTGCATCTTCAAAGGCTCAGCCTACACCCTCCCGCACACTGTCCTTCCATCCCACCTTCACACCCACACTTACTGAAAACTCTAAATCGGGGTAAGAGAGAAAGGGGCCTATCCCAACCCTGCCCCAGCAATCCAGAGAGAACACGATGCTTCGCCACCCATAATGCCTGGCTCTCCCCTCAGAGCGCCAAGCTAGACCAACACCTCTTCTCCTGGTCTGTCTACCCACTGCCTGCAGGTCCAGCGCGGTCCTGTCACAGGCCTAGGTCTCCCCTAGGGTGCAGCCAGAGGCTCTGACTCAGATCGTTCGCTGCACACACCAATCTTCCCCACTTCAACCCTGGAAATGGGAATAGGCAGACGGATGGACAGAGCCTGCTGTGCATGCTCTGCTCTATACCAGGACCCGAGCCCCAGCCTGAGGGCCAGCACCCCGCTGGAAGGAAGCGCCACCCGCTCTCAGGAGCCGGGTCTGAGAGGAACACTGTTTCACGGTGAGAAAAGCCAGGGAGTGAGGGATGTGGGGGTGGCCAGCTCTTCCTGGGCCAGACCTTGGGCTGGATGGTGACAGAGGAAGGAGCTGGGGACAGAGCTAAACTGGATCTGTCCCCGTACCTGGGGTGCAGCCTTGGGCCCAGCACTGTACCACCCTGCATGGAGCACAGGACACACAGTGCAGCCTGACCCCTGGGCTGAATGCCACACCCCCTGCCCACCTGGGTCTACAGGGCACCTCCCTGAGGCACCGCCCTGCAGGCTGGGGCCAGGAGGCCTTCCTGGAGGAGGGGTGAGCTGAGCCTCAAGGGAGGTTGAGCGGGGTTGGCCAGGCTGGGGCTGGAGGAGGGAGGACAGACACAGGGTAAAGCAACCAGGCCACTTCCAGGAGAAGCTGGATCTAGAACTTTCTCCTCCAGAGTGAGGTCCGGCTCATCAGAGCAGGGAGGGGACATGGTGTCTGCTGTGACAGCCACAGCCCTGAGGTGCCAATCCCCAGACCTCCAGGGAGCCACAGGTGCCTCTGAATGGGTCAAGGTTGGGTGCCCCACGCTGGGCCTGCCTCCAGTGACCCCATCTCTCTCTGTCTCTGTACACACACACACACACACACACACACACACAGCCACACACACACACACACACACACACACACACACACACAACCTCACAAGGCACATCTAGGTGACACTCCCCCGCTCTCTGTCCTGGCCCGGGGCCCCACATGCAGGATGCAGAGTGTGAGGTGCGTAGCCTGCCCGAGGCCCTCCTCTCTGCCCTCCTCTGGGAGCCGGGCCTTCCTGCTTTCTCCTGTGAACCACCGCCCCCCTCCCACTCCCACTTGGGGCCGGTTCAAATCCCAGCTCTGCCACTTGTCAGTTGATGATCTTGGTAACTGTCACTGTCCACCACTCTGTGCCTCCGTTCCTCCTCTGAGAAAGGGGAGTGATAACAGTACTTACACAGGGTTGCTATGAGCGTGAAGTGACTGGGTATTTGGGAAAGATCTGGCATAATACCTGGCGCTCAGTGCTAAGAGGGCTTTGTTAAATGACATAATCGTGCTTACCCACAGGCCTTTCTCTGGTCCTTTCCTATGTGGAGACTCCCAGGGAGAGCCCCTCTCCTCCTGAGGCCCTGGAATGGGAGCCCCGAGGGCAAAACAGGAGCTGCCTTCTCTGCCTGCAGCTGCCCCGAGGCCCATGAGGTGCTCCTGCTGCCTGGCTGGTCCCCTCCCCCAGCATAGCTTCCTGGGGCTGTGTCTCGCCTGCCCCCCAAACCTTGAGCTACATCCCAAACATCCTTTTTCTGTGCTCACCGGAGCACCTACCCCCAGATTGGGTCCAGGCCTGCTGCCCCATTGAGCTGTGGGTTTCCACGTGGCAGACACCTGGTAAGAAGCTCTCCAGGCCCCAGCCTCTCCCGGTCCAGGGACAGGCACAGAGAGAGCTGCTGTAATGCCAGCATGGCCCAGCATGGCCAGATCTCAGGAGGCCTCCCGGGGCAGTGTCCCATAGAGCAGGTCCCCAGACCCCATCTCGGGGTCAGGATGAGTGTGGGAACCAGACCCACCCAGGGCCAACCAGCCCATGCTGAGGGGTTGTGGGGCCACCCAGGGAGGGAGGAGAGGCCCGGAGATGCTGCTTCTAGAAAAAGGCATTACTGAAGGAAACCAGTGCTGGTTGGGGGTTGGTTGCTATAGAAACACGTCCTAACTATCTCCCAAACTGCTGTATGCGCCACTGATGAGCTTGTGCTAGGCTGTTTCAGGGGACGTGCCAGGAGTCCCAGGGGGGCCTGTCTGCTGGGGCTCCCGGTGCCTGGAGCCCAGAACCTGAAGGGCCTGGAAGGAATCCAGCCTCTGGGGCAACCAGGCAGCTCCATGGGCCCCGTGGTGGTCTTGGGACCAAGGCTGAGTCTCCGGGCTTCAGAATTATCCTGAGATTGGCCACGGCCCAAACCTTGAGCTGGCCAGAGATCAAGTCACAGGCATGATCCCCGACAAGCTGAGACCCAGCTGCAGATCAGGCCACAACCCCAATCTCAAACCAAGCTGGGAAGTGGATCAGACCCGGCTGCAGATTCGCAGCCCACCAAGCAACGACTCCAGCCCGACCTTGGCCTTGAACTGCACGAGGCGCCATCAAGGGGCCTAGACAATCACTTCGAGGGTGTTTTCAGGGCCAGCACTAAACCCCGCACTGCACTTCCCACCACTGCCGGGGCCCTGCGTGGCCTTCACTTCTTATTGTCTCCACAACAGCCCGAGTGCGGTCAGCTCGGGAGGGCCGTGCTCCCTGCTCGCAGAAGAGAAAAGGGGAGCCAGCCGGGAGCAGGCAGCTGACCGGCCCACCGTCCTGCTCTCGTTCCCGGGGTGGGCTGAGGGGGGTGAGACTCCGCCCCCCAGCAGGACACGGTGGCCAAATCAGTTGCCTTGGAGAAGATGTGCCTTTTGAAGACCTGCTGGTATCGCATAAATATGGCACTTAAATACCCATTAATTACCTTATTGAGGGACTAATGAGTGATTAATAGCTTTGGCTATCTATTGTACTTTCATCTGCTCTGCCAACTTGGCGCCCAACAGTTCTGAGTAACTTGGAACAAGTCTCCCGAGCCCCAGATGTCCCCTCTCTGTCCCTCCAGACGGGAGACACTTTCTCCTCCCTCCCAAGGGAGCTCCCACAGCATCTGCCACCAACAGCTCTGCCATCGCCTCAGGAGGGCAGCTGGGGGCAGGGAGGGGGCCCCCAAAGGAGGGGACAGAGAGGCCCCCTCAGCATCCACAGGAAGGCACTCCTTCCAGTCAACCCAGGACACCTTTGGGAAGTGAGGATGGAGGCTAGGGACCTGGGCACCCAACCAGGATATACGGGGGCCTGGTTGGGGGTCCCAGATTCCACGGAGGATGCTGGGGGGCGATTTCAGCGACCCCCCACCTCCGTGAGTGAGCCAGCTCTCAGGTAAGGCCACCAAAGGCTACCCTGAGCCTGAAGCAAGCAGCCCTCCCCCCGCCAGGACCGAGGCGGCTCCCGTGGGCCATTCCTACCACCTGCCACCCCAGGCTGCTGCTATTAAGCAAAATGGGGCCTCGGCTGCCTCTATCCCCAGGCTCCCCATTTGGTGCCAGATCCCAGCACGGGGAATTGAGAACTGCCAGCCGGGAGGAACCCCAGAGGCGCGGCTGCATAAAGCTCTCATGGCTGCTGCACTGTACCCGAAGGAAACAAACAGGCAGCCAGGGATAAACACCACCCCACCCCCACCCCCCACCGGGCATAACAGGAGAGCCGAAAATAGCTTTTTTTTTTTTTTTTTTTACCACCGGGGATGATTCCAGGGTGGCTGAGCTGGGACCAGCCTCAGGGGAGGCTGGAGGCGGGCAGTGGGGGTGGGGAGAGAGAAGGCAGCCCCAGGAGGAGCCCTCCAGGAAAGGTCAGAGGTGTGCCAGGGATGGGCGGCCCAGACGCTCCCCACCTCCCAAAGACAGGCTCCCCAGAGCTCCCAGGCCGGTGCGCACACCGAGGTCTGGCCAGAGGAGTCGGGAGCCAGGCCGGGAGGTGCTCAGCAAACACGGGGCGCCGCCCAGCACACAGGGCAGCCGCTCCGAAGAGGTCTCTCCTCCGCCAGCACTCAGCGCCCCTCCCAGACCCAGCCTGGCGTGTTTCTATTTTTGCTTTCAACCCTTGTTTGGCATCCCCAGCGAACAGGCGGCCACTTCCCCTCCCTCCAGGAGAGCGGGTCATCGGGGAAGGAGAAGTGCCTTCTCGCTGGCCTCCCCGCCCCGGGTCTGCAAATGCACGGGCCGCCCCTCCCAGAAGGTGATGCCAGACCCCCGCGCACCTTCCCCTCGCAGAGCGCCATCTGCGCCCTCCCTGCTCCTCGGCCCTGGAGAACAACCTCATCAAGACGCCTGGAGAGACCGCGTGCCACCCAGGAACTCCGGTTTCCAGATGCAAAGGCACCTGCTCCCTGCCTCCCCTGCCCACACACATGGACCTCGCCCCCCACAGCCACAATTCACCAGCAGCGAGTTCACCCCGGGGCCTGAATTCACCCCACAGACAGGCCTGAGCCCCAGCCCCTACATGCCACTCCGGATAGATCCTCCCTTCCTCCAATTGATGGACAGACGTAAACCCCACCTGCGGCCAGACATACCTGATCTCTGAACCACCAATCAGCACCTGCCAAATACCCTAAGCCCCCGATTCCTAAGTCCCTAGGTCCCTAATCACCAATCAGCGTGTGCTGAGTGCCCTAAGCCCCGTCCCCTGTCCTTGAAGGTGCTTGTACCCCGGCCCTCGCTCTCCTCCACCCCTCTCTGTGGAAGCAGCCGGCAGGGGTACTCTTCCCTCCAATAAAGCCTGTGTGTGTCCTGCCATCCCGGTCTCCGGCTACCTTCTATTTAATCTATCATGATGATGCCATGACCCTGATGTGGCCACACAGGCTCTCAGCCGGGCCCTAGCCTGAGCCAGGGCCCTATTCCCAAGGGAACCTCACAAATGCAGCCCCGGAGGGAGCCTGGAGGGAGCAGGGTGGGGCCCCGCCTCAGAGACCAGTGCCCACCCAGAGCCACTGACTGGCAGCAGGCTCCCCACTCCCCCGCCCCCCCTGCACATGACCTGCACGGGGGCTGGTGGCCACGCAGCTGCGCAGGCCTTCGCAGGCAGAGGGCCCTGCAGGCGGCATCCCCTCCGGAGTGACTCACTAAGGCTCCCGTTCCTTTGTGAAATGGGGTGCCAGTTAGCATTTTCTTTCTCCTTAGAAAACAAGGATTTTAGAAGCAAGAGTGCAGAGAGATTTGAGAGAGTGGGTGGGGAGCTCAGATCTCGTTTGATTTCCACACTCACTTGTTACGCAGTGTCTCCTGCCCCCCCCCCCCCCCCAGCCCTTCCCCTGGGGACTCTGACACCCCTTCCAGGCGGCTCCTGCGGGAGATTTGGTGATGGGCAGGGGCCTGGGTCCAGGAGGCGGGTGCTCTCTATGTCCAAGCCTTCAGCCCCAAAGTGTTCCCCATCTCCCACCATCGTCTGGGAGGCTCTTGTGGGGCTAGAGAGAGGAGGAGGTGAGGCCCCTGGAGGCGCAGGAAAGCCAGCCGGGAGGGAAACCAGAAAAGAAGGAACAGTTTATTAGAGCCAGAGCTGACTGAAAGCTCATTCAGGCTCCCCAACTCTTTCCCTTTCCTCCCCCTTTACAGATGAGAAAACTGAGGCCCAGAGGAGCAACGCGAGGCCAACCACCGACAGAGCGGGGTCTCCAGTGACAGAGTGGGGTCTCCAGTGACAGAGCGGGGTCTCCAGTGACAGAGCGGGGTCTCTTCTCTGTTGCACAATTTACTTCTTAGAAATGCTGACCCCAAGGGTAGATAAGACCTAAGTGCTGATTCCCGCTTTGCCTCTAACTTGGTGTGTGTGTGATTCCAGACCCAGACCCTTAACCTTTCTGGGCCTCAGTTTTCTGATCCATAAAATGGGAATACCATCTGCCCTCCCTTAAAGAGCTGCTGTGGACCCATTGGCCAGGGGAGCATGCTGAGGACTGCTGCCCAAAAAAAGATCCATATTGTTCTCAGGATGCTGATCCCTGACCTGGCCCTCCCTCTCACAAGCCTGGATCCCAGAGAATTCCTGGGAGGTAGTTTGGCCCTACCAGGAAGTCCCTAGTCCTCAGAGCCTCGCTGGCCTCTGGGGGAGGGAGGACCCCAGAGGAGGACACTTTGCCTTGCTGGCCTCGGTCTCCCACCTGCCTGATGACCAGGGGGACTGGAAGGCCTCTGGCCTCTTTCAGCCGTGAGCTGTCACAGTGTACTAAGGCAGGGGAGAAAGCCACACCTTCTAGCCAGTACAACACAGACATGGCCCCAACCAGGGGCGTCTAGCCCTGCCTCACTCTCTGTTTCCTCCACCGGCTTCCCAGCCCACAGGCAGGCCACAAGGGCCTCACTCCATCGGGACAGGGGGTTCTGGGCTCAGGGCCACATGCTTGAAGTGGGGCTTTTGCTGGAGCTGCGCTGTCCTTGACTCATGCAATCACACCGCAGCCAGGGCTGAGGCCGCACAGGGTCTCCAGCAGGGGCCTGTTGTGGCCTGCGGTCTGCAGGGACAGGTGACTCAGCCAGGAACAGGCCTGCCCGGCTCCAGCACCCCCAGGTCTGCAGGGACAAGGGCTTCCTGGAGGCAGATTGTAGAGTGGCCTCGAGTCGGGACAGTGGCATCCAGCGTGGCCTCAGCCTTCCCCCTGGCACCTGAGCAGGGGAACTTATAATCTTGCGGAGCATGATGCCCTTCCCAAGATGCATCCCTAAGCAACCTTGTCACCCTGGGCCTGAGAGGCCTGCCTCCGTCCCCTGGCACCTGCCCAGCGTCCTCAGTGCTGTTCCCTTTCCCAGCTTCCCCTGCCAGGGGTCCTCAAACTTTTTAAAGTGGGGGCCAGATCACGGTCCCTCAGAGAGCTGGAGGGCCGGACTATATGAACTACTAATTCCTACTGTAACACCTCGGCTGCGCTCACTGCCCAAAAAACCTGGCGGGCCGGATCAGACTCCTCTGCGGGCCGCATGTGGCCCGCGGGCCGTAGTTTGAAGACCCCTGCCTGAGACCCTGGGCCACTCCCCCTCCCCCAAACCAAGGTGCAGAGGGCCCAGGAGGAGCTCTGGCTTCGGGTGGTGAGAGGGCAGCTGACTCAGCGGAGCAAGGTCCAAACTGAGACCCCGGAAAGAGAGGTTTTAGGCCCAGCTCTGCCACCACCTTCCTCTGTGGCCCCCTGTTGACAAGGGTTTGGAAAATGAGCATCTGGACGTGTCCTCCAGCTGTGCCACTGTAGGATCAGAATTTTTTTTTATTTTTTTTAAACTGGATTACTCCAGCCCGCTGGCTCCACCCCTCAGAACAGAGGCCAGCGCCTGGGAGCAAACTGGTTCCTCCAGCCTGGAAGGCCGGGCCCTGCCTCTCCCCGCGGTCCTGTCCCAGCTTGAGAGGTTCCAAGACCCTCTTGGCTGCCCCCGCTCTTCCTGCTTGGCCCTCTATTCCCACTTCCCCTGCCAGCCTGCTGGGGTGCAGAGGGAGGGCCCCGGGGGCACAGAGAGGAAGGGAGGGGCAGCGAGGCTGGCAGGAAGCAGAACAAACCTCTCCCGGCCTGGGAGAGCCTCTCCCCGCCCTCCCAGAAGCCTTCAGGTAGCAGCCAAAGGGACCTGGGGAAACACCCAAATCTCACTGCGTTGCTTCTGTCTTCGATGCTCCCAGAGTTCCTTTCAGCCACCTGCACCCCCGGAGGAGCCCACCATCCCGGCCAGACAGATTTCGGCACCCCGGGGCATCTCCGGCCCACACGTGCCATGCCCGCCCGGCAGCAGTGCCTCCACACTAACCTCTGCCCCATCCCCACCTCCTAGCCTTTGTTCAGGTCCCACCGGAAGCCTGCCCCTCGTCACCTTCCTGTCCAACTGCTACTGGTCTTGGAGGCCCAGCTCCTAAGACATCCAGCCTCTCCACCCCAGGCCGCCATTGGCCTCCTCTGTGCCTGCACTGCACTGAGGCCTGCCCATAGGGACCTCTTACTGCAAGTCACCCTCTCCGAAAAGGACCTCCTTCATCCTTCCCCACCACCCCTGGCCCCACCTCCCTACAGCAGCCTTTCATCCCGAAGGTGGGCCTCTCTCCCACTTTGTTCCAAACCCAGAGCAGAGCACCGTCAGGGCAAGGACAAGGGCAAGGGCTCCGCTTCCCTCCCTTTTCCTCTCAAGACTGAGCGGGCACCGTATGATCCTGGTCCGTGTGACTGAGACCCCGCCCCAGAGGTCCGGAGCTAGAAATAGCCCGTTTGGGATTCACCCTCCACGACTGACCCAGTCCTGTCTGGGACCTGATTCTCTTGTCCCCGGGACCTCCAGGCACGTGGCAGTGCCTTCACTGCCCCCCTTCAGCTCCAGTCTGGCACAGGTGACACGGCCATGGCTGGCTGCTCAGGCGGTACCCGGTGCGTCTGAGGATGCTCCTCACCAGGCTACCTTGCGATGGCCCTGGAGTCATGCCCTGGGATGGCCCTGAGGCCCAAACCCCTCCTTCTTCCCTCGGGAGGTGGTCCCTGGCTGGTTTTTAGAGGCAGCACCTCACAAGTCATGACGGTCCCCCTCCCTACAGGCCAGTGCTCACAGCCTCCGCCCACCCTGGCCCTGGCCTTCAGCCTCCCTGGGTTCTCCTGGCATCTGTCCCCAGAGCGAAGGTCTAACCACTTCTGACCATCGTTCTGTCCCTGCGAGGAAGAGGGTGCTGCACAGCCATCCCTCTCTGTGTTACATCCCCTCCTTGGCCTCAGTTTCTCTCGCCGTAACCTGAGGGACTTGAGCTCCTGTCTCCAGGGACTCGCTCTGTTCTAACGCTCACCAGTCTCCTCTCGGGGACGCTGCCAGTGGGGAGAGGTCACCCCGAACACGCACGGCTGTGTGCTGTCCTCAGCTCAGTGGGGTTAGGAGCCTAAAGAAGAGGGGCATTTGCAAACTGCAGGGTGGCCTGGCAGAGCCGAGGAAAGGAGCGATCCCGTTTGGCAGGGGTCAGGCCCACGAGGCTGCTCGGGGTGGCAGCTGGCACAACAGTTCGATCCACAGAGGAGGGGAATGTGTGCCTCCCCGAGGGAAAGGGCCAAGCGTGAAATTGCAGCACGAGAGACAAGCTGCTTGATGCTCAGAGCAGGGCCATTTTTCCCACCTGTCACTGGGACACATTCCCACGGATTCTCTGCTGAGGGACCAGAGGGACCCGCAGGCCAAGGCAGAGGGACTGAGACGGCACCCCCCTTCCAGGAGGGGTGGCCTATCCGGACGCCGATGGAGACATCCCACCACTTAGACCCCTGAGAGTCCCAAGGGGCTGGTCTTAGCCCAGGCTCTGCGCAGACCCTCTGGGCCGCCTCGAAGGAGCCATTTCTCTGAGTGTCTGTTGCCAGATGTTTCTGAGAGGGGAGAGTGACATTTCCTCTTACACCGCCTGGTGCACAAGACAAGCACCGCATATTAGCAGCTATTGTGATGGCAGTGCCCAGGCAGGTGATCTGTGCCCAGGGGCGGGCACTTACGTGCACACACATGCCCACACAGAGCAGAGGCGGTAGGCGGACACACACCCTGTCTTGTGCCCTTTGGGAGGAGTGGAGTTGGGTAAGGACCCAGCTCAGTGGGGGAAGGAGAGAGAGAGAACCTTTTCCAGCCCCAATGGTGTCATCTCACTGTGCCTCCCCCAGGGGGGAGGAGGGAGGGAAGTGAGAAAGGGGGTGTTTAAATGTGCTCCCTTCTTGCTGTGTCTCACACACCCTGCCCCACCCCAACAGGACTCCTGGGGGACAGAATTGGGGATCTAGTCTCGGGCGGCTAAATCATACACCCCGGTGGTATTCAGGGGAGATGCAAACCCAGCCCAGGGTCTGTGGCAGCGTTTGCGGGGTGCAGTGGATGTACGCACAGCCCGGTGGTAGGCACGCTGAGTATGTACACACATGAACTCACACATTCACGCATTCCATCACTTTCATCACTTACGGGCAGAGCTGTGGGGTTTGTGCAGGCCAATGCCTAGTCCCAGGGGATGGCATGGCATGGCACCTGCCAACGTCACAGGTTGGCTGTGAGTTCATGGCAGATCTATTCCCACATGCCAGCCTCACCAGCCAGCTCCGCTGAGGCCCGGCTTGCTGGCCGCACACACAGTACAGCCAGCCTTTTGGGCTTTCTTCCACCCGGGCCTCCCAGGGCACCAGCGGGGAGTGTGCATCGGGGGCAGAGTCTGGTCCTCCTCCCATCCCCAGCACCAGCGCAGGACCTGGCACATAGCAGATGTTGGTGAATGAACGTCTGTCTGAATGAGTGAACGAATGACTACCGCCCACTTCCCCGCACCGCAGGCTACACTGCTCGCTCGAGTTGGAGGGAGGGCAGCGCCCCGCAGGACCCCAGAAGAGGTGGCACCCTCAAACCTGAGCACCTGAGGCTCTCTCTGCCTCCCCCGGTTCGGGTCCTGTGGGGGGAGGGGGCGGGACGGTCCCTAGGATGGGGCGTGGGGCAACCCTCCTGGCCAGGAAGGAACCTTGCTCTCCTGCCTGAGCTGGGGGGCGGGGGACTGTCTCGTCCTGGATAGAGCGAGTGGCAGGACGTGGGGGGCGCCCCGGTTTGGGGAGCATGGGATGGAGCAGCGGCCGCGGGACAGACCCCCGGCCCCCGCGCCCGGGCTGGCCGGGTCTCCAGAAGGCGGTCAGGGCGCCCCCAGCCTGGCTGGGCAGGGCGCAGCAGCCCCGGCCCCTCACAGCGGGGCCGTGGCCAGGGGGACGCGGTGTCCCGCGAGGTGACTGTGGGCGCAGGAAGGACGCGGGGCGCGCCGAGCCCCTTCTGCACGCGCCGGGGTCCGGCCTCGCCGCCGCCCCCCGCGCCCTCGGGGGCCAACGCCCACCTGCGCGAGCAAGCGGTTCACCTGGCCCCGCAGCCCCCCTCCCTTCGGGCCGCGGGGTCCCTCCCCCGAGCCACGGCCCTGCCCCCGGCGCCCGCCCTCACCTGCACGGCCCGCCTGGGCCATGTCCCGGCGGCGGGCTCCGCCGAGCTGCCGGGCTCCTCGCGGCTCCCGGGCTGCGCCCCCGGCTCCGAGCCGCCTCCGGCCCGAGCGGACTCCGAGCGCCGCGCCCCGCGCCCCCACCCCGCGCGCTCCGCGGCCGCCACCGCAGCCGCCGCCGCCCGCTCCCGCCCGCTCCTTAAAGGCGCCGAGCGGCCGCCGCGCCGGCCCCCCGCCGCCCGCCGGGGAGGGACCAGCGAGCGAGCGCCCTGCCCGCCCCCGCGGGCCCGCACCGCCTGGCCGCCGCCGCTCCAGCCCGCGCCGCTCCGGTGCAGAGACGCGCAGAGACCGCGAGCGAGAGACACGAGATACTGCGGACCAGACAGAGACCGGGACGGGGACGAGGACGGGGAGACACCTCCCTGGGGCCGAGCCACGGCGGCGGCGAGAGGAATTCAGAGAGAAAAAAAATCAGAGACTAGAAGCACCGAGCCTGGCACCGGAGAGTGACTGAGGCAGCAGAGACCAGGAGAAAGGAAGGAAGAAGGCAGGGGCACTGGGCGGCTCCCAGGAAGCCAAGAAGGAGGTGGCTCCAGAGATCAGAGACAAGGGGGCACCTTCAGCAGCCCCCTCCAGGACTCTGGCCATCTCTAGGGTCCCACCCACCTAGTCTCCGAGGGGAAGAGGCTCCGGATGCCCTAAACTGTACAGGCACACGCTCAGCACATGCAAATCCCCGGCGACCCCACCCAGGCTGGAGCAGAGCTTGCGGAGGCCAGTCGCCCAGCTGTGAGCAGTACCCCCTCCAGCTCCCGCACCTGGGGGGCAGGCGTTTTGGTGGGCAGGCCTGGCGGAGGCCGGGGAGTTTGGGGTTGTGGCTTCTGCAGCCGGGTTATCCACCGTCCTGCCCCAACAGGGGTTAGGAGGTGGCCAGCTGTTCTGGTGGGACCTGGGTGGTAGCCAGGGGAGGCCCCAGGGGAAAGAAGTGTCCTCTCTGGGCAAGGCCAGACCAGGTCTGTGGGTCCAACAGATGTCTGACCACCCCCCAGGCCAGAGGCCTGGCTCCCCGCTGCTGGAGAGGGACAGGGAGTAGCTACTGTCCCAATGATTTTCCTCTGCACGAGAAGGTGCCCTCCTCCTTCTTCTAAGAAACTGGGGAATGGTCCACTTACAGCCAAAACCAGTTTGGCTCGTGGATAGAGCGTTGGTCTGCGGACTGAAGGGTCCCGGGTTCGATTCCGGTCAAGGGCATGTACATTGGTTGCTGGCACATCTTTGGTGGGAGGTGTGTAGGAGGTGGCTGATCAATGTTTCTCGCTTATCGATGTTTCTGGCTCTCTATCCCTCTCCCTTCCTCTCTGTAAAAAAAAAAAAAAAAAGAAAAAAAAAAAGAGAAAGAAAGAAAAAGGAAAATCAATAAAGTATATTAAAAAGAAAGAAAGCCTAGTTACAACCTGCAGCCAGTCCCCCCACCCACCCTGTCCCACCCCCAGCCTGCCAGGGAAAAGGCTCATCACATCATTCCATCCTTGGGCTAGCCAGGTGTTCCCTCTGCCTCTCTATGGAAACTGGGTACACGTGGGGCAAAAGGAGCCTCGGTGGGCATTTAGCCCAGCACCCCCTCTAGGGCTCTGGCTCCACCCACAGAGTCCCCTCCCGGTGGTCCTTCAGCTCTTGGCTGAGTACATCGAAAGACAGAGCTCTTCCATCTCGGGGGGTGCTGACTCTGAGGATGCTGTCCCTCATTTGAGTCCAATTCTGTGTCTTTCATGACCCACCCGTGAGTCCTTCTGATGCCTCACCCCGCAAAGCCACAGCTCCCCCGGCCCTGTCCAAAAGCCCTCAGTGGCTTCACCAGCCACCCTGGTGTGCAGAGACTGTCTCGGCTGTAGGTGTGCAGAGACAGTCCCGGATGTAGGTGTGCAGAGGCTGTCCCGGCTGTAGGTGTGCAGAGGCTGTCCCGGTTGTAGCACTGAAAGTCCCACATCCCGGGAAACCCTTCAGTCCCAAGGACTCTGGATCCCAGAACCCAACGGCAGGGCTGCCTCCAGCAGACAGATGTCAGCAGCTCCGAGGCCGGGAGCCAAGGCTGCTCCCCAGTGTGAGCCGGGGTGAGAGCGATGGGAACCGCCACGGATATCTATTGGAACAGGCAGGGTGCTCCGGTGCCCTCTGAGGTCGACGGTATCACCCCCAGTTTACACGTAAGGAAATGGACGCTGAGGAGGTTTGGTGCCCATGGTCACACAGGATTCGATTTCAGGCCTGTGTTCTGTCCTGCCCTCACCCTTCCCTGCAGGTGGGGCATAGTCAGAGGCCTGGCCGCTTGGATAACGTCCAGGTTTGGCCACCTGGTCTGTGGGTGTGAGTGGTCACAGAGGAGCAATATGCCTGCTTCCCAGGCGACACGCCTGGGTCTGAGCGGCTCCCCTGAGCCCTTGGCTCAAGGCAGCAACAGTGACCACCGCCTGGCAGGGCCCTCGGCACGTGTGTGTGTGTGTGTGTGTGTGTGTGTGAGAGAGAGAGAGAGAAAGAGAGAGAGAGAGAGAGAGAGAGAGAGAGAGAGAGAGAGAGAGGGGAAGGGATATTGAGAGAGAACACATCTTGCTCAGGGAAGATGCACCTTGAGGTGGGCATCGAGACCCTTCCTCACCACAGAGCCCAGTCACCCCAAAGCCCTGGGAGAGGGTGGAGGAGCAGTTGAGGGAGGTGCCGAGTTGATGGGAGTCATCCAGCCAGAATCCCCTCCACACCCACGTTTCTCAGATGGGAAGACGACGGGCCAGAGGTGGAGGGGACTTGCCACAGGACAACGGACTTCCAGGCTGGATCCACGGCTTCCTCTCTGTCACCCACCACCTCCCTAGCCCCGTTTGACATGCAGTCCCATTGTGTGGACCTAGGGTCTGACAGGGAATGGAGGCCCCCCCTTCCCCGCCACACCCTCCCAAAGGCAGCTCCCGGATGTGCTGGCCGTTAGCAGCTGCCCAGGAAGGCTGGCCCTGCCTTCACACAGAGCAAACACTTCAGGACTCGAGGCCATTAGATCAATCGGTGGGAGTTCACTTCCTGCTTCAGCAGAATCGCCCTTCATTGAAGGAAAGAACAACCAGCCATGTGGAGATGCTGGCCTCGGCCGCCTGCAGGAGGGGAGCAGGAGCCAGCAGCTCTGTGAGGAGAGTGACGGCATCTGGGCTCCAGACCACACGCTCTCCCTGGGACCTGCTGTCCAGGCCTTTTCTCGGACCACAGTCTGCTCTGTCGCTGCCTCCAGAGTGGCCAGCTGCTCCCAGGCCCAGCCAAGCGTTACAGCTCAGAGAACTGGAACAGAAACATGCGGAGGCCCGCGCTGCCTGCGATCTGGGAGAGTGTGTGCACAGATGTGGACAGAGCTCCAGGCGGGTGGTGGGAGCTGGCTGAGAGGACTCCCCGAGGCGACAGGGCCCAGGCCAGGGCATCCATCCTGGACAGGCGGTGGTATCCAAGCACGTGGGAGGGTACATGACAGTCTTCAGGAGCCAACGTGGCCCGTGGGAAGGCAGGCAGGCCAGGCTACACTCCCTTCCTTTTTGGACACATTACGGCCGGTGGAGTTAGGTATTGCCCTGCCCGCTGGGCCTGGCAGGGCTGCTGCCCAGTTCTCCGGAATGTGAGCTTCTGAGCAGCATGGGAGTCAGGAGCGGGACAATGGCCTTGTCAAGGGACTTCATCTTGTCCACTGCTCAGAAAGGATGGCAGAGCCGCCGAACCTAGAAGGAGGGCTAGGACCAGCTCAAGCACTTCAGCAAGGGTGACCACGACAGTGAGGTCCCAGTGTCACCTGTTCCCTCTCACCCGAGCCCCTGAAGGCGTCTTCCCTCCCTGCAGCACCTCCTGGCCTGCCCTGTGCCCTTCTTGGCCTCCTCCTCACTGCTTCCCACACTTCAAAGTCCCTTGGTTGTTGTCCACTGCCATGGGGTCCACCTCCAACCACAAAAGTGGCCCCAGAAACAGATGCTCTTCTTTGGAGTCTTCCAGAATAGCCCCGAGCATGGCTGGTGTGTTCTCACCAGCTCATTCTTGCCCCAGGCAGCCCCCCGTGCTGCCCTCCGGCCAGGACACTGGGCAGAATGTGCCCTTCCATCAGCACTGCTGGTTCTCCTCCTCCTTGCTGGCAACAGGTGGCTTACCTCGTCTGAGCTTCAACCTTCAACCAAAAGCAGGGTTAGGACCCTGCCTGTCCCCATCCCCGCGCCCTCGCTCCCCTCACAGCAGATGCAACAGAGGAGCCCTGGGTCCTGACCAACGGTCTCCTCTGAGGTCTCCCGCAGAGGCAGAAAGATTCCCTTAAGATCAACAAATGACCCCCAAGGAGATCCCAGACCCCCATGTGTAAGGCCCCCCAGCCAAGACAGACGCTCACCCAGCAGGCCAAGCGGAATGCAATACTTGACACAGACTGTGCGTCCCCACTCCGAGCCGCAGGGGTAGCCGGGAAATCCCGACGGCATCTGCGCATCTGTGCGCGTGTATCCTCGGTGCTTTGAAAAGATGCTTGGGACACCTTGCAGAAGCTGCTCCACGGGACCTCATCAGACTTTCGCTTGACCACATCTGTCATGCCTCTGCCTCCGAGTGGCCAGCTGCTACCTCGTTGAATACTCGAGTGCCAAGATGAGCCGAGGCCGCGTGGATTTCATGTCAGCAATTGCTCCTTAGATACCTGCTCCGTCTCACCCAGAGGGATTTTGGAGAGAGGGTCTGGTGAGAGGCTGAGCGATAGGTTTAAAAAAAAAAAAAAAAAAAGGTGGTTGAATGGAAGCAGAGAGATGTAGCAGCTTTGCTAAAGGGGCTTGGAGGGAGGGACTGTGGGGACCCAGCTGGTTAAAGACAGAGGCCATCAGATAGTTCCCACTGGGGAAGGGAGATGGGACCCCTCCTCCCTGGTCAGCAACAGGCAGCAACAATTCGCCTCCTCCTCCAGCTGCAGCTGCAGCTTCAGCCCTGGAACTGTGTTCTGCGTTTGTTTGATGTCCCCACTGCTGAGATTGGCCCCAAGCAAGCTCAGCGGTCTTCGAGGTATACTTAGCCCAAACACGAATTAGAAACTACGTGAACACCTAAACTGTGTTGCAAAGGCGGCCCTTGCCCGGGGCCACGCCCATCAGCCAGGTGCCGGGAGGAGCTCCGCCCCCAGGCTCCCCTTCCTGCCCTGCCCCCAGCATTGTTTATTTATGACAAATTCCGGAACGCAGCAAACCAAACACAGTGGTAGAGGATGAGGCGCTGGAAAAGCACCAGGTGGGCAGGGAAGACGGCCTGTGGCTCCGGACTAGTGATGCAGCAGTGTGGACAAGGGCAGGAAGTGGGAACCAGTTAGGTAAGCAGATTGCTCAGCAGACGGAGGCTTTATCTGCACCGAGGATACGATCTACACGTGTTGTGGCTCGTGTACACCTTGCCTCAGGTACAGCCTCCCCTCAGGCTCCCCCTGCTCAGGCACCGGCCTTGCTGCAGAGCCAGCAAGCTCCCAGCTCCGGCCAGGCTGGCCAAGAACACAGGAACTCGTGGGAAGGTCCTGAGGACCATCCAGACCTAAATCCTCTTTGTTTTATTTTGTTTCAACCCAAGATGCACAGAATGGCATCAGTGTTCCTGTCCTGCTCCCCGCTCCCGGCCGCTCCCACCAACCTGAGCACTTAGTCTCCTTTCCCTCTCAATGGCCCCCTCGGTTCACAGCCCCTCTCAGCTACAAATGCCGCTGCAACACACATCCCTGTGGGACAGACTCTCTGGGGCCCACGCACAGCAAAGGATGGCAGAGCTGCCAAACCTGCCCCTTTCCCTAGAGACCGCGTGGCCCAATGGCTCCCCAGAGAGACTGTGCTGTCAGTGCCTTCGGTGACGGATGGTGAGATGGAGGCCCCAGCAGGGCAGCGACGGTGCCCTAGTTTAGAACCTGTGTTCCGGCTTCCAGCCAGGGGTCTGCTTGCTCAGAACATTCCGTCGCCTCTCCCTCTCCTGGCTCCGGCAGCCTCCCACGGAGTCAGCCCTGCAGCTGCAGCCCTGATCCGGAACCGGCCGGCCATACAAACTGTCTGTCTCCTGCGTGTCCCGGTACAATGGTACCCACCACCACCTTCCCAGGAGGCAGTGGACCGCAGAGAAGGTGGGAGGTCCGAGCTGAAGTCCAGTGGGAAGGCCTCCCTCCCGCACAACCACAGGAATGAGCCTTCAGCCCCACTCCCCAGTGCGGCCACAGCCCCCCTCCCCCCCTCCCGCTGCTCAGCTCTGTCCTTGAGGATACGGATCTCACCATGTATTAGTCTTCATTCCCCACGGAGGAGCCCACTGCTCAGGGCTCAGGGAGCTGCAGAATAAATGCGAGACAGAGTCACTGGGGGAGGAGACCCCTGAGGAAGGCTCATGCAGTCCACCCTCCTGCCCCCAGACTTTGCTAAAAACCTTGTTACCCCTTAACAGAGAGACTAGCTGGGAAGCTCTTCCTCATGGCTGCTCTGGTCTCCCCGACAGTAAGCAGGCACTAATGACAACCAGTCATAGATATTTGCTGGGTGACTACTCTGAAGTGCTTTGCATGTGTTAACCTCGTCTAATACTTACAGCAGCAACATGGGGGAGTGTGATTAGGAGCTTTCTGCAGGTAAGGAAACTGAGGATCAAAGACTCTAGGTATCTCTCTTTAGGTCACACAGCCAATAGTGCTAAAGCAAACGTATGCTAACCTAAGCCTTATTATTAATATTATTATTATTATTATTATTATTATCATGATTATTATTTTGGTTATTCCTCATCTGAGGATATTTTTTTCCATTGACTTTTAGGGAGAGTGGAAAAGAGAGGGGAAGATAGAGAGAAACATCCATGTGAGAGAAACACATCCACCGGTTGCCGCCTGCATGAGCCATGGCCAGAGCCTGGGCCAGGGAGGAGCCTGCATCCACAGTATGTGCCTTTGACTGGAATGGAAACCCAGGGACCCTTTGGTCCACAGGCCGGACGCTCTACCTGCTGAGCCAAACCGGCTAGGGCTAACCCAGCTTCCGATGCACACGATTGTGCCTTAACTACCGGAGGCAATAAGACAAGAAAAGATAAGATAAAAACAAGACTCAGGAGACCCAGAAGTGAGGCTCCACCACTCCCTCCAGATGCAGCCTGGAGCTATTCAGTGGGACTCCGCTGCCGCTCCTGCACTGGACTCCAAGTGGCCCAAATTCTTCTGCAGCGTGGCTGCAACCCGGGTCCCCAAAGCCCCGTGCGGGTGGGCGCCCTGGCAGGTGGAGGAGCTGAGTCCTCAGGGTTCTCCAGGGCACAGAGGCGGTGCCTTGGCCCAGGGGAGGCCTCCAGGGCCTATCTCTGCCTCCCTCCTCCTCCTCAGCTGACAACCCCACACCCCCAGGCAGCTCTCCCGCACGGCACTGCTAGGCTATGTATTCAGATTGGAATTGGAATGCTTCTCATCAGAATAACTAAAAGGCTGAATCTTACAAGGGTTTGGAAAGTGGATTGACTTCACTTATTAAAGATATACTAGATTACTCGCTAAGCGAAAGGACACTCTGGGGACTCCAGGCTTCGCCGCCTTTCAGGAGAGAGACATCCCTTTCCGAGCCGCTCCCGGTAAGCCTCGGCGGGAGACATGTCACCAGGCGGGCGCCAATTAAATTACCTGCTGACCGCGGTCCGTCAAGAACACATCCTGGCCCAGAAGGGCTGCGGGTGATTGAAGAGGCGGCTCTAGACATGCCCTCTGGTCATGTTACGTGAATCCATTTCCGAAGGACCAAAGGACAGGATTCCTGGAAGCCTGGGCTTTCAGTGTGAGAGGGAGGAACAGGCACCCGGGGGCAGCGCTAAGAAGGTGAGGGGCAGGGATGCCGGGCAGGGGGCCTGAGTTGTCTTTGTTTCCAGATCCAGAGTGCCTGGGCAGTGACCCCTAAGTGGGCGGGGGCCTCCTTATGCCAACGAGGAAGCTAAAGGATCAGAAGTGTGTACAGACTTGGGACCTTTCAGCATCGGCAGGATTGAGTTTCAGCTCCCTGGGCTCAGCACATCTCTGTACAGAGAGGGGAGTGGGGTACTGGGATCAAAAACAGGGTGCTGGCCGAAACCGGTTTGGCTCAGTGGATAGAGCATCAGCCTGCGGACTGAAAGGTCTTAGGTTCGATTCAAGGGCATGTACCTTGGTTGTGGGTGCATCCCCAGTGGGGGGTGTGCAGGAGGCAGCTGGTTGATGTTTCTCTCTCTCTCTCTCTCTCTCTCTCTCTCTCTCTCTCTCTCTCTCTCTCTCTCTCTCTCCCCCCCCCCCCCCCCGTTCCTCTCTGTAAAAAAATCAATAAAATATATTTTTCAAAAAAGAAGAAAAAAAAAGAGGGTGTTGGTGGCACAGAAAATGCTGCCTGGGCATCTCCAGGCTCCTGGCTCAGAGCTCTCACCTTACAGCCTCCCATGCAGGAAAGGCCGACTGGCTTGTGGCAAGGAGTCTCCTCTACTCTTTTCCTTGTCCCCTCCACTGCCTGGAGAAGCCGTGGTGTGTTGCTGGGGCAGCATTTGCTTGCAGAAATAAAACAAGGTTCACAAGATGTGCGTGCAACAAGGATGCTTCCTGGTGTGACAGGCGCAGGCTTGGGCTCTGTTCAGCAGAAGGGAATTTCGTGGCAGGCGATCAGGGTCTCAGGGCCTCCACGGAGGCTGCAGGGACAGATTTGGGGAGCAGCCAGGAACTGAGGCAGCTCAAGGCCAAGCACCATGAAGCAGGGCAGCTGTCTCACCGCCGGACACCATTGGCCTGACGGCCACTCTCTTCCATGACACCCCACCACAGACTGGGTTCTGATGGAACCTCCTCTTTGCACCACTCAATCCAGCCAGGCCTGATGGCCATGCCGGGGACATATGAGCATGCCCAGCTTCCAGGAGTGGGTGAGGGGCCTCTGAGAGGTCCCTTGCTGTGGGAGGTGGGCTCCTGCAGCCACAGGACTGTATTCAGGGCACTGGGGGTGTCATACACTTGTGAGGGGCTGGATAGTTTCCATGAGAGGCTGCATCATGGAATTGTGAGGTACTTTGATACCGGGAGCTATGTCATCTTACAGACCCTGCAAACCCCCAAAACTCACTCCTGAATTCCTGCCAAAGTTAAGGATTCCTGAGACCTCTGGGAAAGGCCCGCTGCCTGCTGGGTAGGGGGCACTCCATGCATGAGAGCCCCGCAGCGGCACCCCCTGCCGAAGCCTCCGGGAAGGGGCCAGATCCCCGCACCAGTACCTGAAGAGGCCTTTTCATCGGGGCTGCCACAGACTGTATGGTTTTTACCTTTTCGGCGTTACAATATTTCATATTTGGGAAATAAGAACAACTAAAATTTCCAGAGTTTAAATTGCATTTCAAGCTACAGAAAATAAAATTAACAAAAGCCTCCTCGGCCTGCGACACAGCGAACCGCAACGTGGGGAGGTATCCTGCTCTCCACACACTGTTATTGGGAACTAGAGGCCTGGTGCATGGAATTCCTGCACGAGTAAGCTCCCTAGGCCTGGCTGGCGATCAGGGCCGATCTGGGAGGCGACCGACAGGGTGATCGGGGAGCCTCTGCTGGCACCCACCTGGGCTGGCCTGGGGCAGGCTTGGAGGCAGCTCCTGCATTGAGCATCTGCCCCCTGGTGGTCAGTGCGCATCAGAGCGACCGGTAGTTCTGCTGGTTGTCCCTCTGTTCAGTCCATTTGCAAATTTGGCTTTTATTATCTAGGATTCCTGGGGTGGGGGAAGTAAGATTTTTTTCATGCATCAAAAGCGTGCATGGCCTACAAAAAAGAGAGAAGGAACAGTGATGAGTCCATGAGCCCAGATTGGGCAGGAGAAGACGTAGGGCTAACTCACTTTGGTTTCTGATTTCCCATCCCCACGCTGGGCCTTTGTTCTTGTCTGTGGATTGGGCAGTAATAGGTCCTCATCTTACTCCTCAGAGTAAGAGACTGGGAGGTGCTTAGTGGTGGGGACACTGCTGTGTACACAGACAATGTTGGGAGTGTGACAGGGGCTGGACCGGGCCACAGAGTCTCTCAGTTCGGGTTCCTTTGCCTGCTGGACCTGAGAATTGTGAGGCTCTGGGACTGGATGTGAAGCTGCCAGTGTGGGTGCATGTGTGCACATTGATATGTGTGCATGTGCATATGAGTGTATGCATGTTACATGTACCAGTATATGCCCATATACATATATGTGTGTACATGTGTATGTGTGTGAAGAAAAGATCCATAGCTTTTTTCAGATTTTTAAAGAGATCTTGACCCCTCGAAATAGCAGGAACTCCTATTTTTTGTCCATCCCTTTGTGTGGACGGGAAACGGGCCCCCTAAGTGAGCACGGGGAGTCCGGGGGCTTGTTGCTGTCCAAACCTGCGAATGATCATCCGAGTTAATTAAACACTTTGTCAGAGCCCAGCCAGCGTCCCTGTCCCCTCCCTCGGCCAGGTGGCCTTCTGTCACACATGCCACAGGTCACGGGGCTGCACTGTGCTCCACGTGGGTCTCGGGCCCCGGCGTGGAGTGAGGAACTGGGCTTCCCTGCAGAGGTGAGGCCGAGGCCCTGGCGGGCTCAGACTGTCCTCACGAAGACCCACCCCTCAGGGGCCCACATCTGTGTCAGACTGTGGACGAAAGGGGCCACATGCTAACCTGACAAGCTCAGGGGGAGGCCTGCATGTTGGTCCTGCAAACTCAGAGACCTAAAGGAACCACAGAGGATGGTCTGAAATTAAACTTCAACTAAACGCAGTTATGGTGGGCTGTTACATCCTAGGCCAGTATCTTCCCTGGCAAAGATCAACTTAGATCTTTCCTGAGCCCATTTGCCTTTTTGCCTTTAAGATAACATATCTGTGAGACGTCTAGATAACTTGTAACTCCCCCCCACCTTTTTTTTTCTGGAGCCCCTGGGGCACAGTCAAATGTGGTGGGTACCAGGACAGAGTGTTCCTGCATGTGTCCATCATTTTACTTTTTATCCAATCCCAGGGGTTTCCCACCGCTTTGCTTTATTCCACCCACCTCCTTAATCCATCACCAATGCATTTCATGTAACCCACCTATGTCCCTCCTTTGATTGCAATGTATAAATACAAATGTAACCCGCCATTCTCTGGAGCATTATCTCAATTCGTTGGAGTTCTGCTTCCCGGCATATGTCGACAGTTTGGCTCAAATCAACTCACAAAAAATTATTTACAGGTTTCAATGGCTTTTCTACGTTAACAAGACACGCCTGGGATTTCTCTTTGATGCGGCTGGAGAGACACCTACGCGCTGCTGGAGGCTGCCGGCTCCTCATTGGAGGGCCCGGAGGAGATTCTGCAGGTCTGTGAAGGCTGCCAAGACTCCTCCGTCACACTGAGCAGATATAATATCCATTACCAAGAGCTAATACCGGCGAGGCGGCCAGGCTGGGATGATGCCGGCTGGCCGAGGGGGCGGCTGCAGCTGGAGCTGGCAGGGCTCAGCGGCCGCCCCACCGCAGCTGGATGCTTGCCCCTCCCTGTAAGCACATCCGAAGGATCCCCATTGTTCCTGATTCAACAGTTTGGACAGCGGTTCTGCTTCTCATTCACTGTGAAAGCGCGTCCCTGCGGACCTCCTGGCACATTCGCCGTGAGGCTGGAATTTTTGACGGGCTGGGTTTCTGAGGAGGGATTGATTACAGATGGAGCACTTGGCAGGGACTTGGGGCTCCGCACAGACTCCCCTATTTAGAAACAGAATAAAGATTAGGAAGCTTGAGCAGGGCAATCTGGGGCACATCATGCTTTCAAGGGAAGGGAGGGTGGCTGCAGGGAGGGGAAATCGGCTTATTCCCATTCAAGGGCATCTTCTCCAGCCGGACAAAACCCCGGGCCGGGCCGAGCAATGAGCTGCAAGACCAAGCTCAGTGCCGGGGCCGCCCCGGGCCGCCACGCAGGCTCTCCTCTCACCGGCTGGGGACTGAGCCGGTGTGGGGCCCATGGAGCTGTCTCAGCTCTGCCTCAGTCCCTCCATCACCGTGGCTTCCTCCCATTATGTTCACACACACTCCTCCCGTTTCAAGACTTCCGGCTCTGTCTATGCTGCTCCCTCTGCCCCAGGGGCGGGGGGGGGGGGGGGGGTTCCCCCCTCTTATTTAATTAGCAGAGTTTCCGTTATCTTTCAAGGTGTAATTCAAATGCCACCTCCTCCACGAAGACTGCCAAAACTGCAAGCCTTCCTCGGTGAAAACCACGGCCCCAGGACCGTGGCTGCTTTCTGCTCTAGTTCACCTTTGTTTGCATTCTGCCTTAGGAGAGTCTGCTACTTAACTATCTGAATGTGCATAGCATGTCAGGAACCTAAGCGGGATGTTGGTGCAACTTAAAATGTGTCTTATTGCCCAATCTTTTAAAAAAGATATTTTTATTGATTTCGGAGAGGAAAGGAGAGGGAGATAGAAACATCAATGATGAGAGAGAATCGTTGGTCGGCTGCCTCCTGCATGCCCCACACTGGGGATGGAGCCCGCAATCTTGGCATGTGCCCCGACCGGGAATCGAACCGTGACCTCCTGGTTCATAGGTTGACGCTCAACCACTGAGCCACACCGGCTGCTCGGGGCGGTGCACACGGGCCTGTCTGCCTACGCAGCATCCGCTCCCTCCACTCAGGTAGCAGGGCGCCCTCTCCCATGTTTGGTCTATGTGGTTGAGATGCTGCTGACCTGACCTCCCTATCAGGGCCGGGCATGTGTCTCAGATCTGACCAATCAGAGCAGAGCGCAGAGATTAGAACAGGGACAGGCTTGTTGCCGGAGCCAATGCTAAGACCAGTGGCATTCGCTGGCCCTCCTGGGAGTGAGGGGCTTCTTTCCGCCGTGGCTGCTGGTCCAGTGTGCCACCACGTGGGGAGGGGCTGCCAGGGAATAATGCCTCTGGGAGGCAGGGAGAACCTAGCCTGGAGGGCTGGGGACACGGCTTCTCCAGCAAGGCTGGCCCGAATGGGGCAGGAGGCCATCCGCAAGACGGTGCTGGACAGGCACACCCAGCCCAGGTCCCGGCCGAACAGGGCTGGCATGGCCCTGGCCCAGGAGGCGAGGACACGGGAGAGCCCCCTGAGGAGTGTGTGGCTGTGTCGTCAGGGTGGAGACCCAGCCCCTGGCAGGAGGTTCTGGGAGGAAGAGCCTGGCTGGCAGCAGGCTGGAGGCCAGTGCCCAGGGAAGCCACTGAGGGCACTGGGAGAGCAAACTACGTTGTCAGGCATGGGGACACCACTTTGCAGTTGGGAAAATTCCCATCCCGCTTGGCTTCAGTGCCACCTGTAGAATGGGTTAGTAATCTCTATTTCAGTGTGAGTGTCAGCACATTAATACAGCTCTCCTGGCGGGTGATGATTGTTACGCTGTGGCGGGTTCTGGGCAGGGGTGAGGCTGCAGGGGATGGGAGCGCTTGGAAATGGAGGCAGCAACATGGCTCCTGGCCGCTGGGCTGCGGTGCTGGGCTCCGCTAGGAAAGTGGCAAACACATCTTCATCCTCTCTGTAGGCCCGGAGCAAAGCGCAGCGCTTGGCATAGAGCAGGACCAGAACAAATGTTTAAAAATGGAGACTGGACTTGCAGTGGACATCTGCTAAGGTTTTTGAGATCATCTCAGAACCATCTAGTGGAGACAGATAAAATCGTGTCACAGCACGGAAAGGTTTGAAGTCAAGAGATGCGGATGGAGCTTTGGGTTCTCCACTGTGAGTTCTGTATGACTTTAGCAAATCTGTTAATTTCTATAAAAGAGGGCTGTTCATATGCTGTCCGCCCACCCCATGCGGTGAGGTCCAGCTCAGAAAGGCCTGGCGGATGGCAAGCCCCAGAGCAAGCTGCGGTGCCGTCTGCGGGGGCCCAGCTGGATGGGGAACCAGATGTGATTGTTGGCAGGGCAGCCATGGGCCTGGCTTAGGAACGTGCTGCCAAGTGCTTGGCGGGAAGGGCAAGGCAAGGGGAGACGGGATTAAGAGAGGACACACCAGGAAGGAGGAGACAAAGGAAGGCTTGAGCGCGAAGGCTGTGAAAACAAGCCCCAGGGTCCCTGGCACGGGGCACGGGGACCCACCTGGAGTGACATGTGGTGAGCGCCTGCTTTCTGCCTGGGCCACGCGAAGTGTTTGCAGGGGTGACTTCCCTTAGTCCTCACAATAACCCCGGGAGAGCACTGCTGTCATTGCCCCTTCCGCAGAGGAGGAGACTGAGGCATGGGGGGTCACAAGGGACTTTCAGTGTAAGGTCTGAAAGCAATGCAGAGGCTTAACGTGACTTAAATTCATGTGAGTGCAGACACCATAGCTCGTGACGGGTCAGCAAGGTGTTAATTGGGCCGCGTGACTGCGAGTACACAAAGCAGGAGGTGGCAGTGACCTAGAGAGAGAAGAGACTATACTTGAAGGCATTTCTGAATCGTATCGTGCGGAGTAGATGTGGGACGGGGGTGGTGTTTACTCAGTCTCTCCTGGTCTCTAGGTAACGCTCCCCGCACAGTGCGGTGAACAATTGGGGTCAAGGAGAACCAGCTCTCCTCCCCGGCCTGGGCTGGAGGCTGGACTCTCTCCCAGAAGGCCTCTAGCGGCTGCACAGGCTCCCGGGCCAGCTACACCTCCCAGCTCTCCCAGCTCTCCTGCTTGCTTCCCCGGGATCTGGTGGCAGCAATGGCTGGGGGCTTCCTGGGTCAAGTTCAGCCCAGTCTTAGGAACCCTGGGGCTGTGGGGTAGATGGCCGAGCCCACACATCCGGGATCTCCAAGTTCCTGTCACCCGATCACAGTTTGCCAACCACGGACCTAATGAAAATGCTCAGAGTCGAAGCCTCCCGGATCTCTGCTCTCAAACCGACGGGTGAACGAGAAGGCCACTGTCTGGTAAGAAGGCGGGCAGGCCATGCCTTTCTGCGGTGTCTCAAGAGCCCCAAGAACCGCGCGCTCTCAGCAGCGGTCCTTCCGAGGGCGATGGTGACCGTGATGATGTGGGGCCGACACTCCTGATGCTCAGCGAACTCTCTTCGCTCTTGCAAGCTGCTACAATAGATCCTGCTTAGTTAAGGAAGAGAACCCTGGAGACCCTGACCCGGCCTGGCTCCTCTCCTGTGGTCCCATCACTCAGACCCAGCGATACCAGTCTGCGCCTCCTCCAGGCACTCCCTCCAGAAGGAGGTGAGGGAGAAAGACTCCCATCACCATCTCTCCCGAGTCCCATCGCTTCCCTGCCTTCAGCACCAATGGGCAGAGGGAGAAGGGACTATAGCACCTCCCTCTGTCCTCCTCTCAAGTCCTGGGCCACCCCCAGCCCCGATGGCCCATGTGCCACACGGCGTTTGCTGACCAGGCCCAGGGGCAGTGGGGTCCTGGAGGCGCACCCCCTGGTTTAGCAGGGAGGCAGGCTCCTGAGGTTCTGAGCGTGAATTCCAAATGCATCAGCACCTAGGAGACGGACCTGCAGTTCTTCATGGCTGGCGTCCTACATCAGCTCACAAGAGAGAACACTTACAGATTGCACAGAGCTGGGACAGACCCTTGTACTAACTCCCCCAAGAGAAAGTGCCTTCCTTGTTCTCCAATTCAAAAGAATTGACATCCTGGCCGGATGTGGCTCAGGGGTTGAACACTGACCTATAAACCAGGTCACGGTTCGATTCCTGCTCAGGGCACATGCCCAGGTTGCAGGCTCAATCCCCAATGTGGGGTACGCAGGAGGCAGCCAATCAATGATTCTCTCATCTTTGATGTTTCTCTCTCTCTCCCTCTCCCTTCTTCTCTGAAATCAATACAAATATATATATCTCTTCCTTAACTAATATATATATATATATTTTTTTATTTTTATTTTTTAAAGGAATTTACTGAGCGCCAACTACTCGCTCAGCAGAGACCTTGCCCTTGAGGAGCTAGCCAAGCATGTCAAACTTGTGGCCAAACAAGGCATGTAGCCTGCCAGCTGCCAGTTTGACATGCTTGAACTAGACAGGCTCGAGGCAAGCATGGAAACATGCTAAAACCCCTATACGACCGGGCTGTAAAGCTGGACAGATCGGAGTGAGGAGCATGAAGATTCAATTTCTGAATTTTGGGACAGTCCTGGGACAGTCTAAGTAACCCAGAAACGCTGTGTTCATGCATGTCCGTTTCTGAAACTAATTCATGAGCAGTTCGTGAGGAAACGGAAGGGGGTTAGAGAATGACCTACACACACCTTTGGTGATGAAGAACAAGAATTCCAGAGGCCTGGGACAGTACAGGAATATTTACGCCTGAGGACTCAACTGCCTGCATCCTCAGGGTTATGAATAGACCCTGACATGGAGGCAGGAGTAAGCCTCGACCACCTTGAGCCAGAGATGGGAGACCCATCTAGGGGGAGGGGCAGGAGAGGCTGGAAAGATCCTGAAACAAAGCAAAGGAGTCTGGACTTGAGTCTTCTGCCGACAGGATGTGCTGAGGAAAGGGACCGTTCCTGCAACAGCGTCTGGCAAAGGTCTTTGGGGAACAAGTGATCCAGGATCACGGCATCATGAACACAGGTGGTCTGATGACCTCGTTCTCCCTTCTGTGCCTCCTCTTATTTGTCTATAAAATAATAACGGTATGCGCCTCCCACAGATCTGAGGATTAAATAACACGGGGAGCGCTGGGAGCAATGCCTGGAGCATGGCATGTGTCATTTTCATTTATTTCTTTCGGGTGGGGAAGGAGTGGCAAACAACCCAGCCTGCTCAGATCGAGTAGAAAGCAGACTCAGGGGTTCTTATGTATCACATTTCACTTTGCCCGTGGAACAAAGATGTAAATAATTTCAACCAGACATGCATATACTTTAAAATACCGAGTTTATTTAAAATATCAGCACAGTAAGACTGCCACACAAATAACTTTAAGAGATCAAAGATGATGACAGACACGTCTATCAATTCAAGTGTACACATTAACTCCTCCAATTAAATCCTTTAATTTCCCTTGAAGCCTTTTTAATTCTGAGGTTATATAAGACTAATCAAGAAAACATTAACATTAAATAAAAATCAATTTTGTACAAATAAGTGGGATCAAGCAGCTTAAATTATCACCTGGAATACTTGCACTTCAGAGAAAAGCCCCAGGTGACAACACTCTATACGTTACAGAAAGATTCACATTACTCCAAGGGGAACATTTACATCACTCACGCTTCACATTTTTCTTTTTTTTTCAGAAGCCTCAGGCAAAAAACCTAGGGAACCTTTTCCCAGGCAGTGACTTCTTTTCATACACATCCCTTTTTGAATTCAGAACTTCTGAAAACACAGAAGCTTTACCCTTGGTAAAATATGACTTACGAGACGTTTGAGGACCAAGCTGTTATGCTTCTTAAGCTTCTTCCCTTCTCTGGAGACCCAGACCCAGAGGTCACGTCCTTCACTTCGGTTCTCTCCTCCCACCAGGTCTCTCTGGTTTGGAGGCATGTCTGCCTCCCCAGCGATGGAAGTGAGTTCTGCACCTCTGACCGGGCACTCGGATGTACACTGATTTCCTCTGAATTCAGAGAAAGCTGTGTGTGTCAGAATATGTCAACTGGTGACAAGACTCAACATGTGAGAAGCAGCTAGGAACTGCACATTGAGAAATGTGTTGGCTGCTGTGACTGACAACTGGTGGCTCCTATTCTCACCGAGCTGCACAGGGCAGAGGTCTGGCAGTGAACCTGACCCGGCTCGCCTAGAGTGTGTGACCCGATGGGGACAGGTGCCCTGTTGGTTGGGAAATTGCTTGGCATGAAAACGTGAGCCAGGTGAGGGGACCGAACGGTAATTGCACTTTTGTGGGCATTGATCCACCTGTGGGATCTAAAGCAACTTGAATCCCTGTATGAAATATACCGATCTGTTACTTTTCAAAACATTCTGATCACCAACCTGAGCCAGTGGGGGAATACAGCAACAGGAAAATTATACATTCAGAAAATATATTATCATAATCAATTCCCGTTTCCTGGGTACTAAACAATGTTAACACATTCCACCATAAACTACCAGAACCATTGCCATGGCGATGACCTCACTGGCGCGCCCTCCTCTCACTGGGCAGCGCCTGGCCTGGATGGACAGCCTGGAGAAAGACGGGCCGTGGCCTAAGCGAAAGGGGTGCCGCTGCTCCTGCAGAGCCTTCAGGTGGCAGCCTCTAGGAATTCCGAGGTGAACACAGCTTCCGCGTAACCTTCACACAAGTCCCCAAGTTCAGCAGTCACGGACCCCAGCGCCTCGTCCACCAGCTCCTCTGAAAAGCTGAAGACAAACAACGCAGCTGAAGGCGTGCAGCCAAAGAGGGGGGCCTTTCTTCTCTCGGCTGGGGAGCTCACCGAGTCAATTCTAAGATTTAACCAGAAACGCAGAAGGCCAAGGGCAGCCAAGATACTCCTGAAGGAGAAAAACAAGGGAGGCCTTGCTCTCCGAGATGTTAAGATGATGGCACTTAGAGCCCAAAGTCAGGCTGGAGGGAGGGGCCTGAATCACACCGGAGAGACCTCACCCTGAGATGGGTGAGGCCAGCGGTGACCAGAAATTAAAACCAGCTGCAACCCAGCCAACCCAGATCACAGAGATGGGGGCCTGCCTTCTCTGCGGGACAGGACAGGGCAGAACACTCTATGTGTGTTCTCTTTCTCCTTACACACTCACACTCACACACGCACACAACTTTTCTGTTTCAGAGTAAGTTGCAGACTTGACATCCCTTAAGTGCTTCATTTTTATTTCCTGAATAACCATAATTCTCTTAAATAACCATAATTATAAAAATCACATTAATACCATTATCTAATTTTATCTACAAACCTTTCCAAAGTCTGCCAACTGTCCAAATAACGTCCTTTAGAGGACCCTCCCGCCCTCTCCCGGCCCCAGCCCAGGATCCCATGCTGCATTTAGCGGTCACGTCTCTTCACTCTCCTTTAACCTAGATCCGCTCTTTGGCCTTTGTCCTTCAGGACCTTACTTTCTACAGCGTGAAGAAAGTAAAATGTCCCTCAATCTGAGTTTGTCTGATGCTTCCTCATGGGGAGACTCTGGTGACACATTTTTGGAACGGAAGCCACAGCAGGGATCATGTTCCCCGAGTGCTCCTCTCACCCTCTCACTGCTGAGTGACCTGTTACCCCTTGGTGACAGTGATGTCTGCCAGGTTTCTCCCCATACAGTCCTGTTTCCCCTTGGTAATTAATATGTGTATTGGGGGAGATGCTGTGTGATTATGTAAATATCTTGCTTCTCATCCAACTTATCTGAATCAATTATTACAGGGCTGCCAACACTGAATTTCTAATTTCATCATTCCTTCTCCATTTAGTAGTTGGCATTCTACTGTAATAAAAGCTTTCCTTCTCCTTTGTATATGTATGTATTCACTTATTCATTCACTCACTCATTCATATATAGGCTTGGTCTGATTCTTATTCAGTAGTTTGTAACTCATTACCATTATTATTTAATAGAGGCCCAGTGCACGAAATTTGTGCACGGGGTGTGTGTGTGTCCCTCAGCCCAGCCTGCACCCTCTCCCAATCTGGGATCCCTCTCACAATCCAGGACTGCTGGCACCCAAATGCTCCTAACTACTTCTGCCTGCCAGCCTGATCACCCCCTAACCATTCCCCTGCCAGCCTGATTGATGCCTAACTGCTCCACTGCTAGCCGATTGCCGCTAACTGCCATCCCCTGCCAGCCTGGTCACTCCTAACTGCCTTTCCCTGCCAGCCTCACATCCCTAACTGCTCTCCCCTAGTGGTCTGCCCCACCCCCCAAACTGCCCTCCCCTGCAGACCTGGTCTCTCTAAACTGCCTTCCCCTGCAGGCCTGGTCCCCTCCAACTGCTCTCCCCTGCAGGCCGGAGTCCCCCCAAAATGCCCTTCCCTGCAAGCCTGGTCACCCCCAACTTCCTTCCTCTGCCAGCCTGGTCACCCCTAACTACCCTCCCCTGCAGGCTTGATTGCCCCAACCGCCCTGTCTTGCAGGCCTGGTGCCTCCCAACTGCCCTCCCCTACTGGCGTGATCACCCCCAACTGCCTTCCCTTGCAGGCCTGGTCCCTCCCAACTGTCCTCCCCCACTGGCCATCTTGTGTGTTGAAGCAACAGTCACTTTGCATATTACTCTTTTATTAGACAGGATTTTGACACTCAGAATGTCCCAGACTGGCCCCTTCAAGCTGGCTCCTGGGTACTCCTGACAGGAGCAGCATTCTCTGCTCTCAACACTCCCTCTGGCACATGATGTTCCAGGCTCCTCCTACATTTCCCAGCCCCACGCCCAGAATCAGCCATTTCTCTGAGGAGCCCTGGTACCTTCTCATGGGAAATAGTATTTAGAAACAAAGATCTGGTATAAGTGTGCTCACTGCTACTGGTGCCACTGCCAGACCGACTCAGACAGACACACACACACACATACTCCGTGATAGTCTCTATCTATCAAAAACAGCACCCTATATTTGAAGTTCTACTATTATACTAAAACACTAAATATTTTCTAGTTGTCTATTTGTTCTCTATTCTTCCTTGCCCTCCTTCGGATATTTCAATTTCTCATTACATTCTTTTCTCACTATGAACTTGTATTATTCTCTTAATGGTCACCCTAGATTACAATGAGAATCCCTGACTTAAAAGTCTAACATTAATTGCTATGCTTGCCATTTTCCCAGAAAGTAGAAGATACCTCACAACACCATGTCTCATCTCCCTGGCTCACGTGCTATTGTGACTGTGTGTTCTAAATGTATGCAAACACCCATAAGACAGCAGCTTATTGTTTTATACAGTCAATATTCATTTACCTACACACTGACCTTTTTAGCAATTCACACCTCCCTGTATTTTTGACCTTTCATCTGTGACTATTTTGCTCCGACTAAAAAAAAATATCCTTGTAATGTTTCCTACCGTGAAGGTCTACCACAATGTACACGTTTTCAACTGTATTGGAGCCTCTCTTACCTTACTTCTTGAAATATACTTCACTGGGCTTAGAACTCCGGGTCGGGAGTTCTCCTGCTTTAAACATTTAAAAGATATATTAGATCTCCCAGCTCCCATGGTCTGTCTGTCTTTCTTCCTCCAGCCTTCCCTCCAAGATCCAGCACTCTGTCTCTTTATCTTTGACTTTTCAACATTACTACGATGTGCCTATGTAAGATGTACAATACTTCTTTGTTTAGCTTGGGCCTTTTAGAGCTTCCTGTATGTATGGCCTGATGTCCTGGTGATCCTGTCTGTGTCTGATGGGTCTACCATTTGGAGCTGCTGTAGGACAGTTGTTAGTGTCATCTCTCTCTGCCGCCTGGTTATTCACCACCATATACCAGGCACTGTATAATGTTTGAAAAGTCTAACAATAATTTAAGTCCTAAGATGCTGTCCTATACATTCAGAGAAAATGTATGTTAGCTGCTGCCTGGTGCCTGGGGGGCAGTAACCCGGAACCACTTTGGTATAAGCTGAGGAACGAAGATCACCTGGAGCCGCGCAGAGTCCTGAGAGGCTCCAGGCACCCAGGTCACCCTCACTTCAGGTGAGGCGAGTACTCCCCCGCCATGGCAAGGCCCAAGGCCCACCTCTGTCCTCTGACCTGGAAACGCCACCCCCGTGCCCTGTCCCCTAGGACTGACTGTGCAGCGCCAGACGGCTAACCTCCGGTCTGCTTCTCCACGCGGCTGCCCCAGTTATGCTGCGTCACCTGGTTACCTTCTGGTGCCTTCCAGCACGTCCGCTTTATTTTTACTCCAGCGTTTCTATTAGGAGCTATCCTCAGGGGGAGACGTGGTCCCAATTACCAGGTGCGTCATCAAGTGGTCACCTTGTTTTTGTATTTGTTTTGCTTCCCATATTCCTATCGTGAATTCTTCTATATTATGAAATCATCATATTAAGAAATACCAAGCTAATCCGAATCCATTCAAACAGATTAAGTATCTGTTGTCGTCTTCTCCTTCTTCTTCTTTTCTTTTTTTTAAATATATTTATTGATTTCAGAGAGGAAGGGAGAGGGAAAGATAGAAACATCAACAATGAGAAAGATAGTCTGCTTTCTGCACGCCCCACACTGGGGATTGAGCCTGCAACCTGGGCATGTGCCCTGACAGGGAATTGAACCTAATCTGGTTCATAGGTCGATGCTCAACCACTAAGCCACACCAGCCGGGTTGTTTTCTTCCTCCTTTTAACCTCCCTCACCCTGCTGCCCACCTGGGAACCACTCCTCCTGGTGCTCTGTCATGCTATTCCAATCTGGATTGGTTGCTTTCTATGCTTACTGAGAAGTTCTCATGTAAATAGCTTTGGCCATTTTTCTGGAAGTTCCCTGCTGTAGTCTAAGTTTCCTAAATCCTGCCTTCCTCTTTTTCAATGTGCACCCTGTACTGGTGGTATGCACCCTCCAGTAGCTTAGTGAAAAAGTGCATGGGAACTAGATTTTTTGATACCGTGTACACCTGACATGTTTTTATTTTATCCTTATATTTAGTTGACAATTTAGCTGAGTACAGATTTGAGGCTGAATTTGGGGAGCATGCTCTAACACCTGCTAGCAGTGTTGCTCTTGAAAACAAGGTTCCAGTCTCAGTTCTGATTGTTTGAACAGGCTTAACTCTCAGGAACCTTTTATCACAATGTCCGCACACTGGGATGTTCAAATTTCCTTTACAAAATGATGTGGCATGGTGTGTTCTGTCCTATTCGTTTATTCATATATGTATTCACTCACTCTCTAACTTGCAGTGGACTAATGATGAACTCTTCCAACCTAGAGACTAATAGTCTTCTGGGAAGTTTTCTTATGGTATTTCTCTGACTTTTCCCATTCCAATTCCTCAATTTCCCCTGCTCTCACATTCTGGAAATCTAACTAACAGATGTTGGACACTACACAGTAACTGAAAATCTGCGTGCCTCCATCCCATTCATATCTAACAGCCCAATTCTCAAGGTGATGGAATCTGGAGGTGGAACCTTTGGAAGGTAAATAGGTCATGAGGGTGGAGCCTCATGAATGGGGTTAGTGCCCTTATAAAGGAGGCATGAGAAAGAGGACCTTGGCCAAGTGAGAATACAGCAAGAGAAGGGCTGTCTGCAAAACAGGAAGCAGACCCTTGATCTTGGACTTCCCAGCCTCCAGAACTATAAAGTATTAATTTTTGTTTAAGCCACTCAGCCTATGGCATTTGTTACGGCAACCAGAGCTAAGACATTGACAGTATAGCTCTAACTTTTAAAATCTTTTCTTCCCTATTATCCATCCTTGGTGCGTTTTTTTCAATTCTACTTCCTTAGAGATCTTTTTCTTTGAATCCCTCTAGTGAATTTATTTCAGTCATATTTTTTATTTCTAAAAACGTTTGTTTTATTCTTTGAAAGTTTATCCTATCTAATAAAGAGGAAATACGCAAATTGACTGCCACACCTTAACAAGATGGCTGCACCCACAGCAGAGGCCGGGTTCCCGTAAGGAGCCTTAACAAGCAATTAGCAGGGACCTGAGGCTGTGTGGCGTTCGGCTGGGGCAAGAGACCTGAAGTTGCGCCCCTGCTTGGTGGGGCTTGACAGGGGACCTCAGGCCGTGCCCCCTGCGCCATAACACCAGGCTAGGGGCCTTCAGGCTGTGCCCCCCGCCTCTCAGGGGTTAATGGGGGAACTCAGGCTGTACTCCCTGCCTGGCAGGGCTTGACGGGGGACCTCATGCCATGTCCCCGCCCCAGCACTAGGCTGGGGAACCTCAGGCTGCAACCCCCATCCAGCAGGGCTTGATGAGGGGCTCTCAGACAGCAATCCCTGTCCCAGCGCCGGGCCAGGAGACCTCATGCCATGCCCCCCACCTACGGGGCTTGATGGGGGACCTCACCGCATGCCCCCTGCCCTGGCCTAGGGGACCTCAGGCTGCGCCGCCTGCCTGTCTGGGCTTGATGGGACCTCAGGCTGCATCTTCTGGCCCAGGCCAGGCGACCTGAGGCCTCGACCCCACCCAGCAGGGCTTGACAGGGATGGGGCAGGCCGGGTCTGGATCTAGCCCAATGAGGGTGGGGCTGGCCGGGTCCAGGTCTTATGGAATTTTGAGGCACATGTGGGTGGGCGGGGACTTGACTTTGGTTCCCGTGGCGCAACCCAGACTCTGATAGGAGGGAGATTTTCATATACGTTTTACTACTTCTCTTTCATCTTATAGAGAAAGGGCAAATAGCAATATTAAAATATTTCCTCTAATTATTCCCTTTTAATGTGCACAGATTTTGTGCACTGGGCCACTAGCTTTTAATAACACCCTGTTCTCCTCTGGCAGGTGCGGCTCAGCTGGCTGAGCATCGGCCCATGCATCAAAGTCACTGATTCCATTACCAGCCAGGCACAGGCCGGGTCGCAGGTCTGTCCCAGGTCAAAGTGTGTGCAGGAGCAGCCAGTCAATGTCTGTATCTCTCTCTCTCTCTCTCTCTCTCAAATCAATAGAAACATATTAAGAAAATACTGTTCTTGTTTCATGATGTAATAGCTCTACTTACTTGGCTTCCTCAGAGCTTTTTATGTGTAAGGGGCTGTGCATTTATCAAATGGCTGCTATCTTCAAGAATGAGCGTTTGAACCAAGCCTCCCATTTCCTGACTTAACTGCACCCATGCCTTACAAGCATCCCCTGCTTCCCACTCCTGCGTTTCACCAGGTGTGTCTGCATGAATCAGCTTGGTTCTTGGCTTCCCCGGCACCAGGCACTTGGCTCTCCCTGATCTGCTAAGTCATTTGCTATTTGTCTATCTGCTTATGGCTTCCAAGTTTTTATTGCTATTTCTTGTTTGTTCTCATTTAAAGGTTCATGCCTTTTGTTTGTTCTTTTAGTGACATACAGTTGGGTGGAGATACATGGGATAAAGATGAATTCATATGTTCAGTCTGTCTTTTTCACCCTGAAGTCTCCTGATTTGTTTTTTAAACCAGGGATCCTTAAGAGTTTGCTTTCATCAAAAGCATCACGTCACCTAAGCCTTTCCTTTCACAGCCACTCTTATTTACATCCAGTTTACATCATCTCCCTTTGATCACTCAAGCAGTGCTTTTTCTTCAGTGTAAGGAGAAATGGAGATATTACAGGGGGGGGGGAAAAAAATCTAAGATTTCCCTCACATAAGAAGCTATTAAGTGAAGTCAACTGTCTTAGGATAATTTTTCAAGATCTCCCACTTAGGAACACTCAAATCAGAAACAAAGAGATTGAAACGGAGTTAGAAAATTCAGATGCACTGTCATGTAAGGGCCAAATATTGCAGCAGAGAACAGTTGTAAAGATCCAGGCATATTTTAATAGCTCTGGCCTCTACATGCTAACCTGTTATTCCTTACTAGAGACCTGGTGCACAAAAAATTTATGCACTGGAAGGGGTCCCTCAGCCCGGCCTGCCCCCTCTCACAGTCCGGAATCCTTCAGGGGATGTCCTACTGATGGCTTAGGCTCCCCACTGGGGAGCAGGCCTAAGCTGCAGTATAGCTTCCCTCTGTGTGAGGCAACCGGGCTGCTCAGGGTAAGGCTCTGCCTCCATTACTCTATTGCTGCTGCTGCCTCTGACCTCCCTCTGTGGGAGGCAACCAGGCCAATGAGGGAAAGGCACCCCCCCATCACCCTGCTGCTGCTGCCACTGCTGGCCACTGTGGCTGTGAGGCCTGAGCCCCAGGGCCTCACAGCTGCTGGGTCTCACAGCTGCCTAAACCCACAGCTGCCTGAGCCCACAGCTGTCTGAGCCTTGGGCCTCACAGCCGCTGTGGCTTTGTCAAGATGGATGTCCACCCTAATTACCATATTACTCTTTTATTACTATAGATAGTCTGAGAGCTTTCCCTAGCGCAACAAAACAACTATGAACGAAGAGTTCATTTATCAGGTGGTAAGAACGTACATGGAAGTCTATCTCCCGTGGCTTGTTTTTGGATTTCCCAATATACCAGTTAGCCTCACCATTCAAACAGGCGCTGGGAAAATAAGAGAGCATCTGTAGGCCTGTGTTCGTTCACACAGAAGCAGGTGAGGTTTGCCCATTCTCCTCCCCCACAAAATACACGGCATCTCTACCAGAACTGAATGTTCAGGTACCTTGAAGGGCGCTGTCTATTAAAGAGAAGCTTTCGGACTTCAGTTAAAACTGAGGGACTGAACATAAGTGATTATCTCTGATCCCGCTCAGAACTCCACTAAAATAAAAGGACTTAAGCAAACACATCAATCTACAAGGAGAAAAAGAAACAACAGTAGATGAGCACTGTCCAAGATTTCCAGAATGGAAATGCACATGGAGGAATCCTAACTGACTTGGCAGAACAGAGGGAGTAGAAGAAGCTGAAACCCAGGAGTCTGTCCAGGGACATGCCAAGGGAAGCAAGCTGGTTGTCTCACAAAACAAAGACTCAGGAATCAGAAATCAGGAATCGGGAGTAAGAGTGCTGAGACCATGCAGGCGGAGGGAGGTCTGGGTGGAAAATGAGGGCATGGGCTGACATTCTGCAGAATGAACAGCGAGACTGACAGGTGTCCACCCCTGCTCCAGGCAGCTAAGTGACAATCCCTCCTTCGACCCCACAAATGAAGGCGTAGGTTCTTTGGGAAAAATAAACCCATAATTTTAAACTCAGCCAAATCATCAATCAAGTATGTCTCCATAGAATAAAGACACTTTCAAACTGGCAAATCTTAAGAATGTTCCTCCAGTAGACAAACAGGATATGCTCCATCAAAGTAAGAGTGTGAACCTGGAAAGAGGGCGATGAGGGCACTGGAAATAAGGCCTCTGACCTGGGAGGGAGGTGACCCATGAAGAAGGGAGTCCCGGAGCAGGAGCCACAGGGCCACTTAGAGGGCAGTCAGCCAGGCTGGGGGAAGAGGGGGAGGGTCTCGGGAGAGAGAGTGGGGTAGAGGCGAGAAATTGAGATCAACTGCTACATCTGACCACTGAGAAAAAGGACACTGAGATGAGATGTTGGCTAGTGGGTGGGAAAGTTCATAAACATCTAAAAGAATAAGCAAATAAAAAAGAGGCAACTGTTAACTCCTGAAATACATTTCAAACTTGTTCAAGAAAGAAATAATAGTATACTGCTTGATTCGGTGATGAAAAAATATTTGCATATTTATAATAAAGTGATATTCAAGATGAATTCAAACTTGGGCCCAATTTAAAAAGAATGGATTTCAATGAACTATTTACATTAAAAAAAAATCTTATCCATTCTTCAAAAATTTTAGCAGCAGGAGGACTATGTTTCAGGACTCCACGAAACGACCTCGGAAGGAGAAGGGTTAGAGAGCACGTTGCAAAGCCCAAAGGCCTGCTGCCATGGGCACCTCTGTCCGACCCTGAAGACTTCGCGCCCACACTGCTTCTGACCAGCCTCTGTTCTCTGGTGGAAGAGCCTCCCTCGGGCCACAGGAGAGCCCCGCTCTGCCTCAGGAGGGGAGGTTCAGCGCGCTCCCTTGGCGACATCACCCAGGCTGCTCCACAATCTCTTCTATCTGGGAAAGGAGGTTCACAGAGAAACCTGGCCACTAGCCCAAAAGCAACTGAACTCCAAGGCCGAAAGCACAGCCTGAGACCGTGGACATTTCTTTCCCCGCCTCTCTGTCAGATAACATTTGGCATGTGGCACGGAACATTTACTGACCTTTCAGCAATGAGCCACGGATTGAAGGAGCCCACGGCCTCATGGGAGACCATGCGGAGGTACTGGTTGTAGCGACTGCAGTAGTCTCCAATGCTGCGTCGCATCCCGGGGGGGACCAGGAGGGCAGTCCGATCCTTTCTCTGCTCAGAATCTTCTGAAGGAAAGAGGAGGGGAGCCTCTCTTTTCTCCGATTTCTCCTCTGGTCCCCCACTTTCATCCAGGGAACTGAGAACCAATAAAAATGATAACAACGTTCAAAATCACGTGCAAGCAAGGGCAAACTGCTCACCCACCCCGATGGTTTGCCAGAAAGGCTTCCTCTCATTTCTCTTTCTCACAATGAACAAAACTCAGCGTTATCACCACTCACCGTCTACCCTCGCCACTGGACTAACCCTCCACTAGGTGGGAGTTCCTGTCCTGTAGAAATCAGAACTCCTACATCAAATCTGGCAGGAATTTGCAGTATAACCACCGCGCCAATGCAATGCTTTCCACAGAAAAATCCAGGCTCCTTAACACGCAACATGTTTCTCCTTTTTAAAAAATATATTTTTATTTATTTTTTAATCCTCACTCAAAGATATTTTTCAATTGATTTTTAGAGAGAGTGGAAGAGAGAGTGGGAAAGAGAGAGAGATACATCTATGTAAGAGAAATATACATTGATTGGCTGCCTCTTGCATTCACCCTGACCAGGGCCCAGGCCAGGGAGGAGCCTGCAACTGAGGTACATGCCCTTGACCAGAACTGAATCCGGGACCCTTCAGTCCCCAGGCCAACACTCTATCCACTGAGCCCATCAGCTAGAGCAAGATGCAACAGTTTCTATGCCCATCTTCTAAACACACTACTTTAACTGAGCCATCTTGGAGTTTGGCAAGATCTTGCTCAAAAAGAATTTCCGTGTCTTGTGGGAACGGAAGGAATATGAAACTCACCGACACTGAAGGCAACCGACTACAATGAGATCAGGCTCGTTAGTGCTTACTTGTCATTCCAGGGCCTTTCCAACACGATGTGCACGTCTGGGTCCTTGCTGGCTACTGTCTTTGTGATCCTGATTGGGTGAGGAGAAAGGGGTCCATCACCTACTGCTGCGCGTTTTTGGTCTAGAAAAGGAGAGGCATCAAATGACTTCTTATAAAGGAGAGTCAGGGTACATACCAGGCTGTCTCCGTGGCCAACCGCCCGTGAGGAAGTCACAGGCACCCCCACCCCCTCAAGCACAATGGCTTCGCAGGCGGTGCAATGAAAAAAGAGGAAAGGTGAATTTAGAAGTTACTGAGACACCAGCCAGGGAGGAGTCACTGTTGAACAATGAGCTGTCTGAAGCCTCTGCTAGCTCTGACGGCGGAAGGAAGTCTGTGCCAAGCCCCGGGGTTGCGGGTTCCGGAACCGAGCCGCCCATTCCAGGGTCTTCAGCAGTTGGGTTTATTTTTTAACCTTTCAATGGTTTGATTAGGGCGAAGGAAAAAAATCCACTTACACCTGAGCACTTAATTAGCTGATTTAATTTGTGGCATTGCCGGAAAATCAGCCTAACGATATGGAAACATTAACTTATTAACTAGACCCTGCAGGCTTGACAGCTCTTTGGAGTTCTGGATTATTTATAATTTTAAATGTATTTCAAATGTAAGATTTGTTCTTCTCTTAGGTAAGGAGAATCTCTAAGTCAAAGAACTTTCTCTAACTCATTTATATGCTTGTGATCTCTCACTGTCAGAAATACTGCAAAAGTCAGCTTTTGTAAAAATAATGCTGAGTACAACCAAATTTCAATTGTTCACAGAGGAGAGGACATACGCTTAGACCCTGCACAATTCAAGAGTCCCTTTAAATGTGTGATGCGGCTGAACATAGCATCTGAACATCGGGACGCAGGGCTCTTTCTATGGGTCCATGATTCTGGAATAAAGTGTCTGAAACTCGTTTTAGCGCTTAGTGTCTGTCCTAAGGAGCTCCTCTTCCCTGTATCCCTCAACTTCATGCAGAGTCATAGACAGTGACTAATCATTCAAATTGCCCTGGGAAAAGGACAACATGGAGTCCTAGGTAAGACTGCCTTTTGCACGATGCAACCCAACTTTGGGGCCAAAGGCCACCCCACCTGTGAGACAAACTGCTTCCCTCGGCTTCCACACAAAATGGTGCTGGAGTGCCCGCCCACTCACTGAGCGGGGACTCCTGGCCAGGTCTGTGCAGCTGGCCGGCCTCGGAGAACCTGTGGTCGAACTGGGAGAGAGGAGACCTCTCAGCAAACAGCTCTACGATGCAGGGCAGGTCGGAGCCCATGGAGCTCACAGGCCTGTGAGGGAGGGAGCCAGGTTCCAGTCTGGGCACTGCCAGCTTGGTCCCCAGAGGGTCATGTGAGTCGGGCCTTAAGGGTGGCGAGAATGAAGATGGGAGCGGGATTAGGGTTGGGGTGAAGAGAGAACCAACAGGAGCAAAGAATAGAGCACCTGAAAACGGCAGAAAACATAAAAGGAACAAATAGGTGTTGTGCTTTGATGGCTCATCCTTCTGTCAAAATTTGACATGGAGAACAACACTTTTTCTAAAATGACACCCACCCCAAACCCATATTTAAAAAATATTATATGTGAAGCCCTGGTCTGGTGGCTTGGTTGGTTGGAGCGCTGTCCCGTTCACCAAAAGTCTCCGGGTTTGATTCCTGGTTAAGGCACATACCTAGGTTGCAGGTGCGGTCCCCAGCCAGGGCACCTATGGAGGCAACAGACTGATGTTTCTCACATCAATGTTTCTCTCTCTCTCCCTTCTTCTCTCTCTCAAATCAATAAAAACATATCCTCGGGTGAGGATTTAAAAAAACTGTATGTGATGTAGGCTACTGCTGTAAACCATCGACATCCCCAGTTTCCTTTACAGCCCTTAGTAATCATCCTACTTAAATTCCTTCAGGGGTAATGTTTAACCAGCTTTTACTCACCTCCTTTCATTGAGGAAGGTAGTAAATGATAAGCCTGCATCAAACAGAAGTAACACTTCCCGCTAACACTGTGATAGTAGCCTAGCAACTGCAGCCAAAATTCGTCTGAATGAATTTTTACAAGCGGAGGAGAACAGGGAAGGTCTTTTCAACAAATGGCATGAGAACAAATGGATATCCATTAAGGAGGAAAAATGAGCCAACCTCTACTTCAAAAACACAGGCCAAATTTTATTCAAGATGAATCACAGACTGCACACAAAAGCCAAACCATAAAGTTTCTAGAAGAAAACAAGGCTCTCCCTTCAAACTGGGAGTAGGCAAGGTTTCTTAAATCAAATAAAGCAAAAACGATACAAGAAAAATGGAAAGTTCGACTTCATCAAAAGTAAAAGTATCTTCCTGTAATAAAACACATTTGAGAAAATATGTGAGCCACAGATGGAGCAAAATATTTGCAAAGAGTAAGTAGATCAGTGGCTGCTGGGCAAAGAGAGGGACAGTAGGGCAGGCCTGCAATGGTTTTTTTTTTTTTTGGGGGGGGTTTTTTTGTTTTTTTTAGAGTGATTCTTTTGTGTAAAAAGGTTCTAGAATTAAAGAGCAGTGATGTTTGCACAACTTAGTAAATATACTAAAAGCATGCATTTTATAGTATGTAAATTATCTTATGTAATAAAACCCTAATATGCAAATCGACCAAACGGCAGAATGATCGTTTGCTATGATGCTCACTGAACACCAGGGGGCACACTCAATGCAGGAGCTTCCCCCGGTGGTCAGTGTGTTCCCACAGGAGTGGAAATTCCAAAGCAATGGAATCTCAAACATCAAGAGTCAGAAGCCAGGTTCACTGCTGGCGAGAGCAGTGGCAGTTGCGGGAGCCTCTCCTGCCTCCGATGTAGGCAGTCAGTAGGGAGAAAGGGGGCCCGGACTGCAAGAGGGTGCAGGCCAGGCCGAGGGACTTCAAAGCGTGGGCCTCTAGTATCTTAATAAAGCTGTTATTAAAAATAACTATATATTGCAAAAGTGTATACCCAGAATGCATAAAAAATTCCTACAACTCAAAAATAAGACAACCCATTAGAAAATGTACAAAAGATTTGAATACTTCACCAGGGAAAACATAAAAATGGCTAATAGTCACTTGAAAATGTTTTAAACCTCATTATTCAACATGGAAATGAAATTTAAAGACTAACAATATCAAATGTTCGCAAGGATATGGAGCAAGAGGGACTCAATTAGATGGGAGAGTAAATTGGTACAGACACTTTGGGGAAAGATTTGATAGTTTTTTATAGTTAAGCATACACCTATCCCATGACCTGACAAACTTACTCTTGGGTGTTTATCCAAGAAAAATAAAAACATATGTCCACACAGACTATGCATGAATATATAGGGTATTTGAAAAAAAATGTATATGCACTTTGAATGATTAGAAAGTCAGTGTTTATTAACATACAGTTCATTTGCAAAATTTAAAAGAATCTACAGAAATGGATAATTTTTTTTTATCAATGCCTGTTTTCAAATTTATGACTGTTCTGGTCCAGGCACTGCGGATAATGCAAAGCAATGGAATCTCAAACATCAAGAATGATTTTGGCCCACCCAATGTGGCTCAGTGGTTAAATGTCAAGCTATGAACCAGGAGGTCACAGTTCAATTTCAGGTCAGGGCACATGCCCAGGCTGTGGGCTCAGTCCCCAGTGTGGGTCGTGCAGGAGGCAGCCGATTAATGATTCCCTCTCATCACTGATGTTTCTCTCTCTCCCTCTCCTTTCCCCTTTGAAATCAATAAAAATATTTTTAAAAAATCATTTCAGTTCAGTATTCATGCACCCTCAATTTGTAGACTGCTGCTGGTTTTGTATAGTAAACTTCATCTTTTTTTTTTTGTTTTTTTTTGTTAATCCTCACTGGAGGATATTTTTCTCATCGATTTTAGAGAAAGGAGAAGGGAGCGGGGAGGGGAGAAGGAGGAGAAAGAAAGAAACATTGATGCAAAAGAGCCACAACAACTGGTTGCTTCCCATGTGGGCAGGGAACCTGCAACCCAGGTAGGTTGACCAGAATTGAACCCGCGACCCTTGGGTTCAAGGGCTGACGTTCTAACCACTGAACCACGGCAGTCAGGACAAACTTTATCTTTTATGTGTCCCCATAAAAAAAAAGTCTAGTGGCACTTTAGGATAAACTTTCTTTATTCAAAGCTTAGTCTGGCTTCGTTCATTATTTCAAATCAGTTAAACCTGAAAAGGAGTGAAAATTAAGTGAGTTATGAGCTATTAAAGTATGTATACATTTTTTGGGGACACGCTACATTAATAACAGATTTATTTCTAATAGCTCAAAACTAGAAACAAGCAAGTGTAGATCCACAAACAAATGGATAAACTAGATGTGGCACAGGCATAAAAGGGACTACTACTCAGCGGTGAAAAGGAATGAACTGATCCCAGTATGGTGGCTGCCTAATGGCTCCTCAAGGTGTCCACATTCTAATCCCTGGAACCTGTCAATGTTCCCCTCTATGGCAAGAGAGTCTTTAAGGTTCTTGAGATAGGAGAGCATCCTAGATTATCGGGGTCCCCCCTAAATGTAACGCAAGTGCCTTGCGATAGACAGTCATAGGAAGATTTAACCACAGAAACAGTCTGGAGGAGTGTGGTCATAAGTCTAGGCGCGCAGGCAGCCTTAGAAGCTGCCTACACCTTGACTTTAGGCTTTTAAGGCTTGATGCAGACTTCTGACCTCCAGAAGTGTAAGAGAATAAATGTGTGTTTTAAATCCCTGAAACTGTGCTTTAACTTGCTACAAAATTAAATCTGTTACAGTGGCAACGGAAACAAGTAACAGATAAATCTAGAACATCATGCTGAATGAAAGAAGTCTTAGGCAAAGAACATATGCAGGCATGATTCCACTTATATGAGAGTCTAGGACAGGTAACTAATTTATAGTGAGCAAAAAAGCACAATTATTGCCTGGGTCATTGGAACTGACTGGGAAGGAGCATAAGAGAACTTCTGGAGGTGATATAGTCTGTCTATCCACTTTATTATATATAAATTTTACCTCAAACGGAAAAAGAGTCATAGATATTAAACTCTAGTTGCTGATACACAAGTTGAAATGTATGAAAAATAAGGTGAATTGATGGACAGAGTATAAATAAATAAAGCAAATATAGCAACATGTTAATTGTAGAATCTATAAGGTGGTTTTATGGGTGTTCCCTGTAGAATTTTTTCTGTATGTACAAAATTTTCCAGGATAAATGTTGGGGGAAAAGTGAGGAGAGCACTCACCATTTTTTTCTTCCTGCATCCAAAGTTGAGGATCCGAATATACAATTTTATTATATCTTTGGCGAACTGTCTCCTGGTATTTCTTAAAAAAAAAAAAAAAAGTTTAATTGATGAGAATAAATTAGTTTCATTAGAAACCAGAGCTAGCAAGAATGTCATAGCTCAGCAGATACATTTGATACAGACACATTGCCAGAAATGAGCATCTGCCAGACCAGGAAGTGATTAGCTTATGAAGTGAAGTCTAAAAATGAAGCGATTAATCTAATTAATCTAATCGAGGCCAGTGCTGTCCACTGGAGCTTGTTGTGAGGATGGAAATGTTCTATAATTGTCGTGCCCAGTACAGTAACCACAAACTACTGACCACTTGAAATATTAGTATGTTTAACCTTAATTTATTTATATTTAAATGACCACATTTGGCTAGAGACTACCATTGGACACCGGATCTAGGCGGTTACTCCCAAGACAGGGAAATCAGTTAAAAGACTAGGATAAACTACACATCTTTACATTTTCAAAAAGCAACAAAAAATTGTCTTCCCTATAATGTCTCTATTTAGCAGCAAAGCCAAAATGAGATATAATCATGGTGCAGTTATAAAGAAAACACTGAATTGGTTGTTAGACTTGGACAGAATCTCAGCCCAGCTCTGGCGGGAATTCCTGTGTGACCTTAGCCACATCACTCACTCCCTTATTGGTCTCAATCTCCCGCTCTGAACAATCCTGGGATTGGGTTGGGTGATGTCTGAGACGGAAGATTCTGAGAAAGGCATTCTGAAGTCAGATGGTGGAAATCACAGGTGGCAAATTTATCTGTGGTGTGTCAGGCTCCCAGGCAGCCGGGGAGCAGAGGCAGACGAGCTGAGGCATGAGGAAGCCCGTGCTCCTGGCGCTCTCAGAACCACATCAGTGATACCAGGGGATATCGCTTCCTGAGCTAAGTGTCAGGTAGTTATCAAATATCGGCATGATGAGACTTCATGCCACATTTTATCTTTAAAAGCACCCCACTTATTAGAGGGGGTGAGTGCCTTTATCAAGGTCAGACACCTGGTTGGCGGTTGAACTAGGATTTAAAACCAGTGATGTGACTCTGAAGTCCTGCTAATCTACAGAAACGCATGCGCAGGACCTGCGCTCAGCAAGGGCCAGCTCCCTCCGGCCCGCGGCCAACCAGAGCCTCCAGCCCAGACCTTACTTCCATTTCCTCCATTCGGAGCAGCATGTTCTCCAGATACAGGCTGTCCCCCGAGGTGGCTAAGGCGTCAGGCTCCAATACCTTAGAAGGAGTCATAGCTCGGGGCTCACGAGTGGTATCTTCCAAAATATCGTCCAGCCGGGGACTGCTGTTGGATTTACAATCCAGAGCAGTAGCCTACGAAACAAGAGAGGGGGATGGGAAGGCAATCCAAAGCCAGCAGAGGATTATGCTGATCATAAAGATTAATGCTGGTCATAACAAACCAACTACATGGTGATCCAACCGTCAGTTTCTATGCCAAATCAAACCTCCTCTGAGTTAGTAAATACCAAAATCAGTAACATCAGTACAATTTTTACCAGTCGTTTAAACAGTAGCAATAACCAAGTAATACTAGTATTGTCTGTGTAAAGGATCATAATAATAGTTCACAGAAAAAAATATGTTATTAATGGCCAGTAAAGATATGAATAAGTATCCAATCTTAATCAAAGTTAAATAAAAATTTTGCCCTGGCTGGTGAGCATTGTTCCATGCATGAAAAGGTTGCTGGTTCGATTCCCGATCAGGGAACATGCCCAGGTTGCCAGCTCAATCCTTGGTGGAAGGTGCGCAGGAGGCAGCCAATTTATGTTTCACGCTCACATCAATGTTTCAGTGTAAGGATGACACCCAACCAGCTGCCAGGGCTAAAAACAATGACTCTGGATGGTGCTGTGTGAGAAACTCTGCAACAATCCTGACATTTAACAGCAGCCCACAACACTAAATACATTTCTTCTTCCATAAGCTCTAGTAAAGACCATTTAATGCAAACTCATCAGTGTAATTCTTATGTAGAAAGCTAATTATTCTTTTTTGTTGTTAATCCTCACCTGAGGATATTTTTTTCCCACTGATTTTATAGAGTGTGGAAGGGAGGGAGGGAAGAAAGTGGCAGAGAGAGAGAGAGAGAGAGACAGACAGACAGACACATCAATGCAAAAGAGACACATTGATTGGTTGCCTCTTACACATGCCCTAACTGGGCCAGGGATTGTACCTGCAACCCATACCCCTTTGGTGTGTGGGCTGACACTCTAACCACTGGCCCGATGAGAACTATCTATACTAATGAAAGGTAATGTGCTAATTAGACTGAGAGACCTCTGGTAGACCTTTCAGACGTTCTTCCAGACAAAGCCATGGTGGCAGGGCTTGAGGCAGAGGTGGTTAGGGGCTATCAGGCCAGGAGGGGAGGGCAGTTGGGGGTGATCATGCTGGGGAGGGGGCAGTTGGGGGCGAGAAAGCCAGCAGGAAGAGCATTTGGGGGTGTGCAGGCTGGCAGGGGGGCAGTTGGGGTGAGCAGGCTGGCAAGTGGTTAGAGGCAATCACACAGGCAGGCAGGCGAGTGGTTAGGAGCCAGCAGTCCAGGCTTGCTAGAGGGACATCCAACTGCAGGTCTAAATTGGCAGTTGGACATCCCCCAAGAGGTCCCAGATTGGAGAGGGCACAGGCTGGGCTGATGGTAACCTCCCCCTCCCCTGTGCACGAATTCCATGCACCGGGCCACTAGTTCTTAATAATATTCAAACATGTCCACTTCACAGAGAGCATTTATAATCACTCCATTTGTGGAGTTGCCTCCCTAGATGAGATGTTAGCCTCGGTTTTTTTCTAGGACAAAAGTGGCATTTGGTGGCTATCTGAACAGAGCCCCAGAACATAGCATCCCCGATTTGTAAGAGCTAAACGCAGGCTTTCAGTTTCCAGTCTCAGAAGCCTCACCTCACATGAGATTCTGTCATAAAATATTGTACAATAAACTTATAATCACAAAGATTAGGAAAATATGCTGCTGCTAAAGTACTATTAATATTACAATAGGGACACATTCTGGAGATTTGCCGCCTTCCTTCCTGTTCCTAAGGCGGCTGTACTAATGGTGCTTCCTTCCAGCTCCCTCCTACCCCTGCAGCCTTCACCCCTGCTCTGTGCGCAGACGCCATGACCTTGTTTCCAACCTGCACCTGGGGTCGGTGGTGCAGTCGGCACCTTCCACTCACAGCCTGGGCAGGTGGAAACACGCCCATCAGTCCCCCAGAGGCTGGACAACTACAAAACATGTTCTTCCCTCAAATGTTATCATTTCTCCTTGGGCTATCTTTTCTCTCTGTGCGGCCAGATACGGGTCATTACTGGACACTCAAAACATGCCGGCCTAACAATAAATATCAGGCCACGAGTATAAAGGAAATTAGGCCAGTAATGAGCAAAACCAGGCTGAATGAAAGGAAATGAGGACAGCCATTCTCCTGCCGGAGGCCATCAGCATTCAGGGTCACGCAGTGCACTCATGTTCTCATCACGAGGAGAGCAAGAGCCGCTAACAAGAACCTGTGGCTCCAGAGACTGCCGTGAGCTGTTTGCAAGGCGGATCTAACTCATAATGCTAAATACACACTGTAAGCATTAACATGCCACGTATGAAAAGTAACTTCCACTTCTTGAGTAAGATAATCTAGTGTTTGCAAAGTAATATGCGCCTCACTTTCCTTACAACCGGAGGCATCATCACGTAATAATACCGCACGCACCTCCTCTGTAGGCTGGGCTGTCCCTGTGTTTACCGATGGTCCATCCTTCGAATGAGTATGTACTCCCACAGAAGAATTGACTCTCTATTAAAACAGACAAGCAAGCTCATGAATTATACAAATTTATAATCCATATTAGTACAAATGCATTATGTAACAGGGTAACTTCTGTGCGGACTGTTCATCAGCTTTAGCTACAGGCGGCTTTTTGTAGCAATTTGAAGCACTCCATTTTTACGAAAATAAATGTCATGTGTTTATGTGCTGATCTTGGCTTCCTGCCCCTTTTCCTCCCCCACTGTGTAAACATTGTCAGAGTAGCTGTGAGTTTTTATGCAGTTACTCCACTTCTCTATCCAGTGAACTCTGATAAAATGAAGAGGTTGGATGACATGGTCTCTAAGACCCGTCCCAGTTCTACAGTCCTGAGATTCCTATGGACTCCAACAATAATTCAACATTTCTTACACAAGAGCCACAAATTCAGTGGCCTTTGCAGGGGCCCATTCACTCCATTTAAGATGATAATATTCCATTCACACACACAGACTGCTCCTATTTACAGGTGGATCCACAGGTCTGGCCACAACATTCAGCTTAAGATGATGCTGTATACAATGTCATCTTCAAAAAAGCCCTGGTATGTACCCAGAAATATCTCTCCTTTGGAAAAATAGTCAGTCATCTCAAACCACTGACGTGAAAGAGCAGAAGCAGTTAGCTAAGCACATGACCGCAGGTAGAGTCATTTGACTAAGAATGGAAATTGTGTTTGGTTGGTATGGTCAGTGAGCAAGTGCTGACCCATGAACCAGGAGGTTGAGGTTCAAATTCCGGACGGGGTCCAGGCTGCAGGCTCGATCGTGGTGGGGGCGGAGTGGGAGCCATGCAGGGGGCAGCCAATCAATGATTCTCTCCCATTATTGACGTTTCTATCCCTCTCCCTTCCTCTCTCTGAAATTAATAAAGATATATATATATTTTAAAAAGAATGAAAAATGCAATCTAAACTCATTCCCCAAACTAAAATCTCACCTTCCTAAAAAGTGGGACTTTCTCTCCCCCTATCTTCATCACTAGCCCACAATGGAAGGCCCGAGCAGCCAGCACCGAGCAGCACGGCTCCGCACTGCAGCCTCCATCTGCCAGACACTCAGCCCTACAAAGGGTCAGCGTGACCTCTGCAGCAACTCCTTCTATTCTGGAACTTCCAAACGGCAAGCAAATGAGGTGAAGCAGATTACCTGAGCCTGCGCCAGCAGAGGCTTCAAACGCTCCAGGACTGTCTTCTCTACCTTGTCTGCTAACTGGGTAGCAGAAACACTATTTAGAAATAAAATAGAGAATTAAAATCAAAAGCTAGAAAATATTCTATTTTATATTTATTTACCATTCAGGTGAAGGAAAATCAAGTGTTTATAAACCCACAATGCTTCCCTAATTGTTTTTTCACATTGATTTTAAACAGAGGCAAAGGGAGAGAGAAAAACATCGATGTGAAGGGATCAAACCCATAACCGGAATACGTGCCCTGAACGGGAATCAAATCAGCCACCTTTTGGTGTACGGGATGATGCCCCAACTGAGCCACACTGGCCAGGGCAATGCTTCCATAATATTAAGGGCCATACAAGTGCCCTAGAGTCTTATTAAAATAAGACTCTGAGCCCTGGCCAGTATTTCTCAGTGGTTAGAGCACTGACCTGCAGACTAAAGGGTCATGGGTTTGATTCCCAGTCAAGGCCTGTACCTGGGTTGTGGGTTTGCTCCCCAGTCCTGGTCCAGGAACACTCAGGAGGCAACCGATCAATGCTTCCTCTCACATTGATGTCTCTCTCTCTCTTTCTTTCTCTCCCCTCCTCCTCTTTCAATCCCTCCCTTCTTTACAGTCTCTCTAAAAATCAATGGGAAAAATATCCTCAGGTGAGAATTAACAAAAAATAAAAAACAGAATGCATACTCTGATTCGGTTGGTCTGACTGAGGCTTGAGATTCTGCATTTCTAACAACTTCCAGGTGGATGCAACACTGCTGGTCCTGCATCAAACATCTAATGAAGTACGTGAGGCTCTCAGAACATTTTAAAAGAATGATGGCTGCCTTTAAACAGCTAAAGATGGTAGAAGACTGGACAGATGAAACTAATTTTGTTCCCTTCCAAAGTGCCACAATAACAGAGTTAGACATAGACCACAAAGAGAGGGGAAAGGTGCTGGAAGCAGAAGGCCAAAGGTAATAACATAGCCGACCTGAGAAAGCGGAATACTTAGCCAGCATGGGAACACTGAACACCCACACAACCTGCACTACTGACTGACACGAGCACAAGCCTGGCAGGACCAGGCATGTCTAGCCTGGGGGCGAGCTGGGAGGTGTAGCTTAAATATGGAAGACAAGGATCAAGTAATGTTTGAGACATTAGTCCTCTCTCCAACGCTGTGAGCAGTCTGTGCTGTCTCCGGAAGGGCCTCTTGACTAAGGGATGCCAATCCCAGCTGCAGGGACAGTGCCAAAAGGAGTGGACCATGTATGCACGCTGAATGCCAAATGGTAAGAATTACAACCCTTCTCCCCAACTCAGACCCTAGGGCATGGCCTCCAGATCCTTACTCTCCAGCAAAAAATCAGAAGACTCTACTCTGGACAGCCTGACTCCCCTCTTCCCCTGCCAAGGAGAGACCTATAGACCAGCATGAATTACAGCTAATTATTCCAGCCAGATGACCCTAGAGCAGTGGTTCTCAACCTTTCTAATGCCGTGACCCTTGAATTCTTCATGTTGGGTGTCCCCCAACCATAAAACTATTTTCATTGCTACTTCAAAACTGTAATTTTGCTACTCTTACGAATCATAATGTAAATATCTGTGTTTTCCGACGGTCTCAGGCTCTACAGCAGTAGCTCTCAACCCAAAGGTTGAGAACCGCTAGCAGGGTCGCCTAAGACATGAGCAACTGTATTAAAGGGTCTCGGCATTAGGAAGGTTGAGGACCACTGCTCGAGAGGAAAGCTAAAGTTCAAGAATCCTTTCAGCATCAAGCCAGTGGAGCCCAGAGGACAGTACAGAACAGTCACCCAGCCCTCCTCAGCCACCAGGACTCCCCTGCACTCCAATCCTGGCTCCACTGCAGTCTTCTGAGGTGATTTCAAAATCTTTTAAGCATGCAGACAGCCAATAAACGTAAGTGTGACTACACCTTTAAACAATTTTAATTAGCTGGCTGTTAAAATAGTTAGATGATATAGATCAAGCCTATTCTTTCTCTACCCCAGAAACAGATATTTACCTCTGATTTTGCATTTTGTCCATTTCCTCAGCTTTTAATTCTCCGAGTTCCTTCAATCTTTTGGAAGTTTCTGCATCAAGCCAAGCGAGTCTAGTAGACAGAACAAACACAGTCAGACCACTTCTGCTTCGGTCTGCAAGTGCCAATACCATAGACACAGACTGGGATACCAGAGTGCTATCCTGCCTCTAGGAAGGATGCAGAGGGTAACACAACCTCTCTGGACCCCGAAAGCTCTCCAAGTAACGTTCCGGGTAAAAAGACACTTCCGTGCACAAGCACTCCTCGTGTGCAGAGCAACAAAAACTGCGCCCGAATATTCCTCAGAAAACTATCTATCACTGGACTTAGGATTTCCTGTCCAACTATAAAATAAGCTGTTGCTGTAGCTACGTCTGTCTAGACAAAGAAATGGACTCCCAGAGAACCTTAGAGGCCCAGTGAAGTCAAATAAAAGCAAAGGGAAAAGCTCACTCTGTGCGGATGGGCTCTGATTCTTTCGATTTAGGATATGTAAATATTATTAAATTATTTAATGGCCCATATTCATTTTTGCTTTCCTCACAGGGAATGTTCTTGCCGTATCATCCCCTATTTAGGGCCTAATTTAGTGTTTAATCCTAATTTATTTTCCCTTCTAAAACCTCTGTTCTTAACCCTTTACTTCTTAGGGTACACACCATGTTTCATCTTAAATTACAGCTAATGGCAAGTCCTTCCTAGGGGCTGGAATTTGGTCTTTTTTGCCCTTTTTTAAGTCTCCATAGCACTCACAACTGTACCATATACAAAACAAGCAACTGGCAGCCAACTAACACAAATATAACTTAAAAAAGATATTGTGTTAATTGTCTATTTTATTTATGCATTTAAACATTATTACTGGATTAAGTCCAAAAGTGCCACCAAACTGCCAAACAAGACCATGGCACAAGCGACCTTCAAGACTCACTGGAGAAACAGGACCCCTCTCTGGAGCCCTCTCGTCCTTACTCACCTTACCTTGCTCTGTTCTTCCTTCCTGTTTGATGTTCTCCCACTGGTTCCCCTTCCTATTCCTGCTCCTGGGGAGCTAACCCAAAGCTCAACCCCTGACCCACAACTAAATTCTGTTTCCTACTTCTTCCCTGTAAATATCACCTACCTGCATGACTAATTCAAACCTGCCTCAAAGATGACACCCAACTCTACCTCTCCTAACCTTTCTTCCTCCAACTTCTATCCTAGATCTTAAACGACCTGCTGTGCTTAGCAACCAGAATAACACACCATCCAGGGCAGACTGCCTGGGTTCAAATCCCAGCTTTGGTCACTGACTAAAAGTGTGACCGTGGGTAAATGACTGAACATGTCTTGCTTCACTTGAAAAATGGGAGTGATATCCACAGTATCTACTTAATAGGGTCACTAGAGGCCCAGTGCACGAAATTTGTGCACCCGGAGGAGGGAGATCCTCAGCCCAGACTGCACCCTCTCGTAGTCTGGGAGCCCTCAGGAGATGTCTGGCTGATGGCTAAGCGATTCCACTGAGGCAGGAGAGGCTCCCACCACTGCTGCTGCGCTAGCTAGCCATAAGCTCGGCTTCTGGCTGAGCAGCGCTCCCCCTGTGGGAGCACATTGACCACTAGGGGACAGCTCCAGCATTGAGCATCTGCCCCCTGGTGGTCAGTATATGTCATAGCAACTGATCATTCTGCTGTTCTGTCAATTTGCATATTAGCCTTTTATTATATAGGATAATAATTAAGAGAGCTAATATGTGTAAAGCACTTGACACTCATATAATTTTTGAATGAGTTAAATAATGAATAAAAAAGGGATTCTCTGTCTAACCTGATAGTTTGACAGAAAATGTTAATAATTTACATTTTAAAGAACCACTTTATACACAAGGAAGAGAAGAAAGTTCCTTTAGAATCTATGTGAAAGGGGCCCTTACATTTTTAAAGATTTGAAAATATCAGCACAAACCTAACTGCTTCGTGTTCAACAGCTCCTCCCAACTGACTTTCCTCTTGAGCACCTTCTTGCTCGACAGACTGCTCTTTCATGGCATCTTTGGGGCTGGGTTTCACCTTCAGCCATGCAGCACTGCAAGAAACGAGAAGTGTATCTCTGTAATCGTTCACTCCACGGCCAGTGGCTCCTGGAAAGGTGACAGCTCAGAGGAGATAAAAGCACTCAGTAACGGTGATCTCCAGCACAGGACCCTAACGTGGGAGCTGAGTGTGAACAAGGGTGAGATCCACCAGGACTCAAGCTCAGTATGAAAAGAGAGCAGTTCGCCTTTTGCTTCATAGAGGCAATCACTATTTTACTTTGTTAATCCTCACCTGAGGATATTTTCTCCACTGATTTCCAGAGAGTGGGAAGGGGGCAGGAGGGAAGAGAGAAAAAAAACATCAACTTGAGAGACACATTGATTGGTTGTCTTCTGCACATGCCCGGGGCCAGGGATCGACCTGCAACCCAGTTACGTGCCCTTGACTGGGAATCGAACCTGTGACCCTTCACTGTGGGGGGAAGGGGGCAATGCTCTAACCACTGAGTGCCACCACCCATGGCCAATCACTATTTTTAAATGGAAAAAAAAAAAAGTCAATTATAGAATGGGTAAATTTCAACAAAAACCTGTAATAATATATAGACCTGGGTCACTAATTACATTGCATATTATGAAGCAATCCTTTACCTTTATAGGCCTAATATAGCACTTTGAGCCTGGAGGCCTTATTATCCACTCCCCTTCCAACCCACCACACATACACTCAGCTGGAATATAAATTTCAGCTAATTGATGTTTACCAATTGAATTCACATCTCTATACTAACATATACATAAAAGACAGAATTTAGAGGAAATAAAAATTTAAAAAGCAAGTTGTGCACTCAGAAGACCTGTTATGAGTCCTAGCTCTGCTACGTAAGGAAGACAGTAAACTCTCTAGACATTGCTTCTTCGCCTTTAAAGTGAGAGTTGATGGATAAGCAGAACCATTCATTTAGAATCATTCAACCTTAAGGGAAATCCACTCAACCAAGCTTCTTACCCTGTCCTTTGCCAGCCCCCAAAGGCAGACCCCTTCAGTCACTTAACTCATTTGCTCTCCACATTATTGCTTTTTGCTGCCTTCCTTTTACTGTCCTTCCTCCTGTACTTCCTACTGTGCCCTGGCAAACAGGTTCCCCTCTAACCAACTCCACAAAGACTGCTCCCACCTAACCGGACCCGATGCCCCCGGAGGACAATACCTTCTCTCTGGCTGCGGGGAATGAGGTGACACAGCAATGTCAGCATTATCCCCACTGTCCCCTGCAGTCAGACAGTGTCTGTGAGATCGTTATAGTTTTGTAAATCATCATTATCTGGAATTAGAATCACTTTAAAATATTCACTCATCCTTCCAGCAAAGACATACTGAATTCCTGCTAAAATTTACTAAGTATCAGGCACTGTGCTAGGCATCGAACATTCAGATACAGGGGAGGTACAGTTCCTGGCCTCAAGTAGCTAGAATGTATTAGGTGAAGAGACAGTGAGGAAAGCCTATGAGCCTCCATACAATGACACATGCACAAGGTGTTGGGTGGCCCATGGAGGCCACACTACCCGTTGTCAGGTAGGAAAAACTTCTTAATGGAAGCAAAGGCTGCTGCTTCATTTGCGCTAAACAATAGGTGGTCTTTGACCTGTGAAGGAAAAATAAAGTCCCTTGAATTTTTACATACCATTTAGGAGACGCTTGTGGGGACGTGGGGTTTGGAGGTATCCAAGGAGCCCTACTGTCTTTCACAGGCTGTTGGTTTATTTTTAATCTGGATGAAACTGTTGTCTGATGCAACCTGCTTTTGCCCTGAGATTGGGTTGGTCTACTTTTTTCAGCTTTTTGAAGTCCCTGTAAGAGAGAAATATGAATTATCAAACCAAATGGATATCAAAGAAACTGACTTACTGAAGCTTCAAGTGCCCCTGTGCTATTCATGCATCTATTCAGCAAAAATCTAACTGGAAAGCACTGAGGTGAAATTTGTGTAAATGACACAAAAACAATGTTGGTAAGGGGGGAGGGGAGATGCAAAACTGGAATCCATAGTTTTGCCATCTTTTGATATATGTTCTCGTAATAAAACCAAAAGAAGAGAGTTAAACTGTAAAACGTTCTCTGAGCCTCAGGTTTCTCATCTGTAAAATGGGAGATAATTTCTTTTTTTGTTTGTTCTATCTTTATTGTTGAAAGTATTACAGATGTCCCCTTTCTTCCCCCCGACCCCTGCTAGCCCATCCCCCACCTCACACAATTGTCTGTATCCATGGGGTACACATATATGCATATAAATTATTTGGTTAATCTCTTCCTACCCACCCCTATCTTCCCGTTGCAATTCATCAGACTTCCCATGTTTCTATGTCTCTGGATCTATTTTGTTCATCAGTTTATTTTGTTCTTTAGATTCACATATGAGTGAGATCATATGATAGTTGTCTTTCTCCAACTGGCTTAAGGAATTTATTGACTGTAGCAAAAATATACTTAGGGCAGTGAAACAAGGAAGGGCATAGAAGCAGGAGATCATTTTCTTCACAAGTTTCTAGAAGGTTAAATGAAGAGTATGACGACAAAGGTAGAAAGGCTTGTCAATCAATCTACACAGAATGATTTTGGCTGTATTACAATGTTACAGAAAAGGAGGCGTCTCTGAAAAGAACACCAAGCTCATTCTCACAGGCTCAGTTCTGACTTCCCAATGACCCCCACAGAGTGACTGGAAAGGAATAAAGACGATCCAAATCCATGTTCCGTCAGTAACTGGTGGTAACTGCTAATTCCTTTTCCTGTGGTCACCAAATAATATAGGTTTGCTACATAAGCCCCGAACAGCACCATTAAATGGCAAGAACCACATCAAGGATATTTAGACTATGAGGTGGTGTTCTGGCCATTCCCCACTGGTAGGGCCTTTAAGTTAAATTTCAACTAGAAGCTTAAAATATAATCTAGTTTCAAGCCAGCTGGCTTCCAAAGCCATATTAGAAAGTACTCACCCTAGGATGCTTTTAATATTGAGTAGTTATTATTTACCAATATTTATCTTTAGTAGGAACCAAATCTTAATCTCCTCAAAGTTCACACTTCTAAATCAGAAGCAGAAAAACCTAAATTTTGAAAGAGCCTGTCTGATTAGGACTTTGGTATCAAATAAGTTAGGATATTAGCAAGCCAGGATAAGAGACAATGTCCTGTCCTAGCAACATATTAAAAATTGCTATTTCTGGTAAAAAATAAAAACAACCCAGAGCTCAGCTAAGTGAGCTTGATTTAGGTAGTTGGACTCAAGGGCTCTGGCATTTAATGTCTAAGAACTCAAATCCTGGCTCCACCTTACAGCCCGTGTAACAATGGAGTGTCAGGTGAACACAATGGGCCAAAAGAAAGAAGTGATTTCATACTTGCTGGGATCTTGCTGGTGCCAGAACCTCTTTCTTCACAATGTCAGTCACAGGCCTCTTCCCCTCTCCTTTGGTTTTTGTGGGGGCTAATGGTTCTTCTTTGAAGCTTGCATTTTGGTCTGGAACAGTCAGAGCTTCCTCTGGAAGGAGATCCACAACTAATGCATCAAGCTCCTTCTCCAACCCCGGGGTCCTCGGAAGCTCTTCATCAGGTGGATACTTATCTATATGGAGATTTCAAAAGGACAAACTGAGGGAAATTGTATCACTCCAAGTGGGAGAGAATGATTGTCTACAGACAGGCATGCTCCTTGTTGTCAAAGTTGCTCCTCCTCCTCTGACTCCTACTGTACTTCTACAAGCAGGAACTCTGTCAGGGTTGACGCCCTGAATTTCACCTCCCACATTTACTCACTCACCTGGTCCCTTTGACCCTAATTCTAAAATATCTCGTACTTATCTCTGCCCTTCCTCCCCTTCTGCTCTTCCCAAAGTCAGGCTTGCGATACCTTCCTACCAGGGGTCTTCAAACTACATGCGGCCCGCAGAGGAGTCTGATCCGGCCCGCCAGGTTTTTTGGGCAGTGAGCGCAGCCGAGGTGTTACAGTAGGTATTAGTAGTTCATATAGTCCGGCCCTCCAGCTCTCTGAGGGACCGTGATCTGGCCCCCACTTTAAAAAGTTTGAGGACCCCTGAATAACCCCTTCACCTGGCTACCAAAATTGTCTTTCCTAACATGTAAATCTATTGTCCTGGCCAGTGCTGCTCAGCTGGTTGGAACATCATGCCATATACGGAAAGGCTGCGGTTTGATCCCTAGTCGGGGCACATTCAGAGGCAACCGATCAATGTTCTCTCTCACATGGATGTTTCTCTCTCTTTCTCAGTATTCCCCTCTCTCAAAAATCAGTAAGCATATCCTGGGGTGAGGATTAAAAATAGAAAAAGTAAATATTTAAGTGTCATTTGTCCAAACTTTTGATGGCTCCTAATTTGATACCGAATAGAGTCTGAACTCCATACAGGACATACACCCTGCAATGGTAAAGGAAATAAAACCGCCCTTTTTGAGGATGAGATAATGCTTACTATATAGAAAATCAAGACTATATACAGGCAAACAGTTACAACTAAAAAGAGAGTTCAGCAAATATTCTATATTAAAGAAGAAAAACATATAAAACCCAGCATCATTCCCATATTTCAAAATAATATGAGAAAATATAAGAGAAATAAATCCTATTAACATTAGCAACAAAAACTATAAGGCACTTAGGAAGAAAACTAAGAAAAGATATACAAGACTTTTACAGAAAAAAAATTAAAGATATTTTTTGCCCTAGCTGGTTTGGCTCAGTGGATAGAGCATTAACCAGGGGACTGAAGGGTCCTGGGTTCAATCCTGGTCAAGGGCACATGCCTGCATTGCAGCTCAATCCCCAATAGAGGGCTTGCAGGAGGCAGTTGATCAGTGATTCTCTCTCATTATTGATGTTTCTTTCTCTTTCCTTCTCCCTTCCTCTCTGAAATCAGTAAAAAGATTTTTTAAAAAAATTAAAGGTATTTCTAAAGAATGTGAAAAAAAGAAGATATGAATAAATTATTTTCATGAATGGAAAAAATACTGAAAAGATGTCAATTCTCCCCAAAGTAATCTATAATTTTCAATGCAAATCCAATTAAAATCCCTACTTTTTTTGTGTGTGTGGAAATCTAACCTCAATATTCTTATGAAGAAGAAAACCCAAGATGGCCCAAATAATTGTGAAGCACAATAACAGAGTATGGAGTGGGAAGGAGTGGGCGGCTTATTCCACCAGAGATGCAGTGCTCATGGTAAAGCTGTAAGAATCATGGCAGTGTGGGAGTGAAGCACGAACAGGCAGGAACCAATGAGCAAATGGCTATGACAAAGACAACGTGAACATCAGTGCTAAGACTATCCGTGTCCACAGGCAACAAAATGAAACAGGGTCCCTGCCTCACAGTGAACAACACTTAAGTCCTAAATGGAACAAAGACCTAATGTAAAAGGAAAACTTTACAGCTTTGAGAAGAAAATACATGAAGACTGTGACTATGATATCAGTACAGAAAAGGCTTTCTTAAACTCATATATATTAAGATATTTAATTTAATTATACTACGCTACGATTTCCTTTTGACAAAAACACATCATCTAGGTAAAAGGTAAGTTAAGAGTCTGGAAGTGGAGATCTGTAACGCAAATAATTAACATAGGAATTATATGTAGAATATATAAAGAAGATCCACAAATCTGTAAGAAAAATAAGCAATCCTATAGAGAACTAGACTAAAGATAGAAACCAGCAATATAGAAAGAAAAGCTGAACTGTTAATAAAAACATGAAAATATAATGACTGAGAATCAGAGAAATCCAAATTAAACAATGAGGTACCCTTTCACTCTCCAAGTGCCTAGCTGTGTCAGACATTGGGCTGGTCATAAAGGACACAATGGCAAACAGACATGATACTTGTCCTGAAGGGAAAAGGCTGGCACAGGCAGAGGCTATATTAGTTCCAATTGCTTGACAATGAAGAGAATATCACATTATAGTGAATAAATGTCTAATAATAATGCAGCAAATTCATTTTTGTTACATTCATTTTAGAGGTGGTACAATAAACTACTAAATAAATCAAATGAAAATTGAAGTGACATATAACTTTCAAATCAGCAGAGGAAACACAATGAAACAAAAAATATTTATTAATATAATCAATTACAACAAAGGGGGGGAAAAGCCTTGACAAATAAAAAACATAAAATAAAATAAAAAAGTTCAAATGCATCATTAGTCAGTAAATGTAAGTAGGTTAAATATAGAACTGTATTACAGGGCTTAAAACACCAAATTATTTATAAGCAACTTTCTTAAAACATCAAAGGAAGATGGAACATAAAGGAATGAAAGCTATTATTTTAAGCCAAACAAGTCAGGTAGATGAAACAAAACAGAACAGAATCCAAAGTGAATAACATTAAAGAAGACGAAGAGAAATATTTACTACTACTACCACCGTGTTTCCCCGAAAATAAGACATCCTCCGAAAATAAGACCTACTTACAGGTTTCCTTCTGAGTGAAATATAAGCCCCCCCCCACCCCCCAGGCTAAACATGAGAGATTTGGTCCACTGATTCTGAAAGAAATGGAGTCACAAGAAATTCACCAGGAAATTCAGGAATTGGATTGTTATGATGATGTTCCAGAAGATGATGACATGATTATCATTGAATAAATGAGTAAATTCTTGATACTGTAGGATTCAGTTTGTCTGCTTTGTGTTGACAACTACCGTACTACCATACCGTATACAGGTAATAAATTTCCTTTATTTTCATTTAACAATAAATGTGTACCGTATTCTTCTTCATGGAAAAATAAGACATCTCGTGAAAATAAGACCTAGCGCATCTTTGGGAGCAAAAATTATTATAAGACACTGTCTTATTTTTGGGGAAACAGGGTAATGTATAAAATCCCCCCAAAAGATTTAATGGTCAGGAACTCTTATGCACCTAACAGCACAATTTCAAAATATAAAAAACAAAAATGAATAAAAATATAAGAAATTAGGAAAGTTTCATGTATCAAAAAAGACTTTAGGAGAGAAACCAAGATGGTCACATAGGTAAACACCTAAATTGCTGCCTCACACAGCAACAAAATCAAAGCAGGAATAAAAAATCTGCCAACAAACAAGTCTTAGACCATAGCTTCACATGGGGGATTCTACCAATTATTCAAAGAACTAACACCTATCCTTTCTCAAACAATTCCAAAAAATTCAAGAGAAGGGAAGACTCCCAGTGTGGAGGTTCATCAAAAAATTAAAAATGAAACTGCCTTATGACCCAACAATTCCTCTTCTAGGTTTATTTCCAAAGAAATCCAAAGCACTAATTCAGACGAATATATGCACCCTGTGTTCACTCTAGTGTCATTAACAATAGCCTTGATATGAAAGCAACCCAAGTGCCCATCAGTAAACGGGTGAGTAAAAAGGGGAGGTACATATCTACAATGGAATATTACTTGGCCATAAAAAAGAATAATCTTCATGTCAGTAAGAGAAAGACAAATACCATATGATTTCACTTATAAGTGAACTCTAAAGAACAAAATAAATGGACAAACTAAATTGAAACAAACTCATAGATACAGACAATAGACTGATGGTTGCCAGAAGAGAGGGAGTAGGGGGACTGCGTGAAAAGGAGTAGAGACAAAACAGTCCAGAGGATGTAAAATACAGCATAGAGAATACAGTCAATAATATCTTAATAACTATGTATGATGCCAGGTGGGTACTGGAAATATCAGAGGGACATTCTGTAAAGTAAATGATTATCTAACCACTATGCTGTATACCCGAAGCAAATACAAAATAATATTGAATGTAAACTAATTTAAAAATAAAATTTTAAAAAGCACCAAAATAGAATCTTAAGGAAAAAAGTTCAGAGAATAATGATGTTCATTCAAGTGCTAAAATAATTTTTATCCATTAATCTCTAACATAGTACTATAAACATTAATCAATTGTGCAAGTACAGTACAATGCAATTCTGGTTTTTTAAAATTTGTGTTGATGATTATAGTAAATTATCAATGATATTCAATAGATACATACTGAAATTAAACTTAGTTTACAAAGTAAAGAAAAAGGAGAAGCATTCCCATTAAATCTGGGAGGCAAAATAATGTCTGCCATTAGAACTATTACTAAATTAAAACCCACTCAACGCAGAAAGAGAAAGAAGGAAAAGTATAAAAATTATAAAAAGAAAGGCAAAGCTTTACTTATTTGCAGGTGATCTCATCTATTTGGAAAAATACAGAAGTATCAACTAACAAAATCTCATATTTCATCAAACCTAAAACAGTGAGTATAAACATTATTTTATGCACAATAGCAAATTATAAAATACTGCCAATTAATTATGATATCGTCAATTTAAAAATGTATCCCAATTTCAGAAATGTTCAAATGTATACCTTTTCATAGCAAATTAAAGATTTCAGCCAAGTGTCAAACATAAGAGCAATGTACATATTCAATAGTTCTCCTATAAGGAGCAATAACCAATTTCAAAATTAATAAAAAAGAAGGTCCCATTCCCAAGAGTAATAATAATTAGAAATAAATCTAACAAGGAATTTTGAGATGCATATGTATTCCTATGTCCGAAATTCTTGAATGCAGAAAATTATAAAATTCAACTAAAGAGATGGAAAAAGAACATGGATAAAATGACGGGCCAACTTCACATACTAAAGATGCCATTTCTCCCCTAAATAATCTATGAACTCCATGTAATACCAATCCAGATCCTGACAGCATTTTTCATGGAACTAGACAAGCTCATTTAAAATTCCTCTGAAGATAAGCAATCACCATCAGCAAAATTTTGAAAAAGAACAAAGAAGAAAAAGTTGCCTCATGAAATATTAAAATTTTCTGTACCAGAAAAAGTATTATAAGCAAATTGCAAAAGCAAGTAACTAAGAGAAAATATCTATAATATATGTATACCATAAAAGGACTAAGATCCTGATTATATAAAGAATTTCTATACATTCTAGAAGAGGAAATAGACATGGCTAAGGAACACATGAAAGAAACAATAATCTTCCTCACTAGGAATCAGGAAGATACAATAAGATACCATTTCCCACTGAGAGACTGGGGGAAAAAAATAATTTATGCCCACTTTTAAGGACAGGTTGCCAGTATATGTCTGATAGTACACACCACATAGGCTAGCAATTCCACTTCCTAGGAATTTACTATTATACTAGAGGCCTGGTACATGGGTTCGTGCACCGGTGGGGGTGGGGTCCCTCGACATAGCCTGGGGGGACTGGGCCAAAACCAGATCGCTCCTGCCTGCCACTCCTGCTCATCCCAGCCCCACTGCACCTGCTGCCACTGCCACTTGGAAGGCTCACTGCCACTCTGCTGCAGTCTCCGGGCTATGGCAGCCAGCTGTGAGCCCTGCATCTGGGCACCCGTCAGTCAACTGAGCAGTGCTCCCACTGTGGGAGCACACTAATCACCAGGGGGCAGCTCCTGCATTGAACATCTGCCCCTGGTGGTCAATGTGCATCATAGTGACTGGTCGATTGATCATTTGGTTGTTCAGTCATTTGGTGGCTTCACTTAGGCTTTTATATATATAGCTAAAGAGACATACTTATATGTATATAAAAAGATTCATATATATCCAATGTAAGATATACACATGCACATTGGATATATATGTATCTCTTTATCTATATATCTATCTATTTATCTATCGTTAAAATTAAAATTTAAAGTAGGGCTCTAACTTCCAGCTCTGTAGAAATTTACTTTGGGTAGCCCAAATGCTGTATGTAGGAAACGGTCCCCTATGGAAGAATATTCCAGTCTCCAGTCTTGTTCAAGTATACCTATTGAGGCCTAGGTTTTAAATCTTAACTTTTCCCTCAGTGTAGCCAATGTTACAGTGCAGACAATTCCAAGGAATAAAATGCCTTGCAATGAACGCTTTAGGACACATACCAGCAAGAACCTTCTTTGCCACTGAAGGCTGTCTTGTTTCCTTTGGAAGAATCTTCTTTGTTACGCAGGGTCTCCTCTCGCTCTTTGGCAATACACTCTGCCATCTCTCCAAGGGCCGTGGACTATCAACAGGAAATCTGCTGCTAATTTCAGTAATATTTTTCTTCACTTTTTGTGGTGACAGTTTCTTTTCCAAGAGGGATTCCAAAGCCTGCCATGAAACAGTCAATTATTCTTTTAGTATCTCTCTTAGTGATTAAAAAGTCTGACTTTTAACCACAAGACTGAAAATGAAGACTCCAGAGAAATGTGTTATAAATGGCTATTTCTAATAATTAAGAAAACACTGTTCAACTTAACTTTAAAACTTTAATATTTAGGCCGAAACCGGTTTGGCTCAATGGATAGAGCGTCGGCTTGGGGACAGAAAGGTCCCGGGTTCGATTCTGGTCAAGGGCATGTACCTTGGTTGCGGGCATATCCCCAGTAGGGGGTGTGCAAGAGGCAGCTGATCGATGACTCTCTCTCATCGATGTTTCTAACTATCTGTCTCTCTCCCTCCCTCTCTGTACAAAAACCAATAAAATATATTTAAAAAAAAAACTTTAATATTTAGGACATCAAGTTAATAAAAGAAATTCTGCTTTTACATATGAAGCTCACTAAAACCATAGCAAAAAAAAATACAAAATATGAATACATTTTTGTTGTTAATTCTCACCTGATGATATTTTTTCCATTGATTTTTAGAGAGAGTGAAAGGGAGGAAGAGGAGAGAGTGAGAGAGACACATCGACTGGTTGCCTCCCACATGTAACCCAATCAAGGAGGGGTTTCGAACCTGCAACCCAGGTATCTGCCCTTCACCAGGAATCAAACCTGTGACCCTTTAGTGTGCAGGTTGACACTCTAACCACTGAGCAACTGGCCAGGGCAAAATATGAATACTTTTAAAGGCATCCAAGTCCTAAAATTAAGGATCACCATTTTAAATACTAACCATAGTTTTCAGAATATAAACCTGCATGCTTTTAAAGCATTTTAATTCTCAATAAAAAACTCATAAACTCAAATAATTTTAAGCGGGCAAACACTTAATATACATTTTCATAAACTAAAGGAAACTCTGTGTGTCCAGTGGCTCTGGTCACTCATTACTACAATGGTAGAGCTGTGCCCGCTTTCTAAAGGAGGCAACTCCACCAAAACCGGTTTGGCTCAGTAGATAGAGCGTTGGTCTGCAGATTGAAAGGTCCCAGGTTCGATTCCGGTCCAGGGCATGTACCTTGGTTGCGGGCACATCCCCAGTAGGGGGTGTGCAAGAGGCAGCTGATCGCTGATTCTCTGATTCTCTCTCATCGATGTTTCTAACTCTCTATCCCTCTCTCTTCCTCTCTGTGAAAAATCAATAAAATATATATTTTTTAAAATAGGGAAAATAATAGTTGTATCTACCTCAATTGGTCATTGCACAGATTAAAATAAACCACATGTAATAAGCAATAAATAAATAAATAAATAAATAAATAAATAAATAAAATAAAAATAAAGGAGGCAACTCCTCTAGCACAGTACCCCTCTCACGCATGACCAGGCAGTAAGGGCCTAGTGTCCATCTGGCCTATACAAATTAAAGGCAACTGAAGAAGCCAGGGAGGTTTAGTTCAGATGACAGGAAGGCAATGAAAAGATAAGCTGTGGGATGGCACAATACATCAACAAGAATAAACTGTTTGCACTATGGAATACTTTCAAACGTAGGAGAAACAAACATTGTGTTTAAGAAACATTAAATTAAGACACTCTTGCTCAAAATTTGGGAAAATGACTAGATAATCTCTTGCCATCTTTTCTAGAGTTATAAATATATATCCTCTAAATGAAATAATTTTGACCAATAAATGTTTCTTATGGGTAAGTCTAAAAAACATCACATGACTTGATATACTGTTTAGAGGTCTGCACTGGACCATAACCTTCTTGATAGAGAGTTCTAACTACCCAAACATAACCAATGCATTCACGAACATACGCTGGATAATGGACTTGTAAAGCCAGAAGGAGCCTTAACGACTGCCACGGGCCAGTTAATGGTAACACTGGTGTGCCACTCAGTCCACAATTCTCCAAACTACAGCCCCTTTCCTCTACAGCCCACAGCTGCTGTGTCACACTGACAGCAGGTTGTCTTTTTATTTGTAGCTGAAAACATGTGGTGTAGTGGAAATAACAGTGGCATGAAAGCAGAAGATAGAAATTTGATTCCCAGCTCTCAAGGAAAGTAATTGTGTCATCTATCTAACCTTAGCTTTTTAAAAAATGTTATCTGTAAAATAAGACATTCTGCAAATCGCAGCACTGCAGTCAAGATAAAATGGCAAAATTATGTGGTAGCACTCTGTGAACTTCGGAGAACTATCAAGATTTAAGGTCATATTGTCCTTGTCGTCTGTCATCAGTAAGAAGGAAGAACACTATCCATTCCTTACTAGGACTTGCCAACTGTGATTTCCTGAAGTTTCTAGCCATATCACAAGATTTGAGGCTCTGCTTCCATACATCTTAAAATGTCTTTTTCCACAAATCTCTCTAGATTACATGCTAATATTCTAACTAAAACACTAATTTAAGATTGTTTTACTGTTTTTCCTTTTCTCTGCTAAAATTCTTTATTAAATGGCACAGTCAGGAAATGGAAAATTCCTTTAAATTAATGGACCTGGTTAAGAGTGGTTGTATGTTGTAGATTCAATTGACCAATTCTCAAAGATGTGAAAGACAATTATTATAGATTAGACCAGCGGTAGCCAAACGGTGGTCCATGAAGTCTGAAAGGTCGGTGGCAGCTGGACTAGAAGATAAAAACAATAAAATAAGAATGAAGTCCAGCCTGGCTGGTTTGGCTCAGTAGATAGAGTCTCAACCTGAGGACTGATGGGCCTTGGGTTCGATTCTGGTCAAGGGCACATGCCTAGGTTGCAGGCTCAATCCCCAGTAGGGATGTGCAGGAAGCAGCCAATCAATGACTCGTTCTTATCATTGATGTTTCTATCTCTCTCTCCCTCTCCCTTCCTGCCTGAAATCAATAAAAATATATTTAAAAAAGAAAAAATGCCTAATTATTTCTAGTTTAAAAAAAAATGAAATCCTTTTACTACCCTCAGTAAAACTTTAATTTACTAGTTGTAGCAGCTTTGTATGGTATTCTCCATAAACCTCAATGAAACTTAGAGATGGTAAATATTATTTCCCTGTTTAGAAAAAAACGTACTTTTGCATCATCTCATACACCAAAAGGTTGTGGTTTGGGTTCAATTCCCAGTCAGATTATATATGGGAGATAACCTATGGCTGTTTCTTTCTCACATAGATGTTTCTCTCTCTAACTCTCTCCCCCCCCTCCTCTCTCTCCTTCCCTTCTTTACTCCCTCCCTTCCTCCCTCCTTTCCTCTCTCTCTCTCTCTTTCTTCTCCTTACCCTCTTCCTCTCAATAAAAACATATCCTGGGGTGAAGATTAAAAAACAAACAAACCAAGAAACAATGCATTTTTAACAACAATAAGTCAATTTCATACCTCAATTTGTTGCAGGATATCTATCACCACATCAGAAACGGAAGAATCAGCATCCATTTTGGCAGAACAGAGTGAGAGCTGGCGGATAAGACTGCCCAGTTCCCTGTACTGAGCAGGAACTGGGTGCTCCCCTCGGTCAGTAAACTGAGTGACAAACATCTGTAAGGCCCGAATGGCTCCTCGATAGGCAGATGCCAGCCTGGACATTGCCCATGACTGGCAATGAGTGAAATATGAGAAGTTATTTCCATATTCAGAACTTCCTGATTTTAACCCCACCCTTAAGGATATTTACAGTCTATCCTAGTGGTTCTCAACCTTTCTAATGCCGCAACCCTTTAATACAGTTCCTCATGTTGTGGTGACCCCCAACCATAAAATTATTTTCGTTGCTACTTCAAAACTGTAATTTTGCTACTGTTATGAATTGTAATGTAAATATCTGATATGCAGGATGTCTTACGCCATCCCTGTGAAAGGATCATTCAACCCCCAAAGGGGTCGTGACCCACAGGTTGAGAACCACTGGCTTATCTCCTTTCTATATCAAACTATTTCTAAGGTGAAGATTTTTTCATAGTAAAGGGAATTGTAAAGTTTAAAGATTTCTAATGACAAAATCATTTTCTTCCTATTCTTCATTTCTTACACCAGCAGCAACAACAACAGAATTTTCAAAAACTGTTCCTTGGAAGACAACCACAAATTCAGAAGTTAAGTGCCAATGCCCTCACTAACCGGTTTCTAAAGCACTGAAAATGGTGTTAGCACAGAGAACACACATGATACTAACAAAACATTGGAAATCTAACTTAGAAATAATATCAGTCATAATTAAATTGCATCATACCTTCTTAGTGTGTTTAATATTATGTGGACTCAATTTATCCAATTCTTCCTGGATTTCTCTAACCTGTGTTGTAAAGGGGGGGGAAAATGAAAACTTTGTACCATTTCATTGATCTTTTTTTTATAGAAAAGGAAACAGCTTGTCTTGTCCAAATATAGCCATTATTATTTCAAGTCACTTGAAAATGAGACAAGGATCTTCATTCATGTACCCCAAAATAGATAATTGGTTTTCCATCCCTTGTCCCCAGTGTAAAAGGAACCAAACATGAAGGAGGGAAGGTGCAGGTGACTCTGAAAGGTAGGAGCCGGATCAGTCCTCAGTGGGTCCTGTTACAGAGCCATGGGCGCCTTTACAGCAGAGGTCTGACAGGGTAGCATTCATGTTTTAAAACAATCTCTATGGTAGCAATATAGAGTAAGGACCCAAATACAACCCAACAAGAATACAGAACAAAATCTAACTCACACGTTTTCTTTTAAATAAAAAGGTCCAGGTTTTGGTTAAGCAATAAGGCCAACATGTGACTAAAGTGACCAGAAATGAGTTAAAGACTTATTCGTGAGTAAGGCCTTACAGTTAAAACACACATTTTAAAAAAACATACCCATAAACAATATAAATGCCCATTTATCAGCCATTAAATGTGTCCTGAAAGATACTTAACATGGTCTTCATTCTTTACTACTCAATAAAGATGATTAAATTATTTACTATTTACTAAGCTTCTAGTAGATAATTAACAAGAGACAGGTGGGGTTAGGATTCAAAACTAAAAACAAAGCGTTTTAGGGGAACTAATCCCCTTGACTTCATCATGTATGTGCTGTACAAGCATCTTTTCTGGGGAAAAGAACCATGGCTTTTAGTAGATTCTCAAGGGTCTATGCTACCAAAAAGTCAAAAACCACTATTTAAGGATTTGGCTATATACACATAATACACAAATGCACATAAAGGCAGATGGCAAAAAGAAAATGAGTTATTTGCCCATGTGTTCAGGAAATTTAGCCTCACAAACACGTCAGAATTCATGGAGGATACCGAGGTGCTAATATTCCTGAGACAAAAGGGAAACAAACTCTCTGCGAAGGTAACACAGGCTGAAGGTCCCCCCCCTCCCCCCCCCCCGCCCCCTCCGCCTTCACCTGCTGCTGGAGGACGTAGAGCATCCGGGCAGAGCGAACCGCCTGCTCCTGCCTCCTGACCCGGATTCGCCGTTCTTCATCTGGATCCAAAGCTTCTTCCATTTTACCTGAAAATACCCCATCCCCCGAAGTGGGTTATAAACCAAACATAAAAACTTAAAAAAATTTCAGTTACTCAGAGATAATGAAGTTGAAGATCTCTACTTTGAGAAGAAAAATGAAGCTGTAATAACAACAAATGTCATTTTTCATCAGCCAAGCAATCAGGAATAAGGGGGCCTCTGTACCAACAGAGATGGAAGGGCCATGATGACATTACCAAGGTCAAGTTCCCTCTAAGCAGGGATTCCCTGAAACAAACTCCACTGGACAGCCTACTCCACTGTGAGGTACCTTTTACTAGTTTAAAATTCTTTGTATTGAGCCAAAATCTATAATGCTTTCTACTTTTTCAAAAATACTTGAATGGCCCATTTCTGTTTTTCAAGATTTCTTCCTTTCTCCAACATATGAAGATTACATGACTGTCCGAAGCCTTCACATATTTGTGAGGAACCCCGCCTCGCATACACTGTGTACCCCATTTCCAAAAGGTTAGTTCAAAGGAAGTGTTCCTGGAAGACTAACTAAGGGATGTACAACTCATCCACTCCTTTACAGTAGGTGGTTTTCAAATATGTCTGCAACACAAATTCTTAGGCAAAATTCCATTAAACCATCAGACAGAAGCAGTGCTCCATAAGTATTATATATTTTATCGATTCAAAATTTTCTTATTTACTCATTAAAAACTAGTGAAAGTACTTTTGAAAAAATCGAACATTTGAAATCAAGGGCTTGTAGATACAGATAGAGTCTCTGCGCTTACAAGCCAAACTGTTTCTCTCTTGTTGGGCTGCACAGAGAAACTCTGGGTTCACATAGTTATACTAGAGGCCCGGTGCATGGATTCGTGCACCCTGAAAGGAAATTAATTAGAAGGTGGCCGGCAGGACAGACATGCCCTGGAGCCAACCTCCTGGGGTCCCTCCCCGGCCAGCTGCACCTGGGATGGTATCTGTGGAGTGAGCAGGGTCCCTCTGGCAGGTGGGGATCCCTTGGGCTGGCCTGAGGGGATCGGGCTGAAACCAGCAGTCCGACATCCACCAAGGGGCCCTGGAATGCAGTAGGGCATTCTGCAAAGTTGCTGTCACTCGGCAGCTCCTGCATTGAGCATCTGCCCCCTGGTGGTCAGTGTGCGTCATAGCTGGCCAGTCAGCCCATCACTTAGGCCAGGGGTCTTCAAACTACGGCCCGCGGGCCACATGTGGCCCGCAGAGGAGTCTGATCCAGCCCGCCAGGTTTTTTGGGCAGTGAGCGCAGCCGAGGTGTTACAGTAGGAATTAGTAGTTCATATAGTCCGGCCCTCCAGCTCTCTGAGGGACCGTGATCTGGCCCCCACTTTAAAAAGTTTGAGGACCCCTGACTTAGGCTTTTATATATATATATCTAGATGTCAATGGTAACTGGCTCAGGCAGTTTTTAACTGTTCTTCTTACAAATGATTCTTTTTTTCTTTTTTATTGAATTTATTTGGGTGACATCCTATATAATAACAGGCTAATATGCAAATCGACCAAACAGCAGAATGACAGGTCACTATGACATGCACTGACCACCAGGGGGCAGAAGCTCAATGCAGGAGCTGTCCCCTGGTGGTCAGTGTGCTCCCACAGGGAGAGTGCCACTCAGCCAGAAGCCAGGCTCATGGCTGGCTAGCACAGCAGTGGTGGTAGGAACCTCTCCCATCTCCACAGCAGCACCAAGCCATTAGTCAGAAATCCTCTAAGGGCTCCAGGACTGAGAGGGTGCAGTCCAAGCTGAGGGGACTCCCCCCCCCCCCCCCCCCCCCGCCCCGCCACCCCAGTGCATGAATTTCATACACTGAGCCTCTCCCTCTCCCTCCCTCTCCCTCTCCCTCCCCCTCCCGCTCTCTATATATATATCCCTAATAAGCAAATAGACCGAATAGCAGAATAACAAAACAACCAATCAGTCGCTATGATGTGCGCTGACCATCAGGGGGCATGCACGGAACATGGCAGGCATCGACCATGGTGGGAGGGTGGAGCTGGTGAGCAGGGGCACCAGACCAAAGTGGGGTGCCAGTCACTGTCATCGGGGCAAGCCTCTGGTGGTTACTAAAAATTCTTTGCTCCCACACACCATGGTCCTGCTGGGCGCTTGCACCTGCTGCCGGCGCCACACCTGCTGCTGGTGATGGCCCCACTCAAACCTGCTGTGGGAGCCACTGCTTGACGCACCACCAGCGCCAGCCCCACTCACTGCTGGCACCGGCCCCAATCACTCCAGCAGGTTCAAGCAAAGCTGGCGGGAGTAGGGCTGCCAGCAGAGGGCACCAGGGAACATGGTGGGAGGGGCCAGGTGGGGGAGTGGAGGATGGGCCGAGACCCGCTTCGTACCCACTACAGCCTCGCAGCCCACAGTTCCTTTCAAGGTGCACAGATTCATGTACTGGGCCCCTAGCTGGTTAATAAAATTGTACAATTCTATAATGCATCATTGTCCCTAACCCCTCTGCCTGCCTGCCTGGTTGTCCCTAACCTCTCTGTCTGCCTTCCTGATTGCCCCTAACTGCCATCCCCTGCCAGCCTGATCTCACTCCCAACTGCCCTCCCCTGCTGGCCTGATCTCACTCCCAACTACCCTACCCTGCCGGCCTGGTTGCACCCAACTGCCCTCCCCTACCAATCTGATATCGCCCCCAATGGCCCTCCCCTGCCAGCCTGGGTGCAGCGAACAGGCTTTCCCTATAGGCCTGGTTGGATTTTGCCGCCAACAGCCCTCCCTTGCCAGTTTGATCTCCCCCACAACTACCCTCCCCTGCTGGCCTGGTTGCCCCAACTGCCCTCCCCTACAGGCCAATTTGGTTCAGACTGGTCGATTTCTATGCCAGTCAGTGTCAAAAGCTCTGCCTCCTAGGCAGTCACTGGCTCCTCACAGTTCACCCAGATTTGGTTCTGACTGGTTGATTTCTATGACAGTCAGCATCTCCAGGCTAATCAGAGGCAGCTCATCAGCACGCCCCTGTGGAGGCCCAGAGAGGAAGAGAGAGGCAACGCTGATCAACAGCTGCCAGGGAGGCTGTGGATCAGACCCTGCCTCTCTCTCCGGGCCTGATCCACAGCCTCCTCGGCAGTCAGTGCTCCCTGACTGCAGGATGACTTCTGGTGTTCAGTTAAGCCTTCGGTTGGTTGTTACAAACCCTGGGTTTTTATATATTAGAATGCTACTGTCGTGATTCTTATTCAAGTTTATAAAGTACTACATGAGACAGATTGACATTTTTAACTTTAAAAAATGTCACAAAAAACCCCCACTCCAGTCCTTCCCCACTGAGTTTGTGAACATCTGCTCTAAAGGTATTCCTGTATTAAGCCCCATCATCAGAGCAGAGGGCCCTGTGACTTTTCTCGCCTGGGCACATGGCTTCTAACGAAGTACGCCATAGGGTCATGCCACAGACTGAAACTGAGGAAATGTTGAAGAAATGAATCTTAATATTCCCATTACTTTGACGTAGGAATGCTTTTAATTGTTCAGTATATCACAACATACCCTTTTTGAAGGCCCACAGGACAAATTCTTTTCTGCCCTCAATATGTGCAATAGTTATTTTCCTTACACAATTATTTTTTCTGTTTTAGACTTTGTAAATTCTGCAACTGATCACATTTTCCTCTAGCTGGCTGCTAGGAACTCAGAAACAAATCTGTAACCCATCCCTAACAAACCCTAATTTTTCCTATATCACAATATCATTTACATGTTCGTTCCACAGGCATTTCTGTAAGGCATCTTAAATTCCTCATGTCACACATGTATATGTACATAAGCATATATACATTACACGTATATGTACATCAGCATATATATTACACGTATACATACATAACGGAATATAAATTACACATATATGTATATAAGCCTATATACATTACACGTATATACGTACATCAGCGCATACACATTAAGTTAAATGCCAAAGATATTCACAGGCTAGGTACTATCCCAGCACAGGAGTCCATGTGATGCTCAATTCTCTCCTCTTTGCAGCCTGAGCAGGATTCCCTACTTGTTAGCTATGTAACTCTCAATTTTCCAAATAGCATCAATGCTCTACTCCCCGCGGAAACACAAGGACATGAGAACACTAAAGAACTATAGCAAACAGACACCTTCCTTTCTACCCTGCAGTCAGATATTTACTTATATATCCACCATTTCCCTTGTCACTGCTATGTACTCATCTAAATGTTCTCTAAATTGAAACATTTTCATTGAAAATGTACATACACTATATTCCTTTTTGAACAAATTAAAAATAATTTTGTCAGGACTTCTGGTTAAAGAAGCAAACTATTATAGGATGATGTGCAATCTGGTGCCAGAACACCGAAGGTTGGGCCTTTGGTCAGTCAATGATCAAATGCAGAGTCAGGAAAGGAGCTGTGTCACCTGACTCTGATGGAGGGAGGGGCTAGGACAGGAAAAACTCTTCAGAAAAAAGACACTGGTCAAACTCAAAGTCCACCTGTCTGGTCATGAGTGCTTGCTCTAGTGACAGGAGGTGGAGTGGAGTTTGATGGGGGATGGAGTCGCAAAAGAATGTATATGAACTATTCCACTCTCACCAATTTTTCTCACCTTTTGTTACTTCTTCGATTTTATGGATACAATTGTTCAATATTTTCTGGAGTCGCTGAACTTCTAGCAGGCTTCTGTGTTCGCATAGGCTTTTGTGGTCACCTGTCCTGCCATGAGGCCGCAGTCCTGGGTCATGGGTGGGTGGCGAATTTGGCATGGTCAAATCTGACTGTCCTGCATGAGATGTGTATACGTATACCTTGGCACCTGAGCTGGAAATTTCTACTTTGGGTGGCTGGTGGCGGCAATGGAAAGCTTCTTTCATTTCCTTCCTTTCCACCCCAAGGTCAGATTTCGTATGCTTGGTGCATCCACATTTCTGAGAGATTTGCGATTGACTTGTGAGATGATGTTTTTTAACATGTTCTTCAAAGTGTCTTCGTTTAATATCTCTTTTGGCGAGGTGGACAGCATAGCTAAGTCTCTCTTCTGATACGACAGAAAATGAAACAGACCTGCTTAAATCAGGACCATCTCCAAAATCCAAATCTTTATAGTGGTCTGACTCAGTGTGCGAGTGCTTCAGTTTTTCTATTTTAATTGGATGTGGGTAAGAATACCGGATTGCCAAGTTGCTTGACTGTGTAGGAACATTCTTATTAAATTGCAGCTGGTTCTTTAAAACAAAATAAAAGTAAGCAGACATTAGAAAAATAACATGTTGCATAGTTAGTATTTGTCCACAACCAAGTTTTTAAGATTTTACACATTAGTGCTAAGAGGTATTTTTATTTTATAATGATTGAATTGTCCACTCTCTTACACTATGAATTCATCACGTATCCCTGGTTCTACCCTCCATTCACTCAGACCCACAGTATTATCCTTCTGTTACAGGGACTCACCAGCAGACCCTGAGCGACAGATGAATGATTACCCTGGCACCCATTTCTGGAAAAAGAGGGCTAAGGGGCTGCCTGGAAAGAGGCATCAGACTGCCTTGTTTGCCTGCCTCCTTAGGCTTTTATTGTAACAACACCTTGAACTGAAATTAACCTCTAGATACAATCAGCAATGTATCTTAAAGAAAACACATGCTTCTATTATATAAGGTCATGTCTGAAGACTAAACATAGAGATCCCAGTAAAACACCCAGGGGCTCGGACTTGTTTGGAAAAGTCAAGGCAGAGGCTGTGGCCTTAAGGCAAGGTCCCCTAGAGGCCCTTGACCGTTTGGAGAATCCTCCTTACGGTCAAATCCCCTGCTTCCCCACACCCTGTTACTAATACATCACTGGTATGTATGCTTCTAAATGCCAACCCAGAAAGTTTCAAGAAACCATCAGTAAGTTCCTCAACTCTCCAATTCTGGACTTTTGTCCTGTTTCAAAATGTCAGGTTCCAGCAAGTGACCAATAAAATCCATTATGAGCATTTCCCAAAACTGCTCCCAGCCATGCCACCCACCACACAGGACCTAAGCCATTTGACAGTATGAGACTTTTCATCTGGTGGTTAGATGACATCTTTTATCCTGCACCTAAGTTCATCTTGCTCTAAACAGTCCACTTATAACTTTCTCATCCAGACTTAGGCTTTATTCATTTTAATCATAATAGATACAAGTTGTTTGTTTTTCACCTATCATAGTCATGTTTCCATATTGTCATAGTTTTCAGTATCATTTTGATGTTAATATCATTTAATGTGAATTTGATCACTGTATTATGATTATATAAGAAAAGGCCTTGTTTTTAGAAAACACACAATTACTTAGTAAAATGGCATCATGTCTGCAACTTGCTCTTACTCAATTTAGAAATAAAGTGGGGGGAGGAGAAAAAGACAAGGAAGAAGAGAGGGAAAATGTAATAAAATGTTAGTATTTTGGAAATCTAGGAGAAGAGTATCCAGGAATTCTGTGTTCTGTTCTTACAACTCTTATGTAAGTCTGAAATTATGTCAAAATTAAAAATATTTTTCTTGCCCTAGCCAATTTGGCTCAATGGATAGAGAACTGGCCCACAGACTGAAGGGTCTTGGATTCATTCCGATCAAGGGCACGTACATTGGTTGCAGGCTCGATCCCTGGCCCTAGAAGGGGCACATGAAGAAGGCCACCAATTGATGTTTCTCTCTCACATGGATGTTTCTCTCTGTGTATCTCTTCTCCCTGCTTCCACTCTCTCTAAGAATCAATGGAAAAATATCCTCAGGTGAGGATTTACATAAAACAAATAAATATTTGTGTTTTTTTCTTTGTAAACCACAATGAGGTATTTCTACATACCCACCAGATTGGCTATAATTTAAAAAATAATACCAACAGTTGGCAAAGATGTGGAGCAACTGAAGGGCTCTTATTCATTGTCAGTAGGAATGTAAAATGGTAAAACCACTTTGGAAAAGGTCTGTTGGTTTGTTATAAAAATAAATATACACCTATCCTATGACCAAGTGATTTCACTTCTAGGTATTTACCCAAGAGGAATAAAAACATGTTTACAAAGAAATTTGTATAAAAATGTTTATAGCACCTTCATTTATAATAACCTGAACGAGAAGCAGCCCATGTGTCCACCAGTTGCAGAATGGATAAACAAACTGGCACACTCCTGCTCTGGAATACTCAGTATTAAAAAGGAACAAACTGACACATGCAACACAGAGATGAATCTTAAATACATTGTAGCCAGTGGAAAAAATTCTTCCACAAAAGAGTGCACAGCGTAGGATTCCCTTTATATGAAGCTCTAAAACTGACAAAACTAACTGTGGTGGAAAAAAGTCTGAATAGTGGTTGCCTCTGGAGGGAAGGGCGGGGTTGACTAGGAAGGGGCATAAGAGAACCTTTTGGATAGTGGACATGATCTGAATCTTGAAAGAGGCATAGGTCACACTGGTGTACCATCTGTCAAAACTCAGCAAACATGAATGAATATATTCATTTCAGATGTAAAATTTACATGAAAAGAAAAAATGGTAAAGAATGAATTCTAGTATATGATATGCATGCTGAATTAGCTAGGGTACCGGTATCTGAAATTTACTTTGACATGTCAGAAAGTAAGTTGGGTTGATGAATGGATCCTAGAGAGATGGACTGAAGAAAAGATATGCAATTAAAAAATACAGTGAAATAGTAATGGAATCTTGATGTTCACTGTGAAATTTAACTTTACTGTGTGTTTGAAGATTTTTGTAATACGACGTTGGAAGTAAAAGCATTTTGGGAACAACTGGGTGATGTTCAATGAAGACTGGTTATTGGGTAATCTTAGGGAAGTTGTTTTTTTTTTTGTCGATTTCTTAGGTTTGATAATGGTATCATGGTTAAATAGGAGAGATTATTTTTAGGATTAGTATTCTAAAATATTTAGAAGCAAAATGTCATATCTGAATCTTACTCCGAAGTAGTTCTGCATTTTAGAGATAGTTAGAGAGAAAACCAGGTAGGACAAATTGTTACAACTGTTGAAACTAGAAGGATTCAAAAGGAGTTCTTACCATTTTTTTCAACTTTAATGCTTGAAATGTTTCATAATAAAAATATGAAGGGGAAAGAAAATCACAACTACCTGGGTCTGAGGTCTCCAGGGGTCACTTCTCCCATCTAGTTGGACACTAGACGCGTGATTAACACAAGTTGAAGCTGGTCTGCCTGGTCCCATCATGTCAGAGAGCGCAGAACAATAGTGAAAGCCTAGTTATCAGCCAACAGTTCTTCCCCAAAAACGATGCCTAAAATGAAAGAAAGCTACTTTCAGACCAAGAGTCTTCAAAGGGAAAGAATAAGTGAAACACAATATCATGCTCTTATAACTATGTTCTAGTAGTCCATAGCAACCTCACACTAGAGAGCAAATGATATATGGAGATAGGTATATGATAGCTCCTTCCAGTTACAAAAGCAATGAATTTAGACTTTCCAAGAGAAGAGAGAGACACACTATTTTAATGGCAATCTCTAGAGCCCTTTTCATTCCAAATTTCCAATCTCTAGGGTCTCTAGTAAGATATTACTACAAAAACAGACCTCCGCTATGGTCAACAAGCACTTCCCAGCAGGGCATTTTATGGACACGTGTTCTACATTAATAAATCCCAACCACTAGTCAAAAGGTAGTCCCGCTTACTCTACTAGGTGGCTCAAAAGGACATAACTGAATGACTCTAAGTAAACCTCAGGGTCAGAATATCAAGATTTATGCCAGGATCTGCCATTAACCACCTGAATGACCTCTCCTCATCTTCACTTTTCCCGTCTCCCCCCACTCTATGCACACACAGCGGAGATAAAAGATAGGACAGTGTTAAGCTTTGTGTTAAGTGTTATGGGCTCTACTCATTATCACTGAAGGCCTCCTTATAGACCTGTCATTGTCCCTGCACTCATCATGTGCTTAAAATACACTTGTTATTTACCTATTTCACAGGTTTATGTCTCATCTTCCCAGCTAGACAAGGTTCCTTGAGGGTAAGGGCCTTGTCTTGCTCTTCTCTGATATTTCCCACAATACAGTGCTTTGAGCATAGTAGACAATTTAACTCAACATTAGTTGAATTAAGCTGATTTTCCATAAACAGACTAGTGTTAAATGAATTTGTTCTCTCAAAGAATCCCATAGTAAATCAACTGGGAAATGCAGGTTTTAAAAAAAATCCCTAATTTAAGCTTCTGAATAAACCCAACATCTGTAGACTGGACTTGCTTAAAGACAGATACATGTGAAGGAACAGAAAGGCAGCTGTCCAAGATTCCTTATTTCTAAGGCTGTAGAAACAAGATACAAAACGAAGATGGGAGGAGGGACATAGACGAGGAATCCCAACTGGCTTGGTATCACCACAGTTCAGGGGCTGGAGCCACACATGAAGGAGTCTGAGAATTGGGGCCAGGGTGACTGCAACTTTCATGTGGTCTACACCTTCCCCCGGGATGCATAAGGCCTAATAATCCTTTCTCTACCAGGAAAAAGCTAGGTGATGCCCACAGTTCCCCGATACCTCGAGTGATCACACACACACACACACACACACACACTGTTCCCCTGTACAAAGTCCTGGGACCCCTTTCTCCTTGCAATCTGTCCCTTTCCAATTGCTCCAGGAAATCTCCCAATTTGTTACCCCACATACGGTGGGACTTCTCCACACAGCATCTCCTCCCTCCCCCATCCTGAGACGCCTCTACATCCTGTAACTTCATCCACAACCCAGGACGAATCTCCCCCACACTGTTCCCTCCCAAAGAGTCCCAGGACCCCTCAACTTGTTCCCTACTCTTACAGGAATGCTCCCCTCAACCTGTCCTCCCCCACACCATTTTCTCCCCAAGTGTCCCCCCTCACTCTCATCCCAGACACTCCTCCAGTCTGTCTCCTCCCCCTCTGCGGTGGGTGATCTCGGGAGCGGCCAATGCCCACATCCTCCCTTGAAACCCAGGACACGTCCACAGCTTCATCCACCTCCCCAGTCGTTCTTGTCCCCGACACTCCTGGCACATCCTCACAGGCTGCCTCTCCCCCCACAGACCCTGGGCAGCTCCACGACCTGGTCCCACGCCCATGGGAGTAAGACACCCCCGCTGCCTGGCTCCGCCCTGCCAGCCCCAGGATGCTGCCACCTCCCATCTCCTCCCCTGAAGCCCCAGGTCCCCGTGCAGACTGTCTGGTCCCCACGGTGAGGCCTGAGCCAGCAGCAGTGGCTTCTTCTCCTGCAGACCCAGACACCCACACCGCAGCAGGCACGTGCCCCGCCATGGGAACGCCTACGCCCGCAAGCACCCCCAAAGACAGAGGCACCCTCACAGCCTCGGGGACCACTGCCGTGGGCCTCCTCCACAGGCCTGGCACACCTTCGCAGCCAGTCTCCCTGCCCACAGGTCCCGATGCCCGGGCGGCAGCGGGCCTCTCCATGGCCAGTCTCCTTCCCCAGGCACCGGTGACATCCCCAGCGCCAGTGTCACCCACCACCAGCCCCGAAGCGCCAGCAGCTGTGGGCACGCCCACAGCCATGGAGACTCTAGCAGCCACAGGCATATCTGCTGTCTGTCTTCTTCCCGGTAAGCCCAAGAGGCCCCCCGAGAGGGTCTCCTCCTCCACAGGCCCAGGTAACCCCACAGTCACAGGTACCCCCGCTGTCTGTCTCCTTCCCGGCAAGGGTGAGAAGCCTCCAGAGCCAGTCTCCACGCCCAGAGGACAAGGCACCCTGGGAGCAGCGGGCACCTCAACAGCCACAGGAACCTTGGCACTCTGTCCCCTTCCCCAGGATCTTGGGACACCCCCAGAGCCAGTCTCTCCCCCCGCAAACCCAGGCACCTCAGGAGCTACAGCAACCTTGTCAGCCACCGGGAGCCCGGGCAGCGGTCCCCCTCCCCACAACCTGGGGAAAGCCGCGGACCCAGCAACCTCCCGCACAGCCGCCAGGCCCTCAGAAGCCACAGGGACCCCAGGAGCCAGGGGTGTCCCGGCAGTGTGGGCGCCTCCCCACAGGTTCAAGACATCTCTAGCGCTGACCTCCGGACACACAGGGCCCGACACCCACACAGCGGCAGGCAGCCTCGCAGATCCAGGCACACCCGGAGCTGCGGGGGCCCCCGTGGGGGCACACCTGTGCCTGGGCACGCCCGAGGCCTCGGACAAGCCTGCAGCCTGCCTCCTGCACGGACACAAAGTGTCTCTGTAGCCGGCCTCCTGGTCCACACACCCAGGTACCCCTAAAGCTGCGGGCACCAGAGCCTCCTGCTCCCCCGCAGCCTGCCTCCTGGCCCACAGACTCGGGACATCCTCATAGCATGTCTCCTCCCCGACCGCCCCTGGCACCGCATCAGCCAGGGGCACCCCCAAAGCCTGCGGCCTGTCCCACGGGCCTGGGATGCCACCATAACGTGTCTGTTCCCCTACGGCCCCTGGCACCACCCCAGCCTGGGACACACCCACAGGCTGGTCTGTTCCCCACAGGCCTGGCCCTGCCCCACAGCCTGCCTCCTTCCCCAAGGCCCGAGGTCCTCCTGGGGCCTGTCCTACCCGCCAAAGGCCTGGTGCTGCCCCGGGGCCTGCCTCCTGCCCCTCAGGACCAGACACCCCCGCTGTCTGGGCTACTTCCCAGGACCCTGGGCCACCTGCAGAGCCCGTCTCTACCCACAGGGCCTGTCCCCTCTCCCTGAATCCCGGGTCTCCGCCACATCTGGCTTCCTCTTCAGCAGCACAGGGTACCCCTACAGGCTGTCTGGACACCCACAGGTCAGGAACACCCCCAGGGCCTGTCTCCTCCAGGGCTTGTCTCCTCTGCCACACGCCAGGAGCACCCACAGGGGGAGTTTCCTCCACAGCTCTGGGTACCCCCACAGCCTGTCCCCGCCCACAGAAGGTATCCCCAGAGGCTGCCTCCAGTACCAGAGCGCCGGGCACCTGTCCTGGCTGCCCTCCCCCCCACAGACCCGGAGTACCCCCACGGCCTACCTCTCCCTCTACAGCCTCAGCCCACCCCACAGCCCCAGGCACCCCCATAACCCGTCCTTTTCCCCAAGGGCCTGGGGCAACCTCATAGCTTATCTCCTCCACAGTTCCAGGCGTACCCATAGCCTGTCCTCTCCCCAGCGGGTGTGGGGCAACCCCAGAGCTTGTCTCCACAGCCCCAGGCACACCCGCAGGAGACAACCTCACCAGCCCACGCAAGCCCGAGGGCCTCTCACATCCTGCTCCTAGGCCAGCAGCTGTGGGTCCTCCTGAGGCCTGGGGCCCTGCCCTAACCTGTCCTTCCACCCACGGTCCGGTGAGACCACGGCGGCTGGTCTCTACCCACGAAGCTCGGCCAGGCACACCCCTTTCCACCGGCCCTTGTCCTGCAGGCACAGGGTGGAGCTCCACGCGGCTTCCTTCCCCACATCCCGAGGCTGCCCTCCTGGCCTGCACCCTCAGCCACAGCTCCAGGATGCTCTCGTGCCCCGTCGATCCCGGGCGGCCCTTCCTCTCACTGCCCCGCGGGCTCCGATGAGCTGGCTGCTCCTCGTCCCCGGTGCCCGTCACCCACACAGCCCCGGCAGGCCCCACCAGCTGGGGCTCCCCCGCCGCCCCGTTCACCAGCACGGCCCCGGGGGCCTCTGCGGCCTCAGTGGAGCCCGCAGTGCCCGGGGGCCTGGAAGCCTCGTTCGCCCCAGGGCCCTCGCCTGTCTCCGCCGCTCCTCTCCCCCCAGACGGCCGCCGACAGCCCTGCGGCTCCTCAGCACTCACACAGCGGACCCCCCACACCGAGGCCCTCGCCCGGCGCCTTCCTCCTCGCCCCCGGGCCACCCCAGGCCATTTCTTCCCCCTGGGCCGCCGGGCTCCGCGCCCGGGCCTGCTGGGCCCCGCACAGCGGCCCGGCATCGCCGTGCTCGCCCGCCCCCGGCAGCCCGGCCAAGGCCCCGGACGGCGCCCGGCTCAGGGCTCGAGGGCAGTTCCCATCTCCCCCGACGCGGCCCGGGCACCTCGGCCCGGGCGGCACACTCGCACTCACAGCCGCTCCAACCTCGCAGCCTGACTTCCTCCCAGCCCCCCGCCCCGCGCCCCCGCTCGCCCTCCCTTCAGTCCTGGCCCCACCCTAAAGCCTAGGCAGGAAAACAGTCAAAGGGGGCGATGAGCAGCAGTATCTGCCCTGAGTCAAGCTCTCCTCTCCCCCAGGCCCAGGACTCCTAACGCAGCTCCCCAGGATCCCCCAACACCGCGGGTGCCCACCCGGCCTGAGGCGGCGAGGCGCGGCTACTGGGAAGCAGGCAGGGGGGTGGGGCTGGGGGTTGGGGGGACCTCAATGAGGCCTGGTTTCCGGCCGCTCGCAGGGTCCCCATGGCAACGGGCGCAGGGCGGTTTGGGAGCCGTTAGGACTCGAGAGCCACCAAAGGATCCCAGGGCTGCCTGGCAGCAGGATTTGCATCCATTGTATATGGGGCTGGGGCCGGGACCAGATTAGAAAAGAAGCCAGGGTTTCGGAATGGGGCCAGAAGGGGAAAACCGAAGAAGCGAGAGCAGAAAGGCGGTACGGATGAGTTATGGCCCTTAGAGGCCCCCGTAGCCCTCCCTCTCCAAGCCTTCTAGGCTCCTGCAGGCACCAGGTGCTCGGCCCACCCGGAAGCAGGTTCGCCCCGCCCCACGTGGGCCCCGCCTCTGGGCAGTCCCACTCGAAGCCTTTCCCGGGCTATCTTCGGTTCCGGAGAGCGTTCCCCATGGCTCCTTACTTGGAGGTGATGGTGTCCGGCTTCGAGGACTTCAACCGGGCTGTGGAGCAGCACAAAGGCAAGACCATTTTCGCCTACTTCACCGGTTCTAAGGACGCCGAAGGAAAAAGCTGGTGCCCTGACTGCGTCGAGGGTGAGGCCGGGGTTCGGTGCCCAAAGGAAGTGGCAGGAAGTCCAGGCCGAGATTCTGGCTGGAGAGCAGAGTTCATGGTAGAGGAAGGAGTCTGACTCCTGGAGATCCGCAGAGCTTTCTAAGCTGGCATCTTGCCTCCTTGTCCCACCTTGTTCCCTTTTCTCCCATTAAGTGCACCCCCGCCCTAAGAGTGCCTTCTACCATTCGACCCATATAATCTTGAAATCTAGTCCTTTACAGTTTTTCACTTACTCAGTATAACTAGCCTCTTAGTGAGGACGTGAGTTGATGTCCTTTGCATAGGTCAGCAAATATGCCTTTCATTCTTTTGGGCGTCGGGACTGGGGCGTAGTTACCCTTAAAGTGGCTTTCAAATCAGTTAACTGCAATTTAGGTCCGAGTTCTTAGCAACGTGAGGGGAGGGGAGAGGGATACTGTTTATCAGGGCCTGATTGTAGTGTTTATGTGTTATTATTTTATATCAACTTTTTTTTTAAAGCTGAACCAGTCGTACGAGAGGGGCTGAAGCATATTTGTGAAGAATGTGTGTTCATCTACTGCCAAGTAGGAGAAAAACCTTAGTAAGTGGCAATATATACTCTATCTCCCAGATATGCACTGCACTTATTTCAAACAGATGGGAAGGGCCCCGGGACTCCGGTTCTATGTCTAAGGTACAGTCAGATGATTGAAGCAATTAGAAGATATTAAATACTAATCAAAATTTTGAATGTTCAGCCACTTGTATTAGAAGGACAACTCAATAAATTTTGTCTGGTGTTAGTTCAGAACTTAATTGTCTTTACATACATATCTTAATCACACTTTAAATGAAACTTACACAGGGGAATAAGTCACAGTCCTTAAGGTTTTTTAAATGTCTACAACAAAAACAATGATTACTAAAAAAAACTAAATGTAGGGATATATCCAATATTAAACAAATAGAAGAAACATAGTAAAATGTTTTTCATGTCACTTTTTCTTTGCAAAATAGTTGGAAAGATCCAAATAATGACTTCAGAACAAACTTGAAAATAACTGCAGTGCCTACGCTCCTTAAATATGGAACAGTGAGTATCTTTCCTCAACTATGTTGGGGCTACAATTCACCCTGTCAAAACTCTTTTAACTCATTCTGGACTCATGGAAAGGTTTTGACATTTCATCCAAACATCACAGTGCTGTTCAGAGTGCATTTGTCCATCCCCTATGGACAATCCCAGTAAACTATTAGTATTGTAAACATCTAAATATTACATCTTTTTCATACTTTTAAAAAAAGTTATTAATTTAAAATTCTTTAAACACTGCTCAAGAAAGTTGATTTACACATGGTTTCTTAAGCACTGGCATCAATGGCGGCTTGCCCGTTAACCCATAATTCTGTCTGAAAAGGAAGGGAACGTACTGTCATCACTCTGGGATTCTAAATTAAAGAACTGAGGGTAAAGGGATGGCACTGGGCTTGCTGACTCCTGTTTTAGTCTAAGTTTTGATCCAAGTATTTTAATGACGGAACTTAAGAGCAGATATCTTAAGTGTTTCATAAAACTTGTTACAACCAGTTAATAGTTTCTCAATGGCCAACTCTATCCCCTCCTAATAACATTTTTATAGTTGTGGGTTATGATTTGACTGTTCTTCTCTTACAGCCACAAAAACTGGTAGAATCTGAATGTCGTCAGGCCGACCTCGTGGAGATGTTGTTCTCTGAAGATTAAGATTTAATTATGACAATTGTGTCTTGATTTCCTGATTTATTCTAGTATAAATGAAACTGCATGCTTGCTTTGAATTCATGTTAAGCCTAAATAAATAAGCAATGATTTTTAAAAATGGTATGTCTAAACAATAGAGTGCTATAAAAATACTCATGAACCCTGTTTTTTTGTAATATATGGATATCTTTAAGATAAGGTAACATAAGTCTTTAGGAGTGATAGTAATAGCACAAAGGAATGTGTTACTGGAGGTAATAGGAATATCTGAAAGCCCCTAAAAGGAATTCGCTTCCAAATCTCTGAATTTTAGATCTTTTAAATTCCATGAATTTACAAAGAACTTTTTTAAAACACCTTTTTTGGCTTTAGAATGCAGAACTTAAGCTAACCACAGCACAGCACATCTAATCCAGCCCCTACTTCAGTGTTTCCCAAGTGTGGTACACGTACCCCCAGGGGTACGGGAAGAGTTTGGTGGGGATATGCACTGCACCGTGTTTAGCTGCGCCTAATTCTACGTTCTCATGAGTACAAGGGGTACTCAGTGTTACAAAAATTATAGAAGGGGTACACATATGTCAAAAGTTTGGGAAACACTGCCCTACTTCATACAGGCAGCTTTGTTTCAAACTAACTGACTGGTGTTAGTTCAGAACTTAATTGTCTTTACATACATATCTTAATCACACTTTAAATGAAACTTAATCACACTTTAAATGAAACTTACACAGGGGAATAAGTCACAGTCCTTAAGGTTTTTTAAATGTCTACAACAAAAACACCAGTTAGTTCACTACTTGTATGAGGCAGGTGGCCTGGCGGTAGAAAGGATTCCACTTGTGCTCAGTCACACTCTGATTATCACTTATTAGCAGTGTCACCATAGGCAAGTTACTTAATCTGCCTAAGCCTCAGTCTGCTTCTGAACAAAGATTGTTCTAAGAATGACATGAAAATGCAACTAAGCACTAACAGTGGTGGTTTGTGGTGTCTGCCAAATAAATGTTAGCTTTACCAAATGAGCACAAGTATTTGAAATTCCTCATCTTTGTTCTAGTCTAAGGCCAAGTCCAATTAGTTAACTATCAATCTCCCTGCCATCACTAGGTCAGCGACATAGAAATGATTCTTCCATTAAAGCTCTTTGCAAAGCAATCAGTGATACAGGTATGTCCTCGTCTGTAGAATGTAAAAACCCTTGCACCGCTCCTGCTCTGGGATCTAAAGAGGTCACTGACTATTCCTTATGTAGGTGGAGATAAGGAACAGTCAGTGGCTCCACTATCTAGATAAGAAGGGTAGGGCAGCTGATCTGAGGGACAGGAAGGTCCCAGGAGATGGACTTGCCCCAGTCCCCACTGTAGGTACAGAGCCTGACTGACTCAGGATGTTCGGTGGCCCGCCCTCTGCCCCATCCTCACTGCCTCCTTAAGTTGGTCTAAAGCACCAAATGTTTCTGTCCTTACTCAGTTGAGTGTGTTAAATACTAATAAAAATGTACAAATCCAGAGAAAATCAAAGAACAGTTTTGGCTTAACAGAAATAATCTACTGACAATAAAAAGTTAACCTGGATTAAATAGCACAGTAAAGGTACTAAGTGCTAGCACAAGAAAGTAGGTAAGATGAGTCTGTTTTGTTTGTTTTTTTTTGGTCTTCACTATACAGAAGCAACATATACAGTCCTAGGAGCCGGTCTGGATCCAGTGTTTCACTTTCCTGAGGTGTTATTTTGCTGCTGCTGCTCTGCCAGGGCTTGCTGAAGGCGCATCCGCTTCCGGGAATAGTGCTGCCAGTGCAGGATTTGCTGCTCATCGATAAATTTCGCACACTGAGCATTCACCAGCTCCTTGCGGAAGTGTTCGTACTGGAGCAGTTCTAACATGTGTAAACACTGAGGGTACCTGGGTTTAAGTTTATCAATTAATGATTGGCATAACTTAAGTCAATAACTCCAAGCTCTAATTCAGTTACTCATGTACAAATGATCTTGCAACTACAATTTCTGTACCGTTAACTTAGAACACTTTAGTAGCATAGTTTTTTGTTTTGTTTTGTTCCTGCTCAGGCAAAGAAACTAGTGATCAAAAGTCAGAATTAAGCAAAATTTTCAGAAGTGAGAAAACTTAAGATCAGAAAGATTAAGTAACTTGCCCACGACCACACAATAACTGGTAAGCAGAGTCAACATTTGGGGGAAAATCAAGTTAATCTACTCTGGTGGTTTCCAAGTGAGGAGTAGGAACGCTTTTAATTTTAAGTAATTATGTATTTAATTGATAACTACTGGTTTTCCATCAATAATGAGAGTCAATTTCACAAAGAACTATGCACAAATATTATACTCTAGTTTTCCATGTGGATATGGAGTTCTCGAATTATATATACTCTAAGACTGAGCAAAGACATAAGCAAATATACTGTGGATAAAGAGTCAAACTTCTGGCTATCACAAAAAACATGAGGAAACGGAGAAGGCAAGAATGAACCCCATTTTTGAGCAGGAATTGAAAACAGCAGTATGAACTCATGACTTTTTACCAGAAACAGAGCCAGACACAGATATGTGTTCTTTGTGCTGAGAGGACCTAGGAACAATGACACTGTGGTACTACCAAGCACACTTTCGTGCCCAACTCGTGAGTTTTAAATAGCGTTTTCCAGAATTCCTTGGAGAAATGGTAGATTCTGGGGCTCGGGCAAGGAAAATACAAGATGAGCCTGGGATAGTATGTAGTGCCAAAGAAAAGTGCTCAAAAATTATGTCAGAAGTACTCCAGAAACAATTGGAAGGGGCTCCAATGGCAATAACTGGAATCTTCACTAGAGCAAAGACATACATAGTAATAATCCACAAAATAAAAATTAAGATTCTAAGAGTCCATACTGATGTAACTTTTAAAAATGAATGAATGAATAGGCAACAAGGGAATGTTCCTTACAACTGAATTCCAACTAATAAATGGAGAAAGAATGCTGGAATTAGAATTAGGAAATCACCACAGTAAAAACTATTTAAGGCAAGGATCTCCAATAGATACTAAAATTAGTGGGTAAAAGTATGAAACAGTTTCAAAGTATTTCCTCGCAACATATTAAATAGAAAAAAAAGTAACTTGATATAGAGAAAACTGGCAGCTACCACCTCAACTGAGTGATCAAAATTAACATACCTAATCAGTGGCGGGTAAATTGACATCTGTGTCATAGTCATGGAGGGGAAAAAAGACCAACGAACTCAGATTAAAGGAAACTAATACATGACAAAATGCAGCATATGATCTACACTGGGTACTGTACCAGATATAGGACATTAGTAAGACAGCCTGTGAAATTTGAAGTCTGTAGATTAGATAAGTGTATGGTTAATGTTCTAATTTTGATCATTGTACTGTGGTTATATAAGATTTTTAACATTTAGAATATATGGGTGAAGAAGATATAGGGATGCTCTTTACTATTTTTTCCAAGCTGTTTTGTAAGTAAAATTATTTCAAATGGAAAAGACAAAGTCTGAGTAAATTAAAAAACATTAAATCAGCCCTAGCCGGTCTTGGCTCAGTGGATAGAGCATCAGTCTGTGGATCAAAGGTTCAATTCTGGTCAAGGGCACATATTCAAGTTGCGGGCTCCATCCCCAGTAGGGGGTGTGCAGGGGTCTCTCTCATTATTGATATTTATCTCTCCCTCTCCCTTTCTCTCTGAAATAATATATATTTTTTTTTTAAGTAAATCATACAGGGGTACACAGAGCCAAAACTGGACAAATGGTAGAAATGACACGTTTGGAAAACAGTATATTCCTGCAGTGATCACTGGAAACCTCTAGCCATAGTTTAGGTGACCATCTCTGCAATGTGGTGGGTGAAATTAAACTTGTGGTGTCTAATTCGGTGTCCATCACTGAGTCTCTAATCTACATACGTACTAATACATGTTGGGATCTAATAAAAAAGTATTTTCTGTGAATAATTAAATGAATAAGTGGTTGTTTATAAAGAGCCAGGAAGGGTACAAAGGATCCTGCAGGCAGCTTCATGAATCAGGAATTAGACTAGTGGTTCCCAACATGGGGCACATGCCCCTTGGATTAGGGGAACAATTCAAGAGTGCATTATTAACTGAATTTTTTACATTTCTTATGGTTCGAGGGGTCTCATCCTATATAATAAAAGGCTAATATGCAAATTGACCCAAAGGTGGAACGGCCAGTTGCTATGACACACACTGACCACCAGGGGGGCAGATGCTCAACACAGAAGCTGCCCCCTGGTGGTCAGTGTGCTCCCACAGGGGGAACTCAGCCAGAAGCCGGGCTCACAGCTGGCAAGCACAGCGGCAGTGGCGGGAGCTTCTCCCGCCTCCACGGCAGTGCTAAGAATGTCTGACTGCTGGCTTAGGCCCAGTCCCAGTGGACATCCCCCAAGGGCTCCAGGACTGTGAGAGGGCGAAGGCTGGGCTGAAGGACCACGCTCCTCTCTAACCCCCGGGTGCACAAATTTTGTGCACTGGGCCTCTAGTATAAATATATATTGTGATATATTTATGCATTTTAGTTCTCTATTATATGTTTTGAAGCTATTTGCTATTTTTTCATATCATTTCACATTATTTTTTTTAACAATTTCTTAGTGATTTCCTCAGAACTACAACTGTCCTTTCGTTCTTTTTCTCTTTCATGGATGCCATGTTCTTTGGAAGTTTATTTAGACCAAGTTAATGGCCTTTAGGCTTTTTATATGTCACAGGGGGAGGGGAAGCATTAGGATTTTAGAGATGCTTAGGTGGGGCATGGCCAAAAAAAGGTTAGGAACCACTGTATTAGACATAGATCAGAAAAGTGACTTGGATAAAAAGTGCAAGTTTGAAACATTTTCCTCTCAAACTTTGCTTAGAAAAAAACACACACAAAAGTTTCATTATTGCTTCGTGACTGCTTAGTAAGACAAAGAAGAGGTGTGAATTCAAAGTTTACTTTTTACCAGCAAAAAGGAATGCTTGTGATTATAATATGCTTCTTGCAATTTAGTAACCATTAAAATGATTATAATATGCTTCTTGCAATCTAGTAACCTAAATTGTGTGTGTGTGTGTGTGTGTGTGCTTATTTTTAAAAAGGGCACAATACAGCACATAGGAGACCCTAAAAAAACAGTAGCCATTAAGACTCTGGAAGGTTACCTCCTCCAGAAAACCGTCCTTACAAGTACCCCTTTCCACATTCTTAAATTTTTTGCCTATATTAATAGAATGTGGGGTTCCTTGGGATCAGAAAACCAGTGAGATGGGGTGAGTAGTACAAGATAAGGTCAAATAAGACAGCCAGATCATACAGAACTTCAGCTCAAGTGACTGAATTTTATTCTGGATGCAATGGGAAGCCATTGAAAGATTCTAAGCAAAAAAGTAACACGTTGTGACTTACATTTTTAAGAGGTCAATTTGGCTTCTGCATAAAGAATTGTTTTGCTTTGTTTGGCTAGGGGTGAGAGGGTGAGGTGGAGGAAAAAGGTAAGAGTGGAAGCAAAGACAACCAGTGAGCAGATTACTGCAATAATCCAAATTAGAGATAAATGTGTATTGAAAGGTGCAGAGATGGGTGAAACTAAGAAGTCTGTTAAATCCAGTGTTTTGGAGTATAATAAAACATATACATATTTAGGACTATTAAAATTAAACTTACTTTAGATACTTGGCATATTCTGGTTCTTTCCAGTAAAGCAAGTACTTAAGATAATTAACAAAAGCTTTGTCTTTGAAGTAACCTCTTTGGGCAAGAACTGAAAGGCATAAAAAAAAAAATGCATCTGTAGAGCAAACCAATCCTCGAACCGATTTGTGACTTCTAACAAAGAATTTACATACATAACATCTCCCCCACAACATTGAATTCATAAACAAGTCCCAGTTTGCTCAATTATATATGTATATGCACCAGTATTAAGTGTAGCAATAATTCCGATCCATTGAGAATGTATAAAAGCAGACGCTAATATGAATTGCAACTCATCTGTCAGAAATCATTAATTCAATGAGGTGCTCAACAACTTACAATTAAGATAATTAGGGTTAGCTAAACACTGCACAAATTCCAACTCCAACTGAAACCGAAGTCGATTTCCAGCATCATCTAGGAGAGAAGATAGCGAAAATCACCCAAAGGAAAGATCACTTTATATAATACGAAGTTGTAGAAAGAAAACAGCTAGGTGAAGAAACCCGACTAAATGCTGATACACATTTCTTCACGAAGGGTAGGTGATGATGGCTTTTCTAAACGGTGTGAGAGGAGATAAACCTTCACAAGGGTTAAGAAAACCAAAGCCCTGACTAAAATGATTATTCCTCTAAAGTTCAAAGTCATCAAAGAAAACGGGAACACACAGGAGGCAGGACATTTATCACTTACAAGCCCCTATGGAGAGATTTTAACAGTGATCACTGGGATACGTGGTAATAATAACTGTGCCTTCCCCTGTATCAGTGTTTCCCAAGCTTCTCTCATGAGGAGAATCACCTGGTGGAGTTGTTAAAATACAGATTCCTGAATCCCAACTAAGAAGTGCTAAACTAGTTGCTCCCTGTTTAGCACTTCTTAGTTGGGCAGAGCACTAAGTATACAATTTTACCTATATGTTCCCAAAAATTCTAGTTTAGCACTTCTTAGTTGGGATTCAGGAATCTGTATTTTAACAACTCCACCAGGTGATTCTCATCATGAGAGAAGTTTGGGAAACACTGCCCTATACGAATACTGCGTTAAAATGTTAATGTGATTATATTTAGCAAAGCTAAGCGAATGCTAAGTCAATCAGAACAGAAAGTTTAGAGTTCAAACTGGAAAAAAAAAAAAAAAAAAAAAAAGAGAGACGGAATGTGTGCAAGATCAGGGGGTGCGTGGCAGAAAAACACACGAGTGTGTCGACGATATTTCAAACTTTAACAAGTTCACTGGAGACGCAGAAAACAAATCGAACTCCCCTCGGGTAGTCTCGCCCAAGCCAGGAAGCCCATGGGGTCGGTGTTTGACCAGCAAGGGAGGGAGAAGGTCTGCGAACAAATCACCTCCGAAAAAGCCAAGCTACCTTAGCTTTTCCAGCCGCGCCGAGGGCCCTCGCGCCCCCGGTCCGAACAGTCACCCCGCAAGGAGCCCCGGGGAGCCGGAGGAGGTAGGTGTCCAGGCCCGCGACCCGTCTGTCCGCGAAGACTCGCGGGTCCCAGAGCTACTGACCTGTCTCCATAGCGACAGCCGCGGCCATCACCCGCAAAAAAGCTCAGCCGCCTCCAGTCCCACAAGGCAACTGCCGGGAGCGGAGGAGGAGGTCCCGGAAGCCGCGGCTCCGCCTTCCTGTCGCGGGGCAGTGTGGGATGTAGGGGCGGGCGCAGCCAGGCGTGGGAGCGGGAGGCTCCGCCCATCCCGGGCCTGTCCGGGCTCGCCCCGGGCTCAGCCGCCTACGCGCCTGCGCGGGCCCCAGGCAGTGGAGGGCGTGGGGCAGGGCCCGGTATTTGCAAGGGAGAGAGGAAAGCCCGGCAGAACCCGGGGCCTGCATGTCATGGTGTGGGGGCGCCTTCGTCCACCCTTGTGTCTGCGGTGATGTAACACGCCATTGTGACATCCTCCCTTCCCTTGTGATGTAACCCAAAGGCGAGACTACCAGGGACGTGCTCGTCTGTGGGGCCTCCCGAGGTCTCTCTGTCTCCCACCCCCTTGACACCCGTAGAATGGCCTCACCCCTTCGGGGAAAGGCCGCTTCGCCCCTGGTGGAAACCACCCGCTACAAGGAGACGTCGACGGTCCGCGTGGAGACCTCCTCCCGGCGGGTGCACACGTCCTCCCTGCAGGTGGAGACCTCCCAGTGCCGCAGCGAGGGGCCCTCCCAGTTCCCCTCTGGGAAGCGGCTCCCTCGCATCCTCCAGGTGTCCTCCCAGCACGTGGAAACCTCCTCGCAGCGCACAGAGACGTCCTCCCGCCACGTGAGGGCCTCGTCCCTGCGCGTGGAGACGTCTGTGCACCGCGTGGAGAGCCCTCCCCGGAGGGACAAGGCGGCAACCAGCCAGAATGTAAAAATGTCCCGATGAGGTACTTCCCAGAAGCCACGAAAGGGCCATGGCCCTCAGCCAGGACAACATTGCCTCCAGTTTGCAGCCACCAAGCTGCCGGGTGGACCAATCATAGAAACCGCCTATAAATCAACACAAGAAACAGCCCGTCTACAGTTTCCGAACTCAGCCAGCATTTATTGACCATGCTGCACCTTGGACCATCCTGCCTCTGACGCAGGCAACTGTTTTAACTTGAAGCCAGCACAAGTTTCCAGGCCATTCTACTGTGTCAATTGAGTTGATGGACAACGAGGCTGTTTTAACCTCTGAACCAGGTGAGTTTGAGATGTACAGTCCCTTTCCCGGAACAACCAGAAATGATGATAGTAGAATGATTAGGTGCCTCCTCAAAACCTTCGGGGCATGGAACAGACTTTCACTCACTCAATAATTGGCTTTGTTTGTTTCAAAATAAGCAATTATCTTTTTCTTTTTTTTTGTACATAGTAACCCCAGCTATACTTTTAAACATAGGTTTAGTGTAGTTGAAAATAAAGGTCACCAATCAAGAATAACCTTAGAGCCCTAGCTGGTTTGGCTCAGTGGATAAAGCATTGGCCTGTGGGCTGAAGGGTCCCAGGTTTGATTCCAGTCAAGGGCCCCTTCCCTGGGTTGCAGGCTCAATCCCCAAAAGAGGCGTGCAGGAGGCAGCCGATCAATGATTCTCATTGATGTTTCTATCTCTCCCTCTCCCTTCCTTTCTGAAATCAATTAAAATGAAATTAACAAAGTAAGATTTTTTTTTTTTTTAAAGAAAAGAATAATCTTAGAGCCTCGGCTGGTGTCACTCAATGGGTTGAGCATCAAAGGATTGCTGGTTCGATTCCCAGTCAGGGCACATGCCCAGGTTGCCAGTTTCGATCCTTCATTGGGGTGTGTGCAGAGGATAATCTTAGAAGGAAAGCCTGATCTGAGATATGAGAAGATGGAGGGGAGGAAATTTTGATTACCTACTCTGTCCTGGAGGGTGTTCTAGCACTTGAGCTATAGCAGAGAACCAGGTAGACAGGGTCTGGCTCTCCAGGAGAACAAGACAACTTACTATTGCGATCAGCACTATGGGGGAAATAAACCAGCAGTGTGGAAGGGAATGGAGGGCCGTGGGTCCTTCAGATAGTGTGGTCAGGGATGGCCTTGCTGACTAAGCACCATTGGAGCTGGGATTTGTGTGCATGAACACAAAGATCTGGAAAGAGTGTATTCTAGGCAGAGGGAACAGCAGGTACAGAGAGTGGATGGGTGCAAGCGTGGAATGTTTAAGGAACAGAGAGACCCGTGTGGCTGGAGTTGGATGAGGGAGAGTCGTGGTGTGGAAGAGAGGATGTTAGAGAAGTAGGCAGGAGCCAGTTCATAGAGGTCTTGGAAGCCAGGCAAGGAGGCGTGTTACTGTAAGATCAATGGAGAGACATTGGAAGGTTTTCAGCCCGGGAGTGACATGATGCAATTTATATTTTTAAAATATCCTGCCTTCTGTGTGTAGGATGCAGGGCCATCGTTCTCAGCTGGGGGTGGTTCTGTCCCCTCACAACGTCTAAAGACATTTTTGTTTGTCACAGTTTGGGCGGGGGTGGGGGGAGTTTTGTTACTGGCATATGGTGGTTGGAAGCAAGGGATGCTGCTAAATATCCTCCAGTTCATGAGACAGCCCCTCCCCACCATATACACCAAACAAGAGTTATTTAGCCCAATATATAAATAGTGTGATATGGAGAAAACCTGATGTAGGGGACACGAGAGAAAACAAGAAATGGTTAGGAAGCTAATGCCGTGGTCTAGAAAGAAATGACAGTGGCTCATTCTAGGGTGGCAGGAGTGGAGCTCGAGAAAAGAGGCAGATCTAGGGATGGGTTCGGAGGCAGAGCTGACATGACTGAAGGATATGGAGGCGAGGGAAAGAGGAATAGAAGACTGGAGGATGACTTCCGTTTGGGCTTGAGCAGTTTGTTGTATGGGTGGTATGGCCATTTATGAGAAATACCGGAGAAGGATCATCAAGTTTAGGAGGGAAAATCCGCTCAGTTTTGGCCATGCTGAGTTTGAGATTCCTATATATATATAAGACCCAAATGGAGACATTGAGTGGCAGTTGAATGCAAGAATCTGGCTACCATGAGGGAGGTGAGGATTGGAAATATAAAATGTGGGCCAGGGCTGGTGTGGCTCAGTGGTTGGAGTATTGTCCGGAGCACTGGGGAATCACGGGTTCAATTCCTCCCTGGTCAAAGGCAGGTGAGGATGAACAACAACAAAGAAATATAAAATGTGGGGTCATGGGTACATAGATGGTATTTAAAGCCATACGACTAAGCAGCTATCATCTGCCAGCCTGTCTCACTCATTTTATGCTGCACGAGTGAATCTGAGATCTTGTTCTTCACAGAAAATGGAACACCTCTTTCTCCCCCCGCTCCCCCCCCCACCCCCCGCTCTCATCCTCACAGGGCCTGGCTTGCTTGACCTATCTAACTTTTCCTTGCCTCTTGTCCTTTGGCAGCCACCAATAAGTGAGAAAATTTGCACTAAAATGTTAGCTAAATGCTTCGGGAAACTTGACTTGCACTGGTCTTAAAACCAAGTTTAAAAGTTCAAGTTTTGTGTGTGTGTGTGTGTGTGTGTGTGTGTGTGTGTGGTGAGGGGGGGGCGGGTTGGTGGGGAGGGGGGTACATGAACAGTAATGTGTAGTCCTAGCCCCAGGTTCTTATGGGATAGCTGAAGAAGAACGAAACTGATCGATGACGGTGGTTCTAAACTGGGGACAATTTTTTTTTTAAATATATTTTATTGATTTTTTACAGAGAGGAAGGGAGAGAGATAGAGAGCTAGAAATGTCAGTGAGAGAGAAACATCACTCAGCTGCCTCTTGCACACCCCCTACTGGGGATATGCCCGCAACCAATGTACATGCCCTTGACTGGAATCGAACCCGGGACCTTTCAGTCCGCAGATTGACGCTCTACCACTGAGCCAAACCAGTTTCGGCTAAACTGGGGGCAATTTTGCCCCAGAGTGGACACTTAGCAACGTCTGGAGATGTTTCTGTCACAACTGTGGGGGTTGCATGCTGCTGGCATCTACTGGGTTAAGTTTTGGCTTGAGCGGTTTGGTATATGTTGCTTGCTACCAAACACCCTACAATGCACAGCCCCTGACAACAAAGAATCACTGGGTCCACAATCTCTATAGTACTGTGTTGAAAAATCCTGAAGATTCTAAAGCATGATCCATGAGGAAGCACCCCACTAACCATAGGATTATGCTCTGGGAGAGGTTTAGAGGTGGTGACCTATGTCACATCTCAGGCAGGAACTCTCAGAGGAGAGCTATGTCGTCGCTCTTTGAGGAGACCATCCATCTGTGCTTCAATAATTTACGTGATATTTACCCCGGGAGGAAAGCTGGTTCCATCTAACAGGATGAAAGTGGCCTTGATTCTATAGGACCTCTTTGTGAGGTGGAGGACTAGCCGGTTCCAGGCACTGTGCTAAGTCATTACGCACGTTACTTCCTTTAACTACAGGGGAGGGCACTGGGCGGCACAGTAGAATAGGGGCTCGGGCAAGAGGAGTGCTACAAACCCGGAGGCTCCCCTCAGACTCCTGCCTCATAAAACTTCTGCTGTAAACTAATCATTGGACTTGGGAATTTTAGTCTCTGGTGAGCTTACTGGTTCTTGTAAATGTGACAGACCATGTACATTATATACAAACACTCTCTTAATCAGTGTTTTGTTGTTGTTGTTGTTGTTTTTGTGCGTGTGTTTTAAATGAATACATAGTTGCTTTTCTTATCAATGTTCTTTATTAATGTATATTACAAAAGTGCTATGTGCTTAAGGTAACAGATGAAATAATTCAAAGATGGGTAAAGAAAATTTAATAATTTGTCATCATCCCTTTCCATTTTCATCTTTTGGAAATAACGTCAGCAATCTGGAGTATATCCTTCTAGACTTCACTGTCATTGATTGCTTTGATCCTCCTTCTTAGTAGCACCTGTAAGACTGGTTGGAAGGTTTCTGTGAAAAAGCCAAACACTGGGCTTCTAGATGATTGATTCTCCTGGAAGGATACAGAATTATGGTACCTTCTTTCTTTTTGTTATCCTTGTTACCTAAGTTTCTTCCTCCAAATTTCATTTATCCATGTTTCAAAGCAAGAAAGTGTTAAAAAAAAAAAAAAAAAAAAAGATAAGAGACATGAAGAAAAGGATGTTAAGAAGATATTATATTTGCCATGCATACTGGTTTACACATCAGATTCCACAGCTTCAAAATGATCCTGTATATTAAAGAAGCTTATATCTGTCACAGTTTTAATGTACCTGCTGCATATAATAAGTGTGTCCCCACAGTGTCCTCTCTTGGAAGCTTCAAAGGAGCCCAGGTGCTGTGTAGCTGTGTAGCTGTGACATGGTATATAATGCTGAGCACTTATGTGCAACGAAGAGCAAAGAGCAATACTGTCCCCTCCATTGCCAGCCAGGAAAGTCACTAATGGCTCCATCTACTAATCCCTTGGATTTGTTGAGCTAGGAAATAGCTGTCACTTGCCTTCGTGGTTGCCAATCAGGTCAGTTTGAAAAATTAAGCAAGTATAAGTCAGCACCTGTCATTCTCCCCATAATCCATCCACTTACATATAAATGGAGGGCAGCTTACAAAATTCATATATCTATTTGCTGACTGTTGTTAATAGAATACTTTTTCTCCAGATCACACAAGTCAAGGGAAGAATTAAGAGCCTGACCAGCAAGGTATTTGGCTCAAGTTCTCATTTAGATCTTGTAGGATCCCGGGTCCTCCATACTTCCTATTGCTCCCATCCCAGTATGGCTAGTACCAGTGCCTACGCCCTGGATAGTTGACCTAGCCTCTATGGTTCCACATGCTTACATGGGTTCAACATGCTATTAGGCTGGGGGAAAATTCACTGTTTAAACTTTTTTTTTTTTTTTCAAAACAGTTGACCTTCATGGTACAGATGGAAAAACTGAAGTCCAGAGAAGCCAAAATAACTTGCAACCATTAATTATTTACTGCCTCCCCAGATGACTTCTTTTGATAACCAAATAAAGGTAGGTATAGTGTCCTTACGTTTAACTTACAGTGAGCATAATAGATAATAATAAAAATAGAAAAAAGAAATAGAGACTCCATTTATATAGAATCCTGCAAAGCTCCAATCCTGTGAGGCTCCAAAAACATCTCATTAGTATTTGGAAGCTCTGTTTTCAGGTGCGTAAACATTTAGCATATCATTTCTGGTCCTGAGGTCAGCGGTGGCTGGTTTTGTTGCGTTTCTGGACCTGGAGCTGAAGTACAACTGAGGCCTAGATGTTACCTCTAGGGAGGAAAGGTCGGGGTCCAAACCTCATGGCCAGCTATATGCTAGGGGAGGAAAGGTCACCCTGGGGGCAAGGTCCCACCCTACAATTGGTTGTCTTACTCGGCATCTGGGGCTTTCCACCCTCCTGGCCTTCTTATTACAATCTCATGGCAAAAGAAGAGGCTTCTACTTGGTCACTTCAACAAGTATCTATTGGCAAAGACATTGTATAGGAAAAGAGAATGGTTAGATCAGAAAGAAGTTCTGGTTAAGAATCATTAGATTTACTGAAAGACAGATAAAGGCCATTGGTTCCTTCCCAAATCTGAGCACATAGGTAACTGATTTCTCAGACGTCTTATGACCATTACAATTCACCAGAAAGTTGCTTAAGCGTTTTATCAGAAATATATTTGACTAGTGACCCAGTGCATGGATTCGTGCACATGGAAAGGAAATGAATTAGAAATATTTTAATATTGCTATTCGCCCTTTCTCTATAATAGAAGTGTCAGAGATTAAAGAGCA